>NC_060130.1:35017565-35328190 GCF_021461395.2 Schistocerca americana | reverse complement strand
CGGCATTGTGCATTTTGTATTTAATTCCGATGCAATCTCTGTATTTCATCGTCAAAAAGAAGGTCAGAGGGATACAGTTAACCTGAAGTGAAGCATCGGAATCTATAACAAGTGTCACAGGAATGGTTCAAAACAGTCAGTAAGAAGAGTCAGCCTTCTTGTACTTAAGTCGGCATTGTGCATTTTCTATTTAATTTCGAAGCTATTTCTGCATTTCGTCGCCAATTAGAAGGTCCAAAGGATACAGTAAACCTGAAGTGAAGCATCGGAATCAATAACTAATGTCTCAGAAAACGTTCAAAACGTAGACAGTAGGAAGAGTCAGTCTTCTTGTACTTAAGTCGGCATTGTGCCTTATGTATTTAATTCCGATGCAATATCTGTGTTTCATCGTCAATAAGAAGGTCCAAGGGATACAGTAACCCTGAAGTGAAGCATCGGAATCTGTAACTAGCGTCACAGGAATGGTTCAAAACATAGACAGATAGAAGAGTAGGTCGTCTTGTACTTAAGTCGGCATTGTGCCTTTTCTATTTAATTCCGATGCTATTTCTGTGTTTCATCGTCAATAAGAAGGTCCAAGGGATACAGTAAACCTGAAGTGAATCATCGTGATCTGTAACTAGTGTCACAGGAATGGTTCAAAACATAGTCAGTAAGAAGGGTCAGTCTTCTTGTCCTTAAGTCGGCATTGTGCCTTTTGTATTTAATTCCGATGCAATATCTGCGTTACATCCTCAATAAGAAGGTGCAAGGAATACAGTAAACCTGAAGTGAAGCATCGGAATCTATAACTAGTGTCACAGGAATGGTTCTAAACATAGACAGTAAGAAGGGTCAGTCTTCTTGTACTTAAGTCGGCATTGTGCCTTTTGTATTTAATTCCGATGCAATTTCTGTGTTTCATCGTCAATAAGATGGTCCAAGGGATACAGTAAACCTGAAGTGAATCATCGTAATCTATAACTAGTGTCACAGGAATGGTTCAAAACATAGTCAGTAAGAAGGGTCAGTCTTCTTGTCCTTATGTCGGCATTGTGCCTTTTGTATTTAATTCCGATGCAATATCTGCGTTTCATCCTGAATAAGAAGGTGCAAGGGATACAGTAAACCTGAAGTGAAGCATCGGAATCTGTAACTAGTGACACAGGAATGGTTCAAAACACAGACAGTAGTAAGAGTCAGTCTTCTTGTACTTAAGTCGGCATTGTGCCTTTTGTATTTAACTCTGATGCAATATCTGTGTTTCATCGTCAATAAGAAGGTCCAAGGGATACAGTAAACCTGAAGTGAAGCATCGGAATCTGTAACTAGCGTCACAGGAATGGTTCAAAACATAGTCAGTAAGAAGAGTCAGTCTTCTTGTACTTAAGTCGGCATTGTGCCTTTTCTATTTAATTCCGATGCAATTTCTGTGTTTCATCGTCAATAAGATCGTCCAAGGGATACATTAAACCTGAAGTGAAGCATCGGAATCTATAACTAGTGTCACAGGAATGGTTCAAAACATAGACAGTAGGAAGAGTCAGTCTTCTTGTACTTAAGTCGGCATTGTGCCTTTTCTATTTAATTCCGATGCAATTTCAGTGTTTCATCATCAATAAGAATGTCAGAGGGTTACAGTAACCCTGAAGTGGAGCATTGGAATCTGTAACTAGCGTCACACGAATGGTTCAAAATCATAGACAGAAAGAAGTGTCAGTCTTCTTGTACTTAAGTCGGCATTGTGCCTTTTCTATTTAATTCCGATGCAATTTCTGTGTTTCATCGTCAATAAGAAGGTCCAAGGGGTACAGTAAACCTGAAGTGAAGCATCGGAATCTATAACTAGTGTCACAGGAATGGTTCAAAACATAGACAGTAAGAAGCGTCACTCTTCTTGTACTTAAGTCAGCATTTTGCCTTTTCTATTTACTTCCGATTCAATTTCTGTGTTTCATCGTCAATAAGAAGGTCAGAGGGATTGAGTAAACCTGAAGTGAAGCATCGGAATCTGTAACTAGTGTCACAGGAATGGTTCAAAACATAGTCAGTAAGAAGAGTCAGTCTTCTTGTACTTAAGTCGGCATTCTGCCTTTTCTATTTAATTCCGATGCAATATCTGTGTTTCATCGTCAATAAGAAGGTCCAAGGGATACAGTAAACCTGAAGTAAATCATCGTAATCTATAACTACTGTCACAGGAATGGTTCAAAACAAGGTCAGTACGAAGAGTAAGTCTTCTTGTACTTAAGTCGGCATTGTTCCTATTGTATTTAATTCCGATGCAATTTCTGTATTTCATCGTCAAAAAGAAGGTCCAAGGGATACAGTAAACCTGAAGTGAAGCATCGGAATCTATAACTAGTGTCACAGGAATGGTTCAAAACATAGACAGTAGGAAGAGTCAGTCTTCTTGTACTTAAGTCGGCATTGTGCCTTTTGTATTTAACTCCGATGCAATTTCAGTGTTTCATCGTCAATAAGAATGTCAGAGGGATACAGTGAACTTGAAGTGAATCATCGTAATCTATAACTAGTGTCACAGGAATGGTTCAAAACATGGTCAGTACGAAGAGTCAGTCTTCTTGTACTTAGGTCGGCATTGTGCATTTTGTATTTAATTCCGATGCAATCTCTGTATTTCATCGTCAAAAAGAAGGTCAGAGGGATACAGTTAACCTGAAGTGAAGCATCGGAATCTATAACTAGTGTCACAGGAATGGTTCAAAACAGTCAGTAAGAAGAGTCAGTCTTCTTGTACTTAAGACGTTATTGTACCTTTTGTATTTAGTTTCGAAGCTATTTCTGCATTTCGTCGCCAATTAGAAGGTCCAAAGGATACAGTAAACCTGAAGTGAAGCATCGGAATCAATAACTAATGTCACAGAACTCGTTCAAAACATAGACAGTAGGAAGAGCCAGTCTTCTTGTACTTAAGTCGGCATTGTGCCTTATGTATTTAATTCTGATGCAATATCTGTGTTTCATCGTCAATAAGAAGGTCCAAAGGATACAGTAAACCTGAAGTGAAGCATCGCAATCAATTACTAATGTCTCAGAAATCGTTCAAAACGTAGACAGTAGGAAGAGTCAGTCTTCTTGTACTTAAGTCGGCATTGTGCCTTATGTATTTAATTCTGATGCAATATCTGTGTTTCATCGTCAATACGAAGGACCAAGGGATACAGTAACCCTGAAGTGAAGCATCGGAATCTGTAACTAGCGTCACAGGAATGGTTCAAAACATAGACAGATAGAAGAGTAGGTCTTCTTGTACTTAAGTCGGCATTGTGCCTTTTCTATTTAATTCCGATGCTATTTCTGTGTTTCATCGTCAATAAGATGGTCCAAGGGATACAGTAAACCTGAAGTGAATCATCGTAATCTATAACTAGTGTCACAGGAATGGTTCAAAACATAGTCAGTAAGAAGGGTCAGTCTTCTTGTCCTTATGTCGGCATTGTGCCTTTTGTATTTAATTCCGATGCAATATCTGCGTTTCATCCTGAATAAGAAGGTGCAAGGGATACAGTAAACCTGAAGTGAAGCATCGGAATCTGTAACTAGTGACACAGGAATGGTTCAAAACACAGACAGTAGTAAGAGTCAGTCTTCTTGTACTTAAGTCGGCATTGTGCCTTTTGTATTTAACTCTGATGCAATATCTGTGTTTCATCGTCAATAAGAAGGTCCAAGGGATACAGTAAACCTGAAGTGAATCATCGTAATCTATAACTACTGCCACAGGAATGGTTCAAAACAAGGTCAGTACGAAGAGTCAATCTTCTTGTACTTAAGTCGGCATTGTTCCTTTTGTATTTAATTCCGATGCAATTTCTGTATTTCATCGTCAAAAAGAAGGTCAGAGGGATACAGTAAACCTGAAGTGAAGCATCGGAATCTATAACTAGTGTCACAGGAATGGTTCAAAACAGTCAGTAAGAAGAGTCAGTCTTCTTGTACTTAAGACGTTATTGTACCTTTTGTATTTAGTTTCGAAGCTATTTCTGCATTTCGTCGCCAATTAGAAGGTCCAAAGGATACAGTAAACCTGAAGTGAAGCATCGGAATCAATAACTAATGTCACAGAACTCGTTCAAAACATAGACAGTAGGAAGAGTCAGTCTTCTTGTACTTAAGTCGGCATTGTGCCTTTTGTATTTAATTCTGATGCAATATCTGTGTTTCATCGTCAATAAGAAGGTCCAAGGGATACAGTAAACCTGAAGTGAAGCATCGGAATCTGTAACTAGCGTCACAGGAATGGTTCAAACCATAGTCAGTAAGAAGAGTCAGTCTTCTTGTACTTAAGTCGGCATTGTGCCTTTTCTATTTAATTCCGATGCAATTTCTGTGTTTCATCGTCAATAAGAACGTCCAAGGGATACAGTAAACCTGAAGTGAAGCATCGGAACCTATAACTAGTGTCACAGGAATGGTCCAAAACATAGACAGTAGGAAGAGTCAGTCTTCTTGTACTTAAGTCGGCATTGTGCCTTTTGTATTTAATTCCGATGCAATTTCAGTGTTTCATCGTCAATAAGAATGTCAGAGGGATACAGTAAACCTGAAGTGAATCATCGTAATCTATAACTAGTGTCACAGGAATGGTTCAAAACATGGTCAGTACGAAGAGTCAGTCTTCTTCTACTTAGGTCGGCATTGTGCATTTTGTATTTAATTCCGATGCAATCTCTGTATTTCATCGTCAAAAAGAAGGGCAGAGGGATACAGTTAACCTGAAGTGAAGCATCGGAATCTATAACAAGTGTCACAGGAATGGTTCAAAACAGTCAGTAAGAAGAGTCAGCCTTCTTGTACTTAAGTCGGCATTGTGCATTTTCTATTTAATTTCGAAGCTATTTCTGCATTTCGTCGCCAATTAGAAGGTCCAAAGGAGACAGTAAACCTGAAGTGAAGCATCGGAATCAATAACTAATGTCTCAGAAATCGTTCAAAACGTAGACAGTAGGAAGAGTCAGTCTTCTTGTACTTAAGTCGGCATTGTGCCTTATGTATTTAATTCCGATGCAATATCTGTGTTTCATCGTCAATAAGAAGGTCCAAGGGAAACAGTAACCCTGAAGTGAAGCATCGGAATCTGTAACTAGCGTCACAGGAATGGTTCAAAACATAGACAGATAGAAGAGTAGGTCGTCTTGTACTTAAGTCGGCATTGTGCCTTTTCTATTTAATTCCGATGCTATTTCTGTGTTTCATCGTCAAAAAGAAGGTCCAAGGGATGCAGTAAACCTGAAGTGAATCATCGTGATCTATAACTAGTGTCACAGGAATGGTTCAAAACATAGTCAGTAAGAAGGGTCAGTCTTCTTGTTCTTAAGTCGGCATTGTGCCTTTTGTATTTAATGCCGATGCAATATCTGCGTTTCATCCTCAATAAGAAGGTGCAAGGAATACAGTAAACCTGAAGTGAAGCATCGGAATCTATAACTAGTGTCACAGGAATGGTTCTAAACATAGACAGTAAGAAGGGTCAGTCTTCTTGTACTTAAGTCGGCATTGTGCCTTTTGTATTTAATTCCGATGCAATTTCTGTGTTTCATCGTCAATAAGATGGTCCAAGGGATACAGTAAACCTGAAGTGAATCATCGTAATCTATAACTAGTGTCACAGGAATGGTTCAAAACATAGTCAGTAAGAAGGGTCAGTCTTCTTGTCCTTATGTCGGCATTGTGCCTTTTGTATTTAATTCCGATGCAATATCTGCGTTTCATCCTGAATAAGAAGGTGCAAGGGATACAGTAAACCTGAAGTGAAGCATCGTAATCTGTAACTAGTGACACAGGAATGGTTCAAAACACAGACAGTAGTAAGAGTCAGTCTTCTTGTACTTAAGTCGGCATTGTGCCTTTTGTGTTTAACTCTGATGCAATATCTGTGTTTCATCGTCGATAAGAAGGTCCAAGGGATACAGTAAACCTGAAGTGAAGCATCGGAATCTGTAACTAGCGTCACAGGAATGGTTCAAAACATAGTCAGTAAGAAGAGTCAGTCTTCTTGTACTTAAGTCGGCATTGTGCCTTTTCTATTTAATTCCGATGCAATTTCTGTGTTTCATCGTCAATAAGATCGTCCAAGGGATACATTAAACCTGAAGTGAAGCATCGGAATCTATAACTAGTGTCACAGGAATGGTTCAAAACATAGACAGTAGGAAGAGTCAGTCTTCTTGTACTTAAGTCGGCATTGTGCCTTTTCTATTTAATTCCGATGCAATTTCAGTGTTTCATCGTCAATAAGAATGTCAGAGGGATACAGTAACCCTGAAGTGGAGCATTGGAATCTGTAACTAGCGTCACAGGAATGGTTCAAAACATAGACAGAAAGAAGTGTCAGTCTTCTTGTACTTAAGTCGGCATTGTGCCTTTTCTATTTAATTCCGATGCAATTTCTGTGTTTCATCGTCAATAAGAAGGTCCAAGTGGTACAGTAAACCTGAAGTGAAGCATCGGAATCTATAACTAGTGTCACAGGAATGGTTCAAAACATAGACAGTAAGAAGAGTCACTCTTCTTGTACTTAAGTCAGCATTTTGCCTTTTCTATTTACTTCCGATTCAATTTCTGTGTTTCATCGTCAATAAGAAGGTCAGAGGGATTGAGTAAACCTGAAGTGAAGCATCGGAATCTGTAACTAGTGTCACAGGAATGGTTCAAAACATAGTCAGTAAGAAGAGTCAGTCTTCTTGTACTTAAGTCGTTATTGTACCTTTTGTATTTAGTTTCGAAGCTATTTCTGCATTTCGTCGCCAATTTGAAGGTCCAAAGGATACAGTAAACCTGAAGTGAAGCATCGGAATCAATAACTAATGTCACAGAAATCGTTCAAAGCATAGACAGTAGGAAGAGTCTGTCTTCTTGTACTTAAGTCGGCATTGTGCCTTTTGTATTTAATTCTGATGCAATATCTGTGTTTCATCGTCAATAAGAAGGTCCAAGGGATACAGTAAACCTGAAGTGAAGCATCGGAATCTGTAGCTAGCGTCACAGGAATGGTTCAAACCATAGTCAGTAAGAAGAGTCAGTCTTCTTGTACTTAAGTCGGCATTGTGCCTTTTCTATTTAATTCCGATGCAATTTCTTTGTTTCATCGTCAATAAGAACGTCCAAGGGATACAGTAAACCTGAAGTGAAGCATCGGAATCTATAACTAGTGTCACAGGAATGGTCCAAAACATAGACAGTAGGAAGAGTCAGTCTTCTTGTACTTAAGTCGGCATTGTGCCTTATGTATTTAATTCCGATGCAATATCTGTGTTTCATCGTCAATAAGAAGGTCCAAGGGATACAGTAACCCTGAAGTGAAGCATCGGAATCTGTAACTAGCGTCACAGGAATGGTTCAAAACATAGACAGATAGAAGAGTAGGTCTTCTTGTACTTAAGTCGGCATTGTGCCTTTTCTATTTCATTCCGATGCTATTTCTGTGTTTCATCGTCAATAAGAAGGTCCAAGGGATACAGTAAACCTGAAGTGAATCATCGTAATCTATAACTAGTGTCACAGGAATGGTTCAAAGCATAGTCAGTAAGAAGGGTCAGTCTTCTTGTCCTTAAGTCGGCATTGTGCCTTTTGTATTTAATTCCGATGCAATATCTGCGTTTCATCCTCAATAAGAAGGTGCAAGGAATACAGTAAACTTGCAGTGAAGCATCGGAATCTATAACTAGTGTCACAGGAATGGTCCAAAACATAGACAGTAGGAAGAGTCAGTCTTCTTGTACTTAAGTCGGCATTGTGCCTTTTGTATTTAGTTCCGATGCAATTTCTGTGTTTCATCGTCAATAAGAAGGTCCTAGGGACAGAGTAAACCTTAAGTGAAGCATCGGAATCTATAACTAGTGTCACAGGAATGGTTCAAAACATATTCAGTAAGAAGAGTCAGTCTTCTTGTACTTAAGTCGACATTGTGCCTTTTGTATTTAATTCCGATGCAATTTCTGTGTTTCATCGTCAAAAAGAAGGTCAGAGGGATACAGTAAACCTGAAGTGAAGCATCGGAATCTATAGCTAGTGTCACAGGAATGGTTCAAAACATAGACAGTAGGAAGAGTCAGTCTCCTTGTACTTAAGTCGGCATTGTGCCTTTCCTATTTAATTCCGATGCAGTTTCTGTGTTCTTCGGCAATACGAAGGTCCAAGGGATACAGTAAACCTAAAGTGAAGCGTTGGAATCTATAACTAGTGTCACAGGAATCGTTCAAACATAGACAGTAGGAAGGATCAGTCTTCTTGTACTTAAGTCAGCATTGTGCCTTTTGTATTTAGTTCCGATGCAATTTCTGTGTTTCATCGTCAATAAGAAGGTCCTAGGGATAGAGTAAACCTGAAGTGAAGCATCGGAATCTATAACTAGTGTCACAGGAATGGTTCAAAACATAGTCAGTAAGAAGGGTCAGTCTTCTTGTCCTTAAGTCGGCATTGTGCCTTTTGTATTTAATTCCGATGCAATTTCTGTGTTTCACCGTCAATAAGAAGGTGCAAAGGATACAGTAAACCTGAAGTGAAGCATCGGAATCTACAACTAGTGTCACAGGAATGGTTCAAAACATAGTCAGTAAGAAGAGTCAGTCTTCTTGTGCTTAAGTCGGCATTGTGCCTTTTCTATTTAATTCAAATGCAATATCTGTGTTTCATCGTCAATAAGGAGGTCAGAGGGATACAGTAAACCTGAAGTGAAGCCTCGGAATCTATAACAAGTGTCACAGGAATGGTTCAAAACAGTCAGTAAGAAGAGTCAGTCTTCTTGTACTTAAGTCGGCATTGTGCCTTTTGTATTTAATTCCGAAGCTATTTCTGCATTTCGTCGCCAATTAAAAGGTCCAAAGGATTCAGTAAAGCTGAAGTGAAGCATCGGAATCAATAACTAATGTCACAGGAATCGTTCAAAACATATACAGTAGGAAGAGTCTGTCTTCTAGTACTTAAGTCGGCATTGGGCCTTTTGTATTTAATTCCGATGCAATTTCTGTGTTTCATCGTCCAAAAGACGTTCAGAGGCATACAGTAAACCTAAAGTGAAGCATCGGAATCAGTAACTAGTGCCACAGGAATGGTTCAAAACATAGACAGTAGGAAGAGTCAGTCTTCTTGTACTTAAGTCGGCAATGTGCCTTTTGTATTTAATTCCGATGCAATATCTGTGTTTCATCGTCAATAGGAAGGTCCAAGGGATACAGTAAACCTGAAGTGAATCATCGTAATCTATAACTAGTGTCACAGGAATGGTTCAACACATAGTCAGTACGAACAGTCAGTCTTCTTGTACGTAAGTCGGCATTGTGCCTTTTGTATTTAATTCCGATGCAATTTCTGTGTTTCATCGTCAATAAGAAGGTCAGAGGGATACAGTAAACCTGAAGTGAAGCATCGGAATCCTTAACTAGTGTCTCAGGAATGGTTCTAAACATTGACAGTAAGAAGGGTCAGTCTTCTTGTACTAAAGCCGGCATTGTGAGTTTTGTATTTTATTCCGATGCAATATCTGTGTTTCATCGTCAATAAGAAGGTGCAACGGATACAGTAAACGTGAAGTGAAGCATCGGAATGTATAACTAGTGTCACAGGAATGGTTCTAATCATAGACAGTAAGAAGGGTCAGTCTTGTTGTACTTAAGTCGGCATTGTGCCTTTTGTATTTAATTCCGATGCAATTTCTGTGTTTCATCGTCAATAACAAGGTCAGAGGGATACAGACAACCTGAAGTGATGCATCGAAATCTATAATTAGTGTCACAGGAATGGTTCAAAACAGTCAGTAAGAAGAGTCAATCTTCTTGTACTTAATTCGGCATTGTGCCTTTTGTATTTAATTCCGATGCATTTTCTGTGTTTCATCGTCAATAAGAAGGTCCAAGGGATACAGTAAACCTGAAGTGAAGCATCAGAATCTATAACTAGTGTCACAGGAATGGTTCTAAACATAGACAGTAAGAAGGGTCAGTCTTCTTGTACTTAAGTCGGCATTGTGCCTTTTGTATTTAATTCCGATGCAATTTCTGTGTTTCATCGTCAATAAGAAGGTCAGAGGGATACAGTAAACCTGAAGTGAAGCATCGGAATCTAAAACTAGTGTCGCAGGAATGGTTCAAAACAGTCAGTAAGAAGAGTCAATCTTCTTGTACTTAAGTCGGCATTGTGCCTTTTGTATTTAATTCCGATGCAATATCTGTTTTTCATCGTCAATAAGAATGTCCTAGGGATAGAGTAAACCTGAAGTGAAGCATCGGAATCTATAACTAGTGTCACAGGATTGGTTGAAAACATATTCAGTAAGAAGAGTCAGTCTTCTTGTACTTAAGTCGGCATTGTGCCTTTTGTATTGAGTTCCGATGCAATTTCTGTGTTTCATCGTCAATAAGAAGGTCCTAGGGATAGAGTAAACCTGAAGTGAAGCATCGGAATCTATAACTAGCGTCACAGGAATGGTTCAAAACATAGACAGTAAGAAGGGTCAGTCTTCTTGTACATAATTCGGCATTGTGGCTTTTGTATTTAATTCCGATGCAATATCTGTGTTTCACCGTCAATAAGAAGGTGCAAGGGATACAGTAAACCTGAAGTGAAGCGTTGGAATCTATAACTAGTGTCACAGGAATGGTTCAAAACATAGTCAGTAAGAAGAGTCAGTCTTCTTGTGCTTACGTCGGCATTGTGCCTTTTCTATTTAATTCCAATGCAATATCTGTGTTTCATCGTCAATACGGTCAGAGGGATATAGTAAACCTGAAATGAAGCCTCGGAATCTATAACAAGTGTCACAGGAATGGTTCAAAGCAGTCACTAAGAAGAGTCAGTCTTCTTGTACTAAAGTCGGCATTGTGCCTTTTGTATTTAATTTCGAAGCTATTTCTGCATTTCGTCGCCAATTAGAAGGTCCAAAGGATACAGTAAACCTGAAGTGAAGCATCGGAAATAATAACTAATGTCACAGTAATCGTTCAAACATAGACAGTAGGAAGAGTCAGTCTTCTTGTACTTAAGTCGGCATTGTGCCTTTTGTATTTAATTCCGATGCAATTTCTGTGTTTCATCGTCAAATAGAAGTTCAGAGGGATACAGTAAACCTGAAGTGAAGCATCGGAATCTGTAACTAGCGTCACAGGAATGGTTCAAAACATAGACAGAAAGAAGAGTCAGTCTTCTTGTACTTAAGTCGGCATTGTGACTTTTCTATTTAATTCCGATGCAATTTCTGTGTTTCATCGTCAATAAGAAGGTCCAAGGGATACAGTAAACCTGAAGTGAAGCATCGGAATCTATAACTAGTGCCACAGGAATGGTTCAAAACGTAGACAGTTAGAAGAGTCAGTCTTCTTGTACTTAAGTCGGCATTGTGCCTTTTCTATTTAATTCCGATGCAATTTCTGTGTTTCATCGTCAATAAGAAGGTCAGACGGATACAGTAAACCTGAAGTGAAGCATCGGAATCCATAATTAGTGTCACAGGAATGGTTCAAATCATAGTCAGTAAGAAGAGTCAGTCTTCTTGTACTTAAGTCGGCATTGTGCCTTTTCTATTTAATTCCGATGCAATATCTGTGTTTCATCGTCAATAAGAAGGTCAGAGGGATACAGTAAACCTGAAGTGAGGCATCGGAATCTATAACTAGTGTCACAGGAATGGTTCCAAACATAGTCAGAAGAAGAATCAGTCTTCTTGTACTTAAGGCGGCATTGTGCCTTTTCTATTTAATTCCGATGCTATTTCTGTGTTTCATCGTCAATGAGAAGGTCCACGGGATACAGTAAACCTGAAGTGAAGCATCGGAATCTATAACTAGTGTCACAGGAATGGTTCTAAACATAGACAGTAAGAAGGGTCAGTCTTCTTGTACTTAAGCCGGCATTGTGCCTTTTGTATTTAATTCCGATGCAATATCTGTGTTTCATCGTCAATAAGAAGGTGCAAGGGATACAGTAAACATGAAGTGAAGCATCGGAATCTATAACTAGTGTCACAGGAATGGTTCTAAACATAGACAGTAAGAAGGGTCAGTCTTCTTGTACTTAAGTCGCCATTGTGCCTTTTGTATTTTATTCCGATGCAATTTCTGTGTTTCATCGTCAATAACAAGGTCAGAGGGATACAGTAAAGCTGAAGTGATGCATCGGAATCTATGACTAGTGTCACGGGAATGGTTCAAAACAGTCAGTAAAAGAGTCAATCTTCTTGTACTTAAGTCGGCATTGTGCCTTTTGTACATAATTCTGATGCATTTTCTGTGTTGCATCGTCAATAAGAAGGTCCAAGGGATACAGTAAACCTTATCTGAAGCATCGGAATCTATAACTAGTGTCACAGCAATGGTTCTAAACATAGACAGTAAGAAGGGTAAGTCTTCTTGTACTTAAGTCGGCATTGTGCCTTTTGTTTTTAATTCCGATGCAATTTCTGTGTTTCATCGTCAATAAGTAGGTCCTAGGGATAGAGTAAACTTGAAGTGAAGCATCTGAATCTATAACTAGTGTCACAGGAATGGTTCGAAACATATTCAGTAAGAAGAGTCAATCTTCTTGTACTTAAGTCGGCATTGTGCCTTTTGTATTTAGTTCCGATGCAATTTCTGTGTTTCATCGTCAATAAGAAGGTCCTAGGGATAGAGTAAACCTGAAGTGAAGCATCGGAGTCTATAACTAGTGTCACAGGAATGTTTCTAAGCATAGACAGTAAGAAGGGTCAGTCTTCTTGTACAAAAGTCGGCATTGTGCCTTTTGTATTTAATTCCGATGCAATTTCTGTGTTTCATCGTCAATAACAAGGTGAGAGGGATACAGTAAACCTGAAGTGAAGCATCGGAATCTATAACTAGTGTAACAGGAATGGTTCATAACAGTCAGTAAGAAGAGTCAATCTTCTTGTACTTAAGTCGGCATTGTGCCTTTTGTATTTAATTCCGATGCATTTTCTGTGTTTCATCGTCAATAAGAAGGTCCAAGGGATACAGTAAACCTGAAGTGAAGCCTCGGAATCTATAACAAGTGTCACAGGATTGGTTCAAAACAGTCAGTAACAAGAGTCAGTCTTCTTGTACTTAAGTCGGCATTGTGCCTCTCGTATTTAATTCCGAAGCTATTTCTGCACTTCGCCGCCAGTTAGAAGGTCCAAAGGATACAGTAAACCTGAAGTGAAGCATCGGAATCAATAACTAATGTCACAGGAATCTTTCAAAACATGGACAGTAGGAAGAGTCAGTCTTCTTGTACTTAAGTCGGCATTGTGACTTTTCTATTTAATTCCGATGCAATATCTGTGTTTCATTGTCAATAAGAAGGTCCAAGGGATACAGTAAACCTGAAGTGAAGCATCGGAATCTATAACTAGTGCCACAGGAATGGTTCAAAACGTAGACAGTAAGAAGAGTCAGTCTTCTTGTACTTAAGTCGGCATTGTGCCTTTTCTATTTAATTCCGATGCAATTTCTGTGTTTCATCGTCAATAAGAAGGTCAGACGGATACAGTAAACCTGAAGTGAAGCATCGGAATCCATAACTAGTGTCACAGGAATGGTTAAAATCATAGTCAGTAAGAAGAGTCAGTCTTCTTGTACTTAAGTCGGCATTGTGCCTTTTCTATTTAATTCCGATGCAATATCTGTGTTTCATCGTTAATAAGAAGGTCAGAGGGATACAGTAAACCTGAAGTGAGGCATCGGAATCTATAACTAGTGTCACAGGAATGGTTCCAAACATAGTCAGAAGAAAAATCAGTCTTCTTGTACTTAAGGCGGCATTGTGCCTTTTCTATTTAATTCCGATGCAATTTCTGTGTTTCATCGTCAATGAGAAGGTCCACGGGATACAGTAAACCTGAAGTGAAGCATCGGAATCTATAACTAGTGTCACAGGAATGGTTCTAAACATAGACAGTAAGAAGGGTCAGTCTTCTTGTACTTAAGCCGGCATTGTGCCTTTTGTATTTAATTCCGATGCAATATCTGTGTTTCATCGTCAATAAGAAGGTGCAAGGGATACAGTAAACATGAAGTGAAGCATCGGAATCTATAACTAGTGTCACAGGAATGGTTCTAAACATAGACAGTAAGAAGGGTCAGTCTTCTTGTACTTAAGTCGGCATTGTGCCTTTTGTATTTAATTCCGATGCAATTTCTGTGTTTTATCGTCAATAACAAGGTCAGAGGGATACAGTAAAGCTGAAGTGATGCATCGGAATCTATGACTAGTGTCACTGGAATGGTTCAAAACAGTCAGTAAAAGAGTCAATCTTCTTGTACTTAAGTCGGCATTGTGCCTTTTGTACATAATTCTGATGCATTTTCTGTGTTGCATCGTCAATAAGAAGGTCCAAGGGATACAGTAAACCTTATCTGAAGCATCGGAATCTATAACTAGTGTCACAGGAATGGTTCTAAACATAGACAGTAAGAAGGGTAAGTCTTCTTGTACTTAAGTCGGCTTTGTGCCTTTTGTATTTAATTCCGATGCAATTTCTGTGTTTCATCGTCAATAAGTAGGTCCTAGGGATAGAGTAAACTTGAAGTGAAGCATCTGAATCTATACCTAGTGTCACAGGAATGGTTCAAAACATATTCAGTAAGAAGAGTCAATCTTCTTGTACTTAAGTCGGCATTGTGCCTTTTGTATTTAGTTCCGATGCAATTTCTGTGTTTCATCGTCAATAAGAAGGTCCTAGGGATAGAGTAAACCTGAAGTGAAGCATCGGAGTCTATAACTAGTGTCACAGGAATGTTTCTAAGCATAGACAGTAAGAAGGGTCAGTCTTCTTGTACAAAAGTCGGCATTGTGCCTTTTGTATTTAATTCCGATGCAATTTCTGTGTTTCATCGTCAATAACAAGGTGAGAGGGATACAGTAAACCTGAAGTGAAGCCTCGGAATCTATAACAAGTGTCACAGGATTGGTTCAAAACAGTCAGTAAGAAGAGTCAGTCTTCTTGTACTTAAGTCGGCATTGTGCCTCTCGTATTTAATTCCGAAGCTATTTCTGCATTTCGCCGCCAGTTAGAAGGTCCAAAGGATACAGTAAACCTGAAGTGAAGCATCGGAATCAATAACTAATGTCACAGGAATCGTTCAAAACATAGACAGTAGGAAGAGTCAGTCTTCTTGTACTTAAGTCGGCATTGTGACTTTTCTATTTAATTCCGATGCAATTTCTGTGTTTCATTGTCAATAAGAAGGTCCAAGGGATACAGTAAACCTGAAGTGAAGCATCGGAATCTATAACTAGTGCCACAGGAATGGTTCAAAACGTAGACAGTAAGAAGAGTCAGTCTTCTTGTACTTAAGTCGGCATTGTGCCTTTTCTATTTAATTCCGATGCAATATCTGTGTTTCATCGTCAATAAGAAGGTCAGAGGGATACAGTAAACCTGAAGTGAGGCATCGGAATCTATAACTAGTGTCACAGGAATGGTTCCAAACATAGTCAGAAGAAGAATCAGTCTTCTTGTACTTAAGGCGGCATTGTGCCTTTTCTATTTAATGCCGATGCAATTTCTGTGTTTCATTGTCAATAAGAAGTTCCAAGGGATACAGTAAACCTGAAGTGAAGCATCGGAATCCATACTAGTGTCACAGGAACGGTTCAAATCATAGTCAGTAAGAAGAGTCAGTCTTCTTGTACTTAAGCCGGCATTGTGCCTTTTGTATTTAATTCCGATGCAATATCTGTGTTTCATCGTCAATAAGAAGGTGCAAGGGATACAGTAAACATGAAGTGAAGCATCGGAATCTATAACTAGTGTCACAGGAATGGTTCTAAACATAGACAGTAAGAAGGGTCAGTCTTCTTGTACTTAAGTCGGCATTGTGCCTTTTGTATTTAATTCCGATGCAATTTCTGTGTTTCATCGTCAATAACAAGGTCAGAGGGATACAGTAAAGCTGAAGTGATGCATCGGAATCTATGACTAGTGTCACTGGAATGGTTCAAAACAGTCAGTAAAAGAGTCAATCTTCTTGTACTTAAGTCGGCATTGTGCCTTTTGTACATAATTCTGATGCATTTTCTGTGTTGCATCGTCAATAAGAAGGTCCAAGGGATACAGTAAACCCTATCTGAAGCATCGGAATCTGTAACTAGTGTCACAGGAATGGTTCTAAACATAGACAGTAAGAAGGGTAAGTCTTCTTGTACTTAAGTCGGCATTGTGCCTTTTGTATTTAATTCCGATGCAATTTCTGTGTTTCATCGTCAATAAGTAGGTCCTAGGGATAGAGTAAACTTGAAGTGAAGCATCTGAATCTATAACTAGTGTCACAGGAATGGTTCAAAACATATTCAGTAAGAAGAGTCAATCTTCTTGTACTTAAGTCGGCATTGTGCCTTTTGTATTTAGTTCCGATGCAATTTCTGTGTTTCATCGTCAATAAGAAGGTCCTAGGGATAGAGTAAACCTGAAGTGAAGCATCGGAGTCTATAACTAGTGTCACAGGAATGTTTCTAAGCATAGACAGTAAGAAGGGTCAGTCTTCTTGTACAAAAGTCGGCATTGTGCCTTTTGTATTTAATTACGATGCAATTTCTGTGTTTCATCGTCAATAACAAGGTGAGAGGGATACAGTAAACCTGAAGTGAAGCCTCGGAATCTATAACAAGTGTCACAGGATTGGTTCAAAACAGTCAGTAAGAAGAGTCAGTCTTCTTGTACTTAAGTCGGCATTGTGCCTTTTCAATTTAATTCCGATGCAATTTCTGTGTTTCATCGTCAATAAGAAGGTCAGACGGATACAGTAAACCTGAAGTGAAGCATCGGAATCCATAACTAGTGTCACAGGAATGGTTCAAATCATAGTCAGTAAGAAGAGTCAGTCTTCTTGTACTTAAGTCGGCATTGTGCCTTTTCTATTTAATTCCGATGCAATATCTGTGTTTCATCGTCAATAAGAAGGTCAGAGGGATACAGTAAACCTGAAGTGAGGCATCGGAATCTATAACTAGTGTCACAGGAATGGTTCCAAACATAGTCAGAAGAAGAATCAGTCTTCTTGTACTTAAGGCGGCATTGTGCCTTTTCTATTTAATTCCGATGCAATTTCTGTGTTTCATCGTCAATGAGAAGGTCCACGGGATACAGTAAACCTGAAGTGAAGCATCGGTATCTATAACTAGTGTCACAGGAAAGGTTCTAAACATAGACAGTAAGAAGGGTCAGTCTTCTTGTACTTAGGCCGGCATTGTGCCTTTTGTATTTAATTCCGATGCAATATCTGTGTTTCATCGTCAATAAGAAGGTGCAAGGGATACAGCAAACATGAAGTGAAGCATCGGAATCTATAACTAGTGTCACAGGAATGGTTCTAAACATAGACAGTAAGAAGGGTCAGTCTTCTTGTACTTAAGTCGGCATTGTGCCTTTTGTATTTAATTCCGATGCAATTTCTGTGTTTTATCGTCAATAACAAGGTCAGAGGGATACTGTAAAGCTGAAGTGATGCATCGGAATCTATGACTAGTGTCACTGGAATGGTTCAAAACAGTCAGTAAAAGAGTCAATCTTCTTGTACTTAAGTCGGCATTGTGCCTTTTGTACATAATTCTGATGCATTTTCTGTGTTGCATCGTCACTAAGAAGGTCCAAGGGATACAGTAAACCTTATCTGAAGCATCGGAATCTATAACTAGTGTCACAGGAATGGTTCTAAACATAGACAGTAAGAAGGGTAAGTCTTCTTGTACTTAAGTCGGCATTGTGCCTTTTGTATTTAATTCCGATGAAATTTCTGTGTTTCATCGTCAATAAGTAGGTCCTAGGGATAGAGTAAACTTGAAGTGAAGCATCTGAATCTATAACTAGTGTCACAGGAATGGTTCAAAACATATTCAGTAAGAAGAGTCAATCATCTTGTACTTAAGTCGGCATTGTGCCTTTTGTATTTAGTTCCGATGCAATTTCTGTGTTTCATCGTCAATAAGAAGGTCCTAGGGATAGAGTAAACCTGAAGTGAAGCATCGGAGTCTATAACTAGTGTCACAGGAATGTTTCTAAGCATAGACAGTAAGAAGGGTCAGTCTTCTTGTACAAAAGTCGGCATTGTGCCTTTTGTATTTAATTCCGATGCAATTTCTGTGTTTCATCGTCAATAACAAGGTGAGAGGGATACAGTAAACCTGAAGTGAAGCCTCGGAATCTATAACAAGTGTCACAGGATTGGTTCAAAACAGTCAGTAAGAAGAGTCAGTCTTCTTGTACTTAAGTCGGCATTGTGCCTCTCGTATTTAATTCCGAAGCTATTTCTGCATTTCGCCGCCAGTTAGAAGGTCCAAAGGATACAGTAAACCTGAAGTGAAGCATCGGAATCAATAACTAATGTCACAGGAATCGTTCAAAACATAGACAGTAGGAAGAGTCAGTCTTCTTGTACTTAAGTCGGCATTGTGACTTTTCTATTTAATTCCGATGCAATATCTGTGTTTCATCGTCAATAAGAAGGTCAGAGGGATACAGTAAACCTGAAGTGAGGCATCGGAATCTATAAATAGTGTCACGGGAATGGTTCCAAACATAGTCAGAAGAAGAATCAGTCTTCTTGTACTTAAGGCGGCATTGTGCCTTTTCTATTTAATTCCGATGCAATTTCTGTGTTTCATTGTCAATAAGAAGGTCCAAGGGATACAGTAAACCTGAAGTGAAGCATCGGAATCCATAACTAGTGTCACAGGAATGGTTCAAATCATAGTCAGTAAGAAGAGTCAGTCTTCTTGTACTTAAGTCGGCATTGTGCCTTTTCTATTTAATTCCGATGCAATATCTGTGTTTCATCGTCAATAAGAAGGTCAGAGGGATACAGTAAACCTGAAGTGAGGCATCGGAATCTATAACTAGTGTCACAGGAATGGTTCCAAACATAGTCAGAAGAAGAATCAGTCCTCTTGTACTTAAGGCGGCATTGTGCCTTTTCTATTTAATTCCGATGCAATTTCTGTGTTTCATCGTCAATGAGAAGGTCCACGGGATACAGTAAACCTGAAGTGAAGCATCGGAATCTATAACTAGTGTCACAGGAATGGTTCTAAACATAGACAGTAAGAAGGGTCAGTCTTCTTGTACTTAAGCCGGCATTGTGCCTTTTGTATTTAATTCCGATGCAATATCTGTGTTTCATCGTCAATAAGAAGGTGCAAGGGATACAGTAAACATGAAGTGAAGCATCGGAATCTATAACTAGTGTCACAGGAATGGTTCTAAACATAGACAGTAAGAAGGGTCAGTCTTCTTGTACTTAAGTCGGCATTGTGCCTTTTGTATTTAATTCCGATGCAATTTCTGTGTTTCATCGTCAATAACAAGGTCAGAGGGATACAGTAAAGCTGAAGTGATGCATCGGAATCTATGACTAGTGTCACTGGAATGGTTCAAAACAGTCAGTAAAAGAGTCAATCTTCTTGTACTTAAGTCGGCATTGTGCCTTTTGTACATAATTCTGATGCATTTTCTGTGTTGCATCGTCAATAAGAAGGTCCAAGGGATACAGTAAACCTTATCTGAAGCATCGGAATCTATAACTAGTGTCACAGGAATGGTTCTAAACATAGACAGTAAGAAGGGTAAGTCTTCTTGTACTTAAGTCGGCATTGTGCCTTTTGTATTTAATTCCGATGCAATTTCTGTGTTTCATCGTCAATAAGTAGGTCCTAGGGATAGAGTAAACTTGAAGTGAAGCATCTGAATCTATAACTAGTGTCACAGGAATGGTTCAAAACATATTCAGTAAGAAGAGTCAATCTTCTTGTACTTAAGTCGGCATTGTGCCTTTTGTATTTAGTTCCGATGCAATTTCTGTGTTTCATCGTCAATAAGAAGGTCCTAGGGATAGAGTAAACCTGAAGTGAAGCATCGGAGTCTATAACTAGTGTCACAGGAATGTTTCTAAGCATAGACAGTAAGAAGGGTCAGTCTTCTTGTACAAAAGTCGGCATTGTGCCTTTTGTATTTAATTACGATGCAATTTCTGTGTTTCATCGTCAATAACAAGGTGAGAGGGATACAGTAAACCTGAAGTGAAGCCTCGGAATCTATAACAAGTGTCACAGGATTGGTTCAAAACAGTCAGTAAGAAGAGTCAGTCTTCTTGTACTTAAGTCGGCATTGTGCCTTTTCTATTTAATTCCGATGCAATTTCTGTGTTTCATCGTCAATAAGAAGGTCAGACGGATACAGTAAACCTGAAGTGAAGCATCGGAATCCATAACTAGTGTCACAGGAATGGTTCAAATCATAGTCAGTAAGAAGAGACAGTCTTCTTGTACTTAAGTCGGCATTGTGCCTTTTCTATTTAATTCCGATGCAATATCTGTGTTTCATCGTTAATAAGAAGGTCAGAGGGATACAGTAAACCTGAAGTGAGGCATCGGAATCTATAACTAGTGTCACAGGAATGGTTCCAAACATAGTAAGAAGAAGAATCAGTCTTCTTGTTCTTAAGGCGGCATTGTGCCTTTTCTATTTAATTCCGATGCAATTTCTGTGTTTCATCGTCAATGAGAAGGTCCACGGGATACAGTAAACCTGAAGTGAAGCATCGGAATCTATAACTAGTGTCACAGGAAAGGTTCTAAACATAGACAGTAAGAAGGGTCAGTCTTCTTGTACTTAAGCCGGCATTGTGCCTTTTGTATTTAATTCCGATGCAATATCTGTGTTTCATCGTCAATAAGAAGGTGCAAGGGATACAGTAAACATGAAGTGAAGCATCGGAATCTATAACTAGTGTCACAGGAATGGTTCTAAACATAGACAGTAAGAAGGGTCAGTCTTCTTGTACTTAAGTCGGCATTGTGCCTTTTGTATTTAATTCCGATGCAATTTCTGTGTTTTATCGTCAATAACAAGGTCAGAGGGATACAGTAAAGCTGAAGTGATGCATCGGAATCTATGACTAGTGTCACTGGAATGGTTCAAAACAGTCAGTAAAAGAGTCAATCTTCTTGTACTTAAGTCGGCATTGTGCCTTTTGTACATAATTCTGATGCTTTTTCTGTGTTGCATCGTCAATAAGAAGGTCCAAGGGATACAGTAAACCTTATCTGAAGCATCGGTATCTATAACTAGTGTCACAGGAATGGTTCTAAACAAAGACAGTAAGAAGGGTAAGTCTTCTTGTACTTAAGTCGGCATTGTGCCTTTTGTATTTAATTCCGATGCAATTTCTGTGTCTCATCGTCAATAAGTAGGTCCTAGGGATAGAGTAAACTTGAAGTGAAGCATCTGAATCTATAACTAGTGTCACAGGAATGGTTCAAAACATATTCAGTAAGAAGAGTCAATCTTCTTGTACTTAAGTCGGCATTGTGCCTTTTGTATTTAGTTCCGATGCGATTTCTGTGTTTCATCGTCAATAAGAAGGTCCTAGGGATAGAGTAAACCTGAAGTGAAGCATCGGAGTCTATAACTAGTGTCACAGGAATGTTTCTAAGCATAGACAGTAAGAAGGGTCAGTCTTCTTGTACAAAAGTCGGCATTGTGCCTTTTGTATTTAATTCCGATGCAATTTCTGTGTTTCATCGTCAATAACAAGGTGAGAGGGATACAGTAAACCTGAAGTGAAGCCTCGGAATCTATAACAAGTGTCACAGGATTGGTTCAAAACAGTCAGTAAGAAGAGTCAGTCTTCTTGTACTTAAGTCGGCATTGTGCCTCTCGTATTTAATTCCGAAGCTATTTCTGCATTTCGCCGCCAGTTAGAAGGTCCAAAGGATACAGTAAACCTGAAGTGAAGCATCGGAATCAATAACTAATGTCACAGGAATCGTTCAAAACATAGACAGTAGGAAGAGTCAGTCTTCTTGTACTTAAGTCGGCATTGTGACTTTTCTATCTAATTCCGATGCAATTTCTGTGTTTCATTGTCAATAAGAAGGTCCAAGGGATACAGTAAACCTGAAGTGAAGCATCGGAATCTATAACTAGTGCCACAGGAATGGTTCAAAACGTAGTCAGTAAGAAGAGTCAGTCTTCTTGTACTTAAGTCGGCATTGTGCCTTTTCTATTTAATTCCGATGCAATATCTGTGTTTCATCGTCAATAAGAAGGTCAGAGGGATACAGTAAACCTGAAGTGAGGCATCGGAATCTATAACTAGTGTCACAGGAATGGTTCCAACCATAGTCAGAAGAAGAATCAGTCTTCTTGTACTTAAGGCAGCATTGTGCCTTTTCTATTTAATTCCGATGCAATTTCTGTGTTTCATCGTCAATGAGAAGGTCCAAGGGATACAGTAAACCTGAAGTGAAGCATCGGAATCTATAACTAGTGTCACAGGAATGGTTCTAAACATAGACAGTAAGAAGGGTCAGTCTTCTTGTACTTAAGCCGGCATTGTGCCTTTTGTATTTAATTCTGATGCAATATCTGTGTTTCATCGTCAATAAGATGGTCCAAGGGATACAGTAAACATGAAGTGAAGCATCGGAATCTATAACTAGTGTCACAGGAGTGGTTTTAAACATAGACAGTAAGAAGGGTCAGTCTTCTTGTACTTAAGTCGGCATTGTGCCTTTTGTATTTAATTCCGATGCAATTTCTGTGTTTCATCGTCAATAAGAAGGTCAGAGGGAGACAGTAAACTTGAAGTGAAGCATCGGAATCTAAAACTAGTGTCGCAGGAATGGTTCAAAACAGTCAGTAAGAAGAGTCAATCTTCTTGTACTTAAGTCGGCATTGTGCCTTTTGTATTTAATTCCGATGCAATATCTGTGTTTCATCGTCAATAAGAATATCCTAGGGATAGAGTAAACTTGAAGTGAAGCATCGGAATCTATAACTAGTGTCACAGGATTGGTTGAAAACATATTCAGTAAGAAGAGTCAGTCTTCTTGTACTTAAGTCAGCATTGTGCCTTTTGTATTTAGTTCCGATGCAATTTCTGTGTTTCATCGTCAATAAGAAGGTCCTAGGGATAGAGTAAACCTGAAGTGAAGCATCGGATTCTATAACTAGCGTCACAGGAATGGTTCAAAACATAGACAGTAAGAAGGGTCAGTCTTCTTGTACATAAGTCGGCATTGTGGCTTTTGTATTTAATTCCGATGCAATATCTGTGTTTCATCGTCAATAAGGTCAGAGGGATATAGTAAACCTGAAGTGAAGCCTCGGAATCTATAACAAGTGTCACAGGAATGGTTCAAAGCAGTCACTAAGAAGAGTCAGTCTTCTTGTACTAAAGTCGGCATTGTGCCTTTTGTATTTAATTTCGAAGCTATTTCTGCATTTCGTCGCCAATTAGAAGGTCCAAAGGATACAGTAAACCTGAAGTGAAGCATCGGAAATAATATCTAATGTCACAGTAATCGTTCAAACATAGACAGTAGGAAGAGTCAGTCTTCTTGTACTTAAGTCGGCATTGTGCCTTTTGTATTTAATTCCGATGCAATTTCTGTGTTTCATCGTCAAATAGAAGTTCAGAGGGATACAGTAAACTTGAAGTGAAGCATCGGAATCTGTAACTAGCGTCACAAGAATGGTTCAAAACATAGACAGAAAGAAGAGTCAGTCTTCTTGTACTTAAGTCGGCATTGTGTCTTTTCTATTTAATTCCGATGCAATTTCTGTGTTTCATCGTCAATAAGAAGGTCCAAGGGATACAGTAAACCTGAAGTGAAGCATCGGAATCTATAACTAGTGCCACAGGAGTGGTTCAAAACATAGACAGTAAGAAGAGTCAGTCTTCTTGTACTTAAGTCGGCATTGTGCCTTTTCTATTTAATTCCGATGCAATTTCTGCGTTTCATCGTCAATAAGAAGGTCAGACGGACACAGTAAACCTGAAGTGAAGCATCGGAATCCATAACTAGTGTCACAGGAATGCTTCAAATCATAGTCAGTAAGAAGAGTCAGTCTTCTTGTACTTAAGTCGGCATTGTGCCTTTTCTATTTAATTCCGATGCAATATCTGTGTTTCATCGTCAATAAGAAGGTCCAAGGGATACAGTAAACCTGAAGTGAGGCATCGGAATCTATAACTAGTGTCACAGGAATGGTTCCAAACATAGTCAGAAGAAGAATCAGTCTTCTTGTACTTAAGGCGGCATTGTGCCTTTTCTATTTAATTCCGATGCAATTTCTGTGTTTCATCGTCAATGAGAAGGTCCAAGGGATACAGTAAACCTGAAGTGATGCATCGGAATCTATGACTAGTGTCACTGGAATGGTTCAAAACAATCAGTAAAAGAGTCAATCTTCTTGTACTTAAGTCGGCATTGTGCCTTTTGTACATAATTCTGATGCATTTTCTGTGTTGCATCGTCACTAAGAAGGTCCAAGGGATACAGTGAACCTTATCTGAAGCATCGGAATCTATAACTAGTGCCACAGGAGTGGTTCAAAACATAGACAGTAGGAAGAGTCAGTCTTCTTGTACTTAAGTCGGCATTGTGCCTTTCGTATTTAATTCCGAAGCTATTTCTGCATTTCGCCGCCAGTTAGAAGGTCCAAAGGATACAGTAAACAAGAAGTGAAGCATAGGAATCTGTAACTAGTGTCACAGGAATGGTTCAAAACATAGTCAGTAAGAAGAGTCAGTCTTCTTGTACTTAAGTCGGCATTGTGCCTTTTCTATTTAATTCCGTTGAAATTTCTGTGCTTTATTGTCAAAATGAAATTCAGAGGGATACAGTAAACCTGAAGTGAAGCATAGGAATCTGTAACTAGTGTCACAGGAATGGTTCAAAACATAGACAGTAGGAAGAGTCGGTCTTCCTGTACTTAAGTCGGCATTGTGCTTTTTCTATTTAATTCCGATGCAATTTCTGTGTTTCATCGTCAATAAGTAGAACCAAGGGATACAGTAAACCTGAAGTGACGCATCGGAATCGATAACTAGTGTCACAGGAATGGTTCAAAACATAGACAGTAAGAAGAGTGAGTCTTCTTGTACTTAAGTCGGCATTGTGCCTTTTCTATTTTATTCCGATGCAATTTCTGTGTTTCATCGTCAAAAAGAAGGTCAGAGGGATACAGTAAACCTGAAGTGAGGCATCGGAATCTATAACTAGTGTCACAGGAATGGTTCAAAACATAGTCAGTAAGAAGAGTCAGTCTTCTTGTACTTAAGTCGGCATTGTGCCTTTTCTATTTAATTCCGATGCAATATCTGTGTTTCATCGTCAATAAGAAGGTCGGAGGGATACAGTAAACCTGAAGTGAGGCGTCGGAATCTATAACTAGTGTCACAGGAATGGTTCCAAACATAGTCAGTAAGAAGAATCAGTCTTCTTGTACTTAAGTCGGCATTGTGCCTTTTGTGTTTAATTCCGATGCATTTTCTGTGTTTCATCGTCAATAAGAAGGTCCAAGGGATACTGTAAACCTGAAGTGAAGCATCGGAATCTATAACTAGTGTCACAGGAGTGGTTCTAAACATAGACAGTAAGAAGGGTCAGTCTTCTTGTACTTAAGTCGGCATTGTGCCTTTTGTATTTAATTCCGATGCAATTTCTGTGTTTCATCGTCAATAAGAAGGTCAGAGGGATACAGTAAACCTGAAGTGAAGCATCGGAATCTATAACTAGTGTCACAGGAATGATTCAAAACAGTCAGTAAGAAGAGTCAATCTTCTTGTACTTAAGTCGGCATTGTGCCTTTTGTATTTATTTCCAATGCATTTTCTGTGTTTCGTCGTCATTAAGAATGTCCAAGGGATACAGTAAACCTGAAGTGAAGCATCGGAATCTATAACTAGTGTCACAGGAAAGGTTCAAAGCATAGACAGTAAGAAGAGTCAATCTTCTTGTACTTACGTCGGCAATGTGCGTTTTCTATTTAATTCCAATGCAATTTCTGTATTTCGTCACCAATAAGAAAGTCCAAAGGATATAGTAAACCTGAAGTGAAGCATCGGAATCTATAACTAATGTCACAGGAATCGTTCAAACATAGACAGTAAGAAGAGTCAGTCCTCTTGTACTTAAGTGGGTATTGTGCCTTTTGTGTTTAATTCCGATGCAATTTCTGTGTTTCATCGTCAAAAAGAAGGTGAGAGGGATACAGTGAACTTAAGGTGAAGCATCGGAATCTATAACTAGTGTCACAGGAATGGTTCAAAACATAGACAGTAGGAAGAGTCAGTCTTCTTGTACTTAAGTCTGCATTGTGCCTTTTCTATTTAATTCCGATGCAATTTCTGTGTTTCATCGTCAGTAAGGAGGTCGTAGGGATAGAGTAAACCTGAAGTGAAGCATCGGAATCTATAACAAGTGTCACAGGGATGGTTTAAAATAGTCAGTAAGAAGAGTCAGTCTTCTTGTACTTAAGTCGGCATTGTGCCTTTTATATTTAATTTCGAAGCTATTTCTGCATTTCGTCGCCTATTAGAAGGTCGAAAGGATACAGTAAACCTAAAGTGAAGCATCGGAATCAATAACTAATGTCACAGGAATCGTTCAAAACATAGACAGTGGGAAGAGTCAGTCTTCTTGTACTTAAGTCGGCATTGTGCCATTTGTATTTCATTCCGATGCAATTTCTGTGTTTCATCGTGAAAAAGAAGGTCAGAGGGATACAGTAAACCTGAAGTGAAGCATCGGAATCTGTAACTAGTGTCACAGGAATGGTTCAAAACATAGACAGTAGGAAGAGTCAGTCTTCTTGTACTTAAGTCGGCATTGTGCCACTTGCATTTAATTCCGATGCAATATCTGTGTTTCATCGTGAATAAGAAGGTCCAAGGAATACAGTAACCCTGAAGTGATGCATCGGAATCTGTAACTAGCGTCACAGGAATGGTTCAAATCATAGACAGCAAGAAGAGTCCGTCTTCTTGTACTTAAGTCGGCATTGTGCCTTTTCTATTTAATTCCGATGCAATTTCTGTGTTTCATCGTCAATACGAAGGACAGAGGGATACAATAAACGTGAAGTGAAGCATCGGAATCTATAACTAGTGTCACAGGAATGGTTCCAAACATAGTCAGTAAGAAGAGTCAGTCTTCTTGTACTTAAGTCGGCACTGTGCCTTTTCTATTTAATTCCAATGCAATTTCTGTGTTTCATCGTCAATAAGAAGGTCCAAGGGAAACGGTAACTTTGAAGTGAAGCATCGGAATCTGTAACTAGCGTCACAGGAATGGTTCAAAACATAGACAGAAAGAAGAGTCAGTCTTCTTGTACTTAAGTCGGCATTGTGCCTTTTCTATTGAATTCCGACGCAATTTCTGTGTTTCATCGTCAATAAGAAGGTCCAAGGGATACAGTAAACCTGAAGTGAAGCATCGGAATCTATAACTAGTGTCACAGGAATGGTTCAAAACATAGACAGTAAGAAGAGTCAGTCTTCTTGTACTTAAGTCGGCATTGTGCCTTTTGTATTTAATTCCGATGCAATTTCTGTGTTTCATCGTCAATTAGAAGGTCCGAGGAATACAGTAAACCTGAAACGAAGCATCGGAATCTGTAACTAGTGTCACAGGAATGGTTCTAAACATAGACAGTATGAAGGGTCTGCCTTCTTGTACTTAAGTCGGCATTGTGCGTTTTGTATTTATGACCGATGCAATATCTGTGTTTCATCGTCAATAAGAAGGTGCAAGGGATACAGTAAACCTGAAGTGAAGCATAGGAATCTATAACTTGTGTCACAGGAATGGTTCTAAACATAGACGGTAAGAAGGGTCAGACTTCTTGTGCTTAAGTCGGCATTGTGCCTTTTGTATTTAATTCCAAAGCAATATCTGTGTTTCATCGTCAATAAGAAGGTCCAAGGGAAACGGTAACTTTGAAGTGAAGCATCGGAATCTGTAACTAGCGTCACAGGAATGGTTCAAAACATAGACAGAAAGAAGAGTCAGTCTTCTTGTACTTAAGTCGGCATTGTGCCTTTTCTATTGAATTCCGACGCAATTTCTGTGTTTCATCGTCAATAAGAAGGTCCAAGGGATACAGTAAACCTGAAGTGAAGCATCGGAATCTATAACTAGTGTCACAGGAATGGTTCAAAACATAGACAGTAAGAAGAGTCAGTCTTCTTGTACTTAGGTCGGCATTGTGCCTTTTCTATTTGATTCCGATGCAATTTCTGTGTTTCATCATCAATAAGAAGGTCAGAGGGATACAGTAAACCTGTAGTGAAGCATCGGAATCTATAACTAGTGTCACAGGAATGTTTCAAAACATAGTCAGTAAGAAGAGTGAGTCTTCTTGTACTTAAGTCGGCATTGTGCCCTTTCTATTTAATTCCGATGCAATAACTGTGTTTCATCGTCAATAAGAGGGTCAGAGGGATACAGTGAACCCTAAGTGAGACATCGGAATCTATAACTAGTGTCACAGGAATTGTTCCAAACATAGTCAGTAAGAAGAATCAGTCTTCTTGTACTTAAGTCGGCATTGTGCCTTTTCTATTTAATTCCGATGCAATTTCTGTGTTTCATCGTCAATACGACGGTCCAAGGAATACTGTAAACCTGAAGTGAATCATCGTAATCTAAAACTAGTGTCACAGGAATGGTTCAAAACATAGTCAGTACGAAGAGTCAGTCTTCTTGTACTTAAGTCGACATTGTGCCTTTTGTATTTAATTCCGATGCAATTTCTGTGTTTCGACATCAATAAGAAGGTCAGAGGGATACAGTAAACTTGAAGTGAAGCATCGGAATCTATAACTAGTGTCACAGGAATGGTTCATAACATAGGCAGTAAGAAGAGTCAGTCTACTTGTACTTAAGTCGGCATAGTGCCTTTTGCATTTAATTCCGATGCAATATCAGTGTTTCATCGTCAATAAGAAGGTGCAAGGGATACAGTAAACCTGAAGTGAAGCATCGGAATCTATAACTAGTCTCACAGGAATGGTTCTAAACATAGACAGTAAGAAGGGTCAGTCTTCTTGTACTTAAGTCGGCATTGTGCGTTTTGTATTTAATTCCGATGCAATGTCTGTGTTTCATCGTCAAAAAGAATGTCAGAGGGATACAGTAAGCCTGAAGTGAAGCATCGGAATCTATAACTAGTGTCATAGGAATGGTTCAGAACAGTCAGTAAGAAGAGACAATCTTCTTGTACATAAGTCGGTATTGTGCCTTTTGTATTTAATTCCGATGCATTTTCGGTGTTTCATCGTCAATAAGAAAGTCCAAGGGATACAGTAAACCTGAAGTGAAGAATCGGAATCTATAACTAGTGTTACAGGAAAGGTTCAAAGCATAGACAGTAAGAAGAGTCAGTTTTCTTGTACTTACGTCGGCAATGTGCCTTTTCTATTTAATTCCAATGCAATTTCTGTATTTCGACGCCAATATAAAAGTCCAAAGGAAATAGTAAAACTGAAGTGAAGCATCGGAATCTATAACTAATGTCACAGGAATCGTTCAAACATAGACAGTAGGAAGAGTCAGTCTTCTTGTACTTAAGTCGGCATTGTGCCTTTTGTATTTAGTTCCGATGCAATTTCTGTGTTTCATCGTCAAAAAGAAGGTCAGAGGGATACAGTAAACCTGACGTGAAGCCTCGGAATCTATAACAAGTGTCACAGGAATGGTTCAAAACAGTCCGTACTAAGAGACAATCTTCTTGTACTTAAGTCGGCATTGTGCCTTTTGTATTAAATTCCGAAGCTATTTCTGCATTTCGTCGCCAATTAGAAGGTCCAAAGGATACAGTAAACCTGAAGTGAAGCATCGGAACCAATAACTAATGTCACAGGAATCGTTTAAAAGATAGACAGTAGGAAGAGTCAGTCTTCTTGTACTTAAGTCGGCATTGTGCCTTTTGTATTTAATTCCGATGCAATTTCTTTGTTTCATCGTCAAAAAGAAGGTCAGAGGGATACAGTAAACCTGAAGTGAAGCATCGGAATCTGTAACTAGTGTCACAGGAATGGTTCAAAACATAGACAGTGAGAAGTGTCAGTCTTCTTGTACTTAAGTCGGCATTGTGCCTTTTGTATTTAATTCCGATGCAATTTCTGTGTTTCATCATCAATAAGAAGGTCCAAGGGATACAGTATCCCTGAAGTGAAGCATCGGAATCTGTAATTAGCGTCACAGGTATGGTTCAAACATAGACAGAAAGAAGAGTCAGTCTTCTTGTACTTAATTCGGCATTGTGCCTTTTCTATTTAATTCCGATGCAATCTCTGTGTTTCATCGTCAATAAGAGGGTCCAAGGGATACAGTAAACCTGAAGTGAAGCATCGGAATCTATAACTAGTGTCACAGGAATGGCTCAAAACATAGACAGTAAGAAGAGTCAGTCTTCTTGTACTTAAGTCGGCATTGTGCCTATTCTATTTAATTCCGATGCAATTTCTGTTTTTCATCGTCAATAAGAAGGTCCTAGGGATAGAGTAAACCTGAAGTGAAGCATCGGAATCTATAACTAGTGTCACAGGAATGGTTCCAAACATAGTCAGTAAGAAGAGTCAGTCTTCTTGTACTTGAGTCGGCATTGTGCCTTTTGTATTTCATTCCGATGCAAAATCTGTGATTCGTCGTCAATAAGAAGGTCCAAGGGATACAGTAAACCTGAGTGAAGCATCGGAATCTGTAACTAGCGTCACAGGAATGGTTCAAAAGGTAGTCAGTAAGAGGAGTCAGTCTTCTTGTACATAAGTCGGCATTGTGCCTTTCCTATTTAATTCCGTTGCAATTTCTGTGTTTCATAGTCAATAAGAACGTCCAAGGGATACAGTAAACCTGAAGTGAAGCATCAGAATCTATAACTAGTGTCACAGGAATGGTTCAAAACATAGACAGTAGGATGAGTCAGTCTTCTTGTTCTTAAGTCGGCATTGTACCTTTTCTATTTAATTCCGATGCAATTTCAGTGTTTCATCGTCAAAAAGAATGTCAGAGGGATACAGTAACCCCGAAGTGAGGCATCGGAATCTGTAACTAGCGTCACAGGAATGGTTAAAACATAGACAGAAAGAAGAATCAGTCGGCTTGTACTTAAGTCGGCAATGTGCCTTTTCTATTTAATTCCGATGCAATTTCTGTGTTTCACCGTCAGTAAGAATGCCCAAGGGATACAGTAAACCTGAAGTGAAGCATCGGAATCTATAACAAGTGTCACAGGAATGGTTCAAATCATAGGCAGTAAGAAGAGTCAGTCTTCTAGTACTTAAGTCGGCATTGTGCCTTTTCTATTTAATTACGATGCAATTTCTGTGTTTCATCGTCAATAAGAAGGTCAGAGGGATGCAGTAAACCTGGAGTGAGGCATCGGAATCTATAACTAGTATCACAGGAATGGTTCCAAACATAGTCTGTAACAAGAGTCGGTCTTCTATACTTAAGTCAGCATTGTGCCTTTTCTATTTAATTCAGATGCAATTTCTGTGTTTCATGGTCAATAAGAAGGTCCAAGGGATGCAGTAAACCTGAAGTGAATCATCGTAATCTATAACTAGTGTCACAGGAATGGTTCAAAACATAGTCAGTACGAAGAGTCAGTCTTCTTGTACTTAAGTCGGCATTGTGCCTTTTGTATTTAATTGCGATGCTGTTTCTGTGTTTCATCGTCAATAAGAGGGTCAGAGGGATACAGTATACCTGAGGCGAAGCATCGGAATCTATTACTAGTGTGACAGGAATGGTTCAAAACATAGACAGTAAGAAGGGTCAGTTTTCTTGTACTTTAGTCGGCATTGTGCCTTTTGTATTTAATTCCGATGCAATATCTGTGTTTCATCGTCAATAGAAGGTGCAAGGGTTGCAGTAAACCTGATGTGAAGCATAGGAATCTATAACTAGTGTCACAGGAATGGTTCAAAACATAGACAGTAAGAAGAGTCAGTCTTCTTGTACTTAAGTGGGGGTTGCGCATTTTCTATTGAATTCCGACGCAATTTCTGTGTTTCATCGTCAATAAGAAGGTCCAAGGGATACAGTAAACCTGAAGTGAAGCATCGGAATCTATAACTAGTGTCACAGGAATGGTCAAAAACATAGACAGTAAGAAGAGTCAGTCTTCTTGTACTTAGGTCGGCATTGTGCCTTTTCTATTTAATTCCGATGCAATTTCTGTGTTTCATCATCAATAAGAAGGTCAGAGGGATACAGTAAACCTGAAGTGAAGCATCGGATTCTATAACTAGTGTCACAGGAATGTTTCTAAACATAGTCAGTAAGAAGAGTGAGTCTTCTTGTACTTAAGTCGGCATTGTGCCCTTTCTATTTAATTCCGATGCAATAACTGTGTTTCATCGTCAATAAGAGGGTCAGAGGGATACAGTGAACCCTAAGTGAGGCATCGGAATCTATAACTAGTGTCACAGGAATTGTTCCAAACATAGTCAGTAAGAAGAATCAGTCTTCTTGTACTTAAGTCGGCATTGTGCCTTTTCTATTTAATTCCGATGCAATTTCTGTGTTTCATCGTCAATACGACGGTCCAAGGAATACTGTAAACCTGAAGTGAATCATCGTAATCTAAAACTAGTGTCACTGGAATGGTTCAAAACATAGTCAGTACGAAGAGTCAGTCTTCTTGTACTTAAGTCGGCATTGTGCCTTTTGTATTTAATTCCGATGCAATTTCTGTGTTTCGACATCAATAAGAAGGTCAGAGGGATACAGTAAACTTGAAGTGAAGCATCGGAATCTATAACTAGTGTCACAGGAATGGTTCATAACATAGGCAGTAAGAAGAGTCAGTCTACTTGTACTTAAGTCGGCATTGTGCATTTTGCATTTAATTCCGATGCAATATCAGTGTTTCATCGTCAATAAGAAGGTGCAAGGGATACAGTAAACCTGAAGTGAAGCATCGGAATCTATAACTAGTCTCACAGGAATGGTTCTAAACATAGACAGTAACAAGGGTCAGTCTTCTTGTACTTAAGTCGGCATTGTGCCTTTTGTATTTAATTCCGATGCAATGTCTGTGTTTCATCGTCAAAAAGAAGGTCAGAGGGATACAGTAAGCCTGAAGTGAAGCATCGGAATCTATAACTAGTGTCATAGGAATGGTTCAGAACAGTCAGTAAGAAGAGACAATCTTCTTGTACATAAGTCGGTATTGTGCCTTTTGTATTTAATTCCGATGCATTTTCGGTGTTTCATCGTCAATAAGAAAGTCCAAGGGATACAGTAAACCTGAAGTGAAGAATCGGAATCTATAACTAGTGTCACAGGAGAGGTTCAAAGCATAGACAGTAAGAAGAGTCAGTCTTCTTGTACTTACGTCGGCAATGTGCCTTTTCTATTTAATTCCAATGCAATTTCTGTATTTCGACGCCAATATAAAAGTCCAAAGGATATTGTAAACCTGAAGTGAAGCATCGGAATCTATAACTAATGTCACAGGAATCGTTCAAACATAGACAGTAGGAAGAGTCAGTCTTCTTGTACTTAAGTCGGCATTGTGCCTTTTGTATTTAGTTGCGATGCAATTTCTGTGTTTCATCGTCAATAAGAAGGTCCTAGGGATAGAGTAAACCTGAAGTGAAGCATCGGAATCTATAACTAATGTCACAGGAATCGTTCAAAACATAGACAGTAGGAAGAGTCAGTCTTCTAGTACTTAAGTCGGATTTGTGCCTTCTGTATTTCATTGCGATGCAATTTCTGAGTTTCATCGTCAAAAAGAAGGTCAGAGGGATACAGTAAACCAGACGTGAAGCCTCGGAATCTATAACAGGTGTCACAGGAATGGTTCAAAACAGTCAGTACTAAGAGTCAATCTTCTTGTACTTAAGTCGGCATTGTGCCTTTTGTATTAAATTCCGAAGCTATTTCTGCATTTCGTCGCCAATTAGAAGGTCCAAAGGATACAGTAAACCTGAAGTGAAGCATCGGAACCAATAACTAATGTCACAGGAATCGTTGAAAAGATAGACAGTAGGAAGAGTCAGTCTTCTTGTACTTAAGTCGGCATTGTGCCTTTTGTATTTAATTCCGATGCAATTTCTGTGTTTCATCGTCAAAAAGAAGGTCATAGGGATACAGTAAACCTGAAGTGAAGCATCGGAATCTGTAACTAGTGTCACAGGAATGGTTCAAAACATAGACAGTAAGAAGGGTCAGTCTTCTTGTACTTAAGTCGGCTTTGTACCTTTTGTATTTTTATTCCGATGCAATTTCTGTGTTTCATCATCAATAAGAAGGTCCAAGGGATACAGTATCCCTGAAGTGAAGCATCGGAATCTGTAATTAGCGTCACAGGTATGGTTCAAACATAGACAGAAAGAAGAGTCAGTCTTCTAGTACTTAATTCGGCATTGTGCCTTTTCTATTTAATTCCGATGCAATCTCTGTGTTTCATCGTCAATAAGAAGGACCAAGGGATACAGTAAACCTGAAGTGAAGCATCGGATTCTATAACTAGTGTCACAGGAATGGCTCAAAACATAGACAGTAAGAAGTCAGTCTTCTTGTACTTAAGTCGGCATTGTGCCTATTCTATTTAATTCCGATGCAATTTCTGTGTTTCATCGTCAATAAGAAGGTCCTAGGGATAGAGTAAACCTGAAGTGAAGCATCGGAATCTATAACTAGTGTCACAGGAATGGTTCCAAACATAGTCAGTAAGAAGAGTCAGTCTTCTTGTACTTGAGTCGGCATTGTGCCTTTTGTATTTCATTCCGATGCAAAATCTGTGATTCGTCGTCAATAAGAAGGTCCAAGGGATACAGTAAACCTGAGTGAAGCATCGGAATCTGTAACTAGCGTCACAGGAATGGTTCAAAAGGTAATCAGTAAGAGGAGTCAGTCTTCTTGTACATAAGTCGGCATTGTGCCTTTCCTATTTAATTCCGTTGCAATTTCTGTGTTTCATAGTCAATAAGAACGTCCAAGGGATACAGTAAACCTGAAGTGAAGCATCAGAATCTATAACTAGTGTCACAGGAATGGTTCAAAACATAGACAGTAGGATGAGTCAGTCTTCTTGTTCTTAAGTCGGCATTGTACCTTTTCTATTGAATTCCGATGCAATTTCTGTGTTTCATCGTCAAAAAGAATGTCAGAGGGATACAGTAACCCCGAAGTGAGGCATCGGAATCTGTAACTAGCGTCACAGGAATGGTTCAAAACATAGACAGAAAGAAGAATCAGTCGGCTTGTACTTAAGTCGGCAATGTGCCTTTTCTATTTAATTCCGATGCAATTTCTGTGTTTCATCGTCAGTAAGAATGCCCAAGGGATACAGTAAACCTGAAGTGAAGCATCGGAATCTATAACAAGTGTCACAGGAATGGTTCAAATCATAGGCAGTAAGAAGAGTCAGTCTTCTAGTACTTAAGTCGGCAGTGTGCCTTTTCTATTTAATTACGATGCAATTTCTGTGTTTCATCGTCAATAAGAAGGTCAGAGGGATACAGTAAACCTGGAGTGAGGCATCGGAATCTATAACTAGTATCACAGGAATGGTTCCAAACATAGTCTGTAAGAAGAGTTGGTCTTCTTGTACTTAAGTCAGCATTGTGCCTTTTCTATTTAATTCAGATGCAATTTCTGTGTTTCATCGTCAATAAGAAGGTCCAAGGGATGCAGTAAACCTGAAGTGAATCATCGTAATCTATAACTAGTGTCACAGGAATGGTTCAAAACATAGTCAGTACGAAGAGTCAGTCTTCTTGTACTTAAGTCGGCATTGTGCCTTTTGTATTTAATTGCGATGCTGTTTCTGTGTTTCATCGTCAATAAGAGGGTCAGAGGGATACAGTAAACCTGAGGTGAAGCATCGGAATCTATTACTAGTGTCACAGGAATGGTTCAAAACATAGACAGTAAGAAGGGTCAGTTTTCTTGTACTTTAGTCGGCATTGTGCCTTTTGTATTTAATTCCGATGCAATATCTGTGTTTCATCGTCAATAAGAAGGTGCAAGGGATGCAGTAAACCTGATGTGAAGCATAGGAATCTATAACTAGTGTCACAGGAATGGTTCAAAACATAGACAGTAAGAAGAGTCAGTCTTCTTGTACTTAAGTCGGGATTGTGCCTTTTGTATTAAATTCCGATGCAATTTCTGTGTTTCATCGTCAATAAGAAGGTCAGAGGGATACAGTAAACCTGAAGTGAAGCATCGGAATCTATTACTAGTGTCACAGGAATGGTTCAAAACAGTCAGTAAGAAGAGTCAATCTTCTTGTACTTAAGTCGGCATTGTACCCTTTGTATTTAATTCCGATGCAATATCTGTGATTCATCGTCAATAAGAAAGTCCAAGGGATACAGTAAACCTGAAGTGAAGCATCGGAATCTATATCTAATGTCACAGGAATCGTTCAAAACGTAGACAGTATTAAGAGTCAGTCTTCTTGTGCTTAAGTCGGCATTGTGCCTTTTGTATTTAATTCCGATGCAATTTCTGTGTTTCATCGCCAATCAGAAGGTCCAAGGGATACAGTAAACCTGAAGTGAAGCATCGGAATCTGTAACTAGCGTCACAGGAATGGTTCAAAACATAGACAGAAAGAAGAGTCAGTCTTCTTGTACCTAAGTCGGCTTTGTGCCTTTTCTATTTAATTCCGAAGCAATTTCTGTGTTTCATCGTCAATAAGAAGGTCCAAGGGATACAGTAAACCTGAAGTGAAGCATCGGAATCTATAACTAGTGTCACAGGAATGGTTCAAATCATAGACAGTAAGAAGAGTCAGTCTTCTTGTACTTAAGTCGGCATTGTGCCTTTTCCATTTAATTCCGATGCAATTTCTGTGTTTCATCGTCAATAAGAAGGTCCAACGGATACAGTAAACATGAAGTGAAGCATCGGAATCTATAACTAGCGTCACAGGAATGGTTCAAAACATAGACAGAAAGAAGAGTCAGTCTTCTTGTACCTAAGTCGGCATTGTGCCTTTTCTATTTAATTCCGATGCAATTTCTGTGTTTCATCGTCAATAAGAAGGTCCAAGGGATACAGTAAACCTGAAGTGGAGCATCGGAATCTATAACTAGTGTCACAGGAATGTTTCAAGACATAGTCTTTAAGAAGAGTCAGTCTTCTTGTACTTACGTCGGCATTGTGCCTTTTCTATTTAATTCCAATGCAATATCTGTGTTTCATCGTCAATAAGAGGGTCAGAGGGATACAGTGAACCTGAAGTGAAGCATCGGAATCCATAACTAGTGACACAGGAATGGTTCAAAACATAGACAGTAGGAAGAGTCAGTCTTCTTGTACTTAAGTCGGCATTGTGCCTTTTCTATTTAATTCCGATGCAATTTCTGTGTTTCATCGTCAATAAGAAGGTCCTAGGGATAGAGTGAACCTGAAGTGAAGCATCGGAATCTATAACTAATGTCACAGGAATCGTTCAAAACATAGACAGTAGGAAGAGTCAGTCTTCTTGTACTTAAGTCGGCATTGTGCCTTTTGTATTTAGTTCCGATGCAATTTCTGTGTTTTATCGTCAATAAGAAGGTCCAAAGGATACAGTAAACCTGTTGTGAAGCATCGGAATCTATAACTAATGACACAGGAATCATTCAAAACATAGACGGTATTAAGAGTCAGTCTTCTAGTACTTAAGTCGGCATTGTGCCTTTTGTATTTAATTCCGGTGCAATTTCTGTGTTTCATCGTCAAAAAGAATGTCAGAGGGATACAGTAACCCCGAAGTGAGGCATCGGAATCTGTAACTAGCGTCACAGGAATGGTTCAAAACATAGACAGAAAGAAGAATCAGTCGGCTTGTACTTAAGTCGGCAATGTGCCTTTTCTATTTAATTCCGATGCAATTTCTGTGTTTCATCGTCAGTAAGAATGCTCAAGGGATACAGTAAACCTGAAGTGAAGCATCGGAATCTATAACAAGTGTCACAGGAATGGTTCAAATCATAGGCAGTAAGAAGAGTCAGTCTTCTAGTACTTAAGTCGGCATTGTGCCTTTTCTATTTAATTACGATGCAATTTCTGTGTTTCATCGTCAATAAGAAGGTCAGAGGGATACAGTAAACCTGGAGTGAGGCATCGGAATCTATAACTAGTATCACAGGAATGGTTCCAAACATAGTCTGTAAGAAGAGTCGGTCTTCTTGTACTTAAGTCAGCATTGTGCCTTTTCTATTTAATTCAGATGCAATTTCTGTGTTTCATCGTCAATAAGAAGGTCCAAGGGATGCAGTAAACCTGAAGTGAATCATCGTAATCTATAACTAGTGTCACAGGAATGGTTCAAAACATAGTCAGTACGAAGAGTCAGTCTTCTTGTACTTAAGTCGGCATTGTGCCTTTTGTATTTAATTGCGATGCTGTTTCTGTGTTTCATCGTCAATAAGAGGGTCAGAGGGATACAGTAAACCTGAGGTGAAGCATCAGAATCTATTACTAGTGTCACAGGAATGGTTCAAAGCGTAGACAGTAAGAAGGGTCAGTTTTCTTGTACTTTAGTCGGCATTGTGCCTTTTGTATTTAATTCCGATGCAATATCTGTGTTTCATCGTCAATAAGAAGGTGCAAGGGATGCAGTAAACCTGATGTGAAGCATAGGAATCTATAACTAGTGTCACAGGAATGGTTCAAAACATAGACAGTAAGAAGAGTCAGTCTTCTTGTACTTAAGTCGGGATTGTGCCTTTTGTATTAAATTCCGATGCAATTTCTGTGTTTCATCGTCAATAAGAAGGTCAGAGGGATACAGTAAACCTGAAGTGAAGCATCGGAATCTATTACTAGCGTCACAGGAATGGTTCAAAACAGTCAGTAAGAAGAGTCAATCTTCTTGTACTTAAGTCGGCATTGTACCCTTTGTATTTAATTCCGATGCAATTTCTGTGTTTCATCGCCAATCAGAAGGTCCAAGGGATACAGTAAACCTGAAGTGAAGCATCGGAATCTGTAACTAGCGTCACAGGAATGGTTCAAAACATAGACAGAAAGAAGAGTCAGTCTTCTTGTACCTAAGTCGGCTTTGTGCCTTTTCTATTTAATTCCGAAGCAATTTCTGTGTTTCATCGTCAATAAGAAGGTCCACGGGATACAGAAAACCTGAAGTGAAGCATCGGAATCTATAACTAGTGTCACAGGAATGGTTCAAATCATGGACAGTAAGAAGAGTCAGTTATCTTGTACTTAAGTCGGCATTGTGCCTTTTCTATTTAGTTCCGATGCAATTTTTGTGTTTCATCGTCAATAAGAAGGTCCACCGGATACAGTAAACATGAAGTGAAGCATCGGAATCTATAACTAGCGTCACAGGAATGGTTCAAAACATAGACAGAAAGAAGAGTCAGTCTTCTTGTACCTAAGTCGGCTTTGTGCCTTTTCTATTTAATTCCGAAGCAATTTCTGTGTTTCATCGTCAATAAGAAGGTCCAAGGGATACAGTAAACCTGAAGTGAAGCATCGGAATCTATAACTAATGTCACAGGAATCGTTCAAAACGTAGACAGTAGGAAGAGTCAGTCTTCTTGTGCTTAAGTCGGCATTGTGCCTTTTCTATTTAATTCCGATGCAATTTCTGTGTTTCATCGTCAATAAGAAGGTCCAAGGGATACAGTAAACCTGAAGTGGAGCATCGGAATCTATAACTAGTGTCACAGGAATGGTTCAAGACATAGTCATTAAGAAGAGTCAGTCTTCTTGTACTTACGTCGGCATTGTGCCTTTTCTATTTAATTCCAATGCAATATCTGTGTTTCATCGTCAATAAGAGGGTCAGAGGGTTACAGTGAACCTGAAGTGAAGCATCGGAATCCATAACTAGTGACACAGGAATGGTTCAAAACATAGACAGTAGGAAGAGTCAGTCTTCTTGTACTTAAGTCGGCATTGTGCCTTTTGTATTTAGTTCCGATGCAATTTCTGTGTTTTATCGTCAATAAGAAGGTCCAAAGGATACAGTAAACCTGTTGTGAAGCATCGGAATCTATAACTAATGACACAGGAATCATTCAAAACATAGACAGTATTAAGAGTCAGTCTTCTAGTATTTAAGTCGGCATTGTGCCCTTTGTATTTAATTCCGGTGCAATTTCTGTGTTTCATCGTCAAAAAGAAGGTCGGAGGGATACAGTAAACCTGAAGTGAAGCATCGGAATCTATAACTAGTGTCACAGGAAAGGTTCAAAGCATAGACAGTAAAAAGAGTCAGTCTTCTTGTACTTACGTCGGCAATGTGCCTTTTCTATATAATTCCAATGCAATTTCTGTATTTCGTCGCCAATAAGAAAGTCAAAAGGATATAGTAAACCTGAAGTGAAGCATCGGAATCTATAACTAATGTCACAGGAATCGTTCAAAACATAGACAGTAGGAAGAGTCAGTCTTCTTGTACTTAAGCCGGCATTGTGCCTTTTGTATTTAGTTCCGATGCAATTTCTGTGTTTCATCGTCAATAAGAAGGTCCTAGGGATAGAGTAAACCTGAAGTGAAGCATCGGAATCCATAACTAGTGTCACTGGAATGGTTCAAAACATAGTCAGTAAGAAGAGTCAGTCTTCTTGTACTTAAGTGGGCATTGTGCCATTTGTATTTAATTCCGATGCAATTTCTGTGTTTTATCGTCAAAAAGAAGGTCAGAGGGATACAGTGAACCTGAAGTGAAGCATCGGAATCTATAACTAGTGTCACAGGAATGTTTCAAAACATAGACAGTGGGAAGAGTCAGTCCTCTTGTACTTAAGTCGGCATTGTGCCATTTGTATTTAATTCCGATGCAATTTCTGTGTTTCATCGTCAAAAAGAAGGTCAGAGGGATAGAGTAAACCTGAAGTGAAGCATCGGAATCTATAACAAGTGTCACAGGAATGGTTCAAAGCAGTCAGTAAGAAGAGTCAGTCTTCTTGTACTTAAGTCGGCATTGTGCCTTTTGTATTTAATATCGAAGCTATTTCTGCATTTCGTCGCCAATTAGAAGGTCCAAAGGATACAGTAAATCTGAAGTGAAGCATCGGAATCAATAACTAATGTCACAGGAATTCGGTCAAAACATAGACAGTAGGAAGAGTCAGTCTTCTTGTACTTAAGTCGACATTGTGCCTTTTGTATTTCATTCCGATGCAATTTTTGTGTTTAATCGTGAAAAAGAAGGTCAGAGGGATACAGTAAACCTGAAGTGAAGCATCGGAATCTGTAACTAGTGTCACAGGAATGGTTCAAAACGTAGACAGTAGGAAGAGTCAGACTTCTTGTACTTAAGTCGGCATTGTGCCATTTGCATTTAATTCCGATGCAATATCTGTGTTTCATCGTGAATAAGAAGGTCCAAGGGTTACAGTAACCCTAAAGTGAAGCATCCTAATCTGTAACTAGCGTCACAGGAATGGTTCAAATCATAGACAGCAAGAAGAGTCAGTCTTCTTGTACTTAAGTCGGCGTTGTGCCTTTTGTAAATAATTCCGATGCAATATCTGTGTTTCATCGTCAATAAGAAGGTGTAAGGGATACAGTAAACCTGAAGTGAAGCATCGGAGACTATAACTAGTGTCACAGGAATGGTTCTAAACAGAGACGGTAAGAAGGGTCAGTCTTCTTGTACTTAAGTCGGCATTGTGCCTTTTGTATTTAATTCCGATGCAATTTCTGTGTTTCATCGTCAATAAGAAGGTCAGAGGGATACAGTAAACCTGAGGTGAAGCATCGGAATCTATAACTAGTGTCACAGGAAAGGTTCAAAACAGTCAGTAAGAAGAGTCAACCTTCTTGTACTTAAATCGGCATTGTGCCTTTCGTATTTAATTCCGATGCATTTTTTGTGTTTCATCGTCAATAAGAAGGTCCAAGGGGTACAGTAAACCTGAAGTGAAGCATCGGAATCTATAACTAGTGTCACAGGAAAGGTTCAAAACATGGACAGTAAGAAGAGTCAGTCTTCTTGTACTTACGTCGGCAATGTGCCTTTTCTATTTGATTCCAATGCATTTTCTGTATTACGTCGCCAATAAGAAAGTCCAAAGGATATAGTAAACCTGAAGCGAAGCATCGGAATCTATAACTAATGTCACAGGAATCGTTCAAACATAGACAGTAGGAAGAGTCAGTCTTCTTGTACTTAAGTCGGAATTGTGCCTTTTGTATTTAGTTTCGATGCAATTTCTGTGTTTCATCGTCAATAAGAAGGTCCTAGAGATACAGTAGACCTGACGTGAAGCATCGGAATCTATAACTAGTGTCACAGGAATGGTTCAAAACATATTCAGTAAGAAGAGTCAGTCTTCTTGTACTTAATTCGGCATTGTGCCTTTTCTATTTAATTACGATGCAATTTCTGTGTTTCATCGTCAATAAGAAGGTCAGAGGGATACAGTAAACCTGAAGTGTAGCATCGGAATCAATAACTAGTGTCACAGGAATTGTTCAAAACATAGTCAGTATGAAGAGACGGTCTTCTTGTACTTAAGTCGGCATTGCGCCTTTTGTATTTAATTCCGGTGCAATTTCTGTGTTTCATCGTCAAAAAGAAGGTCAGAGGGATACAGTAAACCTGAAGTGAAGCATCGGAATCTATAACTAGTGTCACAGGAAAGGTTCAAAGCATAGACAGTAAAAAGAGTCAGTCTTCTTGTACTTACGTCGGCAATGTGCCTTTTCTATTCAATTCCAATGCAATTTCTGTATTTCGTCGCCAATAAGAAAGTCAAAAGGATATAGTAAACCTGAAGTGAAGCAGTCAGTAAGAAGGGTCAGTCATCTTGTACTTATGTCGGCATTGTGCCTTTTGTATTTCATTCCGATGCAATTTCTGTACTTCGTCGCCAATAAGAAGGTCCAAAGGATACTGTAAACCTGAATTGAAGCATCGGAATCTATAACTAATATCACAGGTATCGTTCAAAACATAGACAGTAGGAAGAGTCAGTCTTCTTGTACTTAAGTCAGCATTCTACCTTTTGTATTTAACTCCGATGCAATTTCTGTGTTTCATCGTCTAAACGAAGGTCAGAGGGATACAGTAAACCTGAAGTGAAGCATCGGAATCTGTAACTAGCGTCACAGGAATGGTTCAAAACATAGTCAGTAAGAAGAGTCAGTCTTCTTGTTTTTAAGTCGGCATTGTGCCTTTTCTATTTCATTCCGATGCAATTTCTGTGTTTCTTCGTCAATAAGAACGTCCAAGGGATACAGTAAACCTGAAGTGAAGCATCGGAATCTATAACTAGTGTCACAGGAATAGTTCAAACATAGACAGTAGGATGAGTCAGTCATCTTGTACTTAAGTCGGCATTGTGCCTTTTCCATTTAATTCCAATGCAATATCTGTGTTTCATCGTCAATAAGAAGGTAAGAGGTATACAGTAAACCTGAAGTGAGGCATCGGAATCTATAACTAGTGTCACAGGAATGGTTCCAAACATAGTCAGTAAGAAGAGTCAGTCTCCTTGTACATAAGTCGGCATTGTGCCTTTTGTATTTAATTCCGATGCCATTTCTGTGTTTCATGGTCAATAAGAAGGTTAGAGGGATACTGTAAACCTGAAGTGAATCATCGGAAACTATAACTAGTGTCACAGGAGTGGTTCAAAACATAGACAGTAAGAAGGGTCAGTCTTCTAGTACTTAAGTCGGCATTCTGCCTTTTATATTTAATTCCGATGCAATTTCTGTGTTTCATCGTCAATAAGAAGGTGCAAGGGATACAGTAAACCTGAAGTGAAGCATCGGAATCTATAACTAGTGTCACACGAATGGTTCAAATCACAGACAGTAAGAAGAGTCAGTCTTCTTGTACTTAAGTCGGCATTGTGCCATTTGTATTTAATTCCGATGCATTATCTGTGTTTAATCGTCAATAAGAAGGTCCAAGGGATACAGTAAACCAGAATTGAAGCATCGGAATCTATAACTAGTGTCACAGGAATGGTTCAAAACATAGACAGTAAGAAGAGTCAGTCTTCTTGTGCTTAAGTCGGCATTGTGCCTTTTCTATTTAATTCCAATGCAATAACTGTGTTTCATCGTCAATAAGAAGGTCAGAGGGATACAGTAAACCTGAAGTGAAGCCTCGGAATCTATAACACCTGTCACAGGAATTGTTCAAAACAGTCAGTTAGAAGAGTCAGTCATCTTGTACTTAAGTCGGCATTGTGCATTTTGTATTTAATTCCGAAGCTATTTCGGCATTTCGTCGCCAATTAGAAGGTCCAAAGGATACAGTAAACCTGAAGTGAAGCATCGGAATCAATAACTAATGACACAGGAATGGTTTAAAACATAGACAGTAGGAAGAGTCAGTCTTCTTGTAGTTAAGTCGGCATTGTGCCTTTTGTATTAAATTCCGATGCAATTTCTGTGTTTCATCGTCAATAAGAAGGTCCAAGGGATACTGTAAACCTGAAGTGAAGCATCGGAAACTATAACTAGTGTCACAGGAATGGTTCAAAACATAGACAGTAAGAATAGGCAGTCTTCTTGCACTTAGGTCGGCATTGTGCCTTTTCTATTTAATTCCGATGCAATTTCTGTGTTTCATCGCCAATAAGAAGGTCAGAGGGATACAGTAAACCTGAAGTGAAGCATCGGAATCAATAACTAATGTCACAGGAATGGTTCAAAACATAGACAGTAGGAGGAGTCAGTCTTCTTGTACTCTAAGTCGGCATTGTGCCTTTTGTATTTAGTTCCGATGCAATTTCTGTGTTTCATCGTCAATAAGAAGGTCCTAGGGATAGAGTAAACGTGAAGTGAAGCATCGGAATCTCTAACTAGTGTCACTGGAATGATTCAAAACATAGTCAGTAAGAAGAGTTAATCTTCTTGTACTTACGTCGGCATTGTGCCTTTTGTATTTAATTCCGATGCAATTTCTGTGTTTCATCGTCAAAAAGAGGGTCAGAGGGATACAGTGAACCACAAGTGAAGCATCGGAATCTATAACTAGTGACACATTAATGGTTCAAAACATAGACAGTAGGAAGGGACAGTCTTCTTGTACTTAGGTCGGCATTGTGCCTTTTCTATTTAATTCCGATGCAATTTCTGTGTTTCATCGTCAATAAGAAGGTCCTAGGGATGGAGTAAACCTGAACTGAAGCATCGGAATCTATAACTAATGTCACAGGAATCGTTCAAAACATAGACAGTAGGAGGAGTCAGTCTTCTTGTACTTAAGTCGGCATTGTGCCTTTTGTATTTAGTTTCGATGCAGTTTCTGTGTTTCATCGTCAATAAGAAGGTCCTAGAGATACAGTAGACCTGACGTGAAGCATCGGAATCTATAACTAGTGTCACAGGAATGGTTCAAAACATATTCAGTAAGAAGAGTCAGTCTTCTTGTACTTAATTCGGCATTGTGCCTTTTCTATTTAATTACGATGCAATTTCTGTGTTTCATCGTCAATAAGAAGGTCAGAGGGATACAGTAAACCTGAAGTGTAGCATCGGAATCTATAACTAGTGTCACAGGAATTGTTCAAAACATAGTCAGTATGAAGAGACGGTCTTCTTGTACTTAAGTCGGCATTGCGCCTTTTGTATTTAATTCCGGTGCAATTTCTGTGTTTCATCGTCAAAAAGAAGGTCAGAGGGATACAGTAAACCTGAAGTGAAGCATCGGAATCTATAACTAGTGTCACAGGAAAGGTTCAAAGCATAGACAGTAAAAAGAGTCAGTCTTCTTGTACTTACGTCGGCAATGTGCCTTTTCTATTCAATTCCAATGCAATTTCTGTATTTCGTCGCCAATAAGAAAGTCAAAAGGATATAGTAAACCTGAAGTGAAGCAGTCAGTAAGAAGGGTCAGTCATCTTGTACTTATGTCGGCATTGTGCCTTTTGTATTTCATTCCGATGCAATTTCTGTACTTCGTCGCCAATAAGAAGGTCCAAAGGATACTGTAAACCTGAAGTGAAGCATCGGAATCTATAACTAATATCACAGGTATCGTTCAAAACATAGACAGTAGGAAGAGTCAGTCTTCTTGTACTTAAGTCAGCATTCTACCTTTTGTATTTAACTCCGATGCAATTTCTGTGTTTCATCGTCTAAACGAAGGTCAGAGGGATACAGTAAACCTGAAGTGAAGCATCGGAATCTGTAACTAGCGTCACAGGAATGGTTCAAAACATAGTCAGTAAGAAGAGTCAGTCTTCTTGTTTTTAAGTCGGCATTGTGCCTTTTCTATTTCATTCCGATGCAATTTCTGTGTTTCTTCGTCAATAAGAACGTCCAAGGGATACAGTAAACCTGAAGTGAAGCATCGGAATCTATAACTAGTGTCACAGGAATAGTTCAAACATAGACAGTAGGATGAGTCAGTCATCTTGTACTTAAGTCGGCATTGTGCCTTTTCCATTTAATTCCAATGCAATATCTGTGTTTCATCGTCAATAAGAAGGTAAGAGGTATACAGTAAACCTGAAGTGAGGCATCGGAATCTATAACTAGTGTCACAGGAATGGTTCCAAACATAGTCAGTAAGAAGAGTCAGTCTCCTTGTACATAAGTCGGCATTGTGCCTTTTGTATTTAATTCCGATGCCATTTCTGTGTTTCATGGTCAATAAGAAGGTTAGAGGGATACTGTAAACCTGAAGTGAATCATCGGAAACTATAACTAGTGTCACAGGAGTGGTTCAAAACATAGACAGTAAGAAGGGTCAGTCTTCTAGTACTTAAGTCGGCATTCTGCCTTTTATATTTAATTCCGATGCAATTTCTGTGTTTCATCGTCAATAAGAAGGTGCAAGGGATACAGTAAACCTGAAGTGAAGCATCGGAATCTATAACTAGTGTCACACGAATGGTTCAAATCACAGACAGTAAGAAGAGTCAGTCTTCTTGTACTTAAGTCGGCATTGTGCCTTTTGTATTTAATTCCGATGCATTATCTGTGTTTAATCGTCAATAAGAAGGTCCAAGGGATACAGTAAACCAGAATTGAAGCATCGGAATCTATAACTAGTGTCACAGGAATGGTTCAAAACATAGACAGTAAGAAGAGTCAGTCTTCTTGTGCTTAAGTCGGCATTGTGCCTTTTCTATTTAATTCCAATGCAATAACTGTGTTTCATCGTCAATAAGAAGGTCAGAGGGATACAGTAAACCTGAAGTGAAGCCTCGGAATCTATAACACCTGTCACAGGAATTGTTCAAAACAGTCAGTTAGAAGAGTCAGTCATCTTGTACTTAAGTCGGCATTGTGCATTTTGTATTTAATTCCGAAGCTATTTCGGCATTTCGTCGCCAATTAGAAGGTCCAAAGGATACAGTAAACCTGAAGTGAAGCATCGGAATCAATAACTAATGACACAGGAATGGTTTAAAACATAGACAGTAGGAAGAGTCAGTCTTCTTGTAGTTAAGTCGGCATTGTGCCTTTTGTATTAAATTCCGATGCAATTTCTGTGTTTCATCGTCAATAAGAAGGTCCAAGGGATACTGTAAACCTGAAGTGAAGCATCGGAAACTATAACTAGTGTCACAGGAATGGTTCAAAACATAGACAGTAAGAATAGGCAGTCTTCTTGCACGTAGGTCGGCATTGTGCCTTTTCTATTTAATTCCGATGCAATTTCTGTGTTTCATCGCCAATAAGAAGGTCAGAGGGATACAGTAAACCTGAAGTGAAGCATCGGAATCAATAACTAATGTCACAGGAATGGTTCAAAACATAGACAGTAGGAGGAGTCAGTCTTCTTGTACTCTAAGTCGGCATTGTGCCTTTTGTATTTAGTTCCGATGCAATTTCTGTGTTTCATCGTCAATAAGAAGGTCCTAGGGATAGAGTAAACGTGAAGTGAAGCATCGGAATCTCTAACTAGTGTCACTGGAATGATTCAAAACATAGTCAGTAAGAAGAGTTAGTCTTCTTGTACTTACGTCGGCATTGTGCCTTTTGTATTTAATTCCGATGCAATTTCTGTGTTTCATCGTCAAAAAGAGGGTCAGAGGGATACAGTGAACCACAAGTGAAGCATCGGAATCTATAACTAGTGACACATTAATGGTTCAAAACATAGACAGTAGGAAGGGACAGTCTTCTTGTACTTAAGTCGGCATTGTGCCTTTTCTATTTAATTCCGATGCAATTTCTGTGTTTCATCGTCAATAAGAAGGTCCTAGGGATGGAGTAAACCTGAACTGAAGCATCGGAATCTATAACTAATGTCACAGGAATCGTTCAAAACATAGACAGTAGGAGGAGTCAGTCTTCTTGTACTTAAGTCGGCATTGTGCCTTTTGTATTTAGTTCCGATGCAATTTCTGTGTTTTATCGTCAATAAGAAGGTCCAAAGGATACAGTAAACCTCTTGTGAAGCATCGGAATCTATAACTAATGTCACAGGAATCATTCAAAACATAGACAGTAGGAAGAGTCAGTCTTCTAGTACTTAAGTCGGCATTGCGCCTTTTGTATTTAATTCCGGTGCAATTTCTGTGTTTCATCGTCAAAAAGAAGGTCAGAGGGATACAGTAAACCTGAAGTGAAGCATCGGAATCTATAACTAGTGTCACAGGAAAGGTTCAAAGCATAGACAGTAAAAAGAGTCAGTCTTCTTGTACTTACGTCGGCAATGTGCCTTTTCTATTCAATTCCAATGCAATTTCTGTATTTCGTCGCCAATAAGAAAGTCAAAAGGATATAGTAAACCTGAAGTGAAGCATCGGAATCTATAACTAGTGTCACAGGAAAGGTTCAAAACAGTCAGTAAGAAGAGTCAACCTTCTTGTACTTAAGTCGGCATTGTCCCTTTTGTATTTAATTCCGATGCATTTTCTGTGTTTCATCGTCAATAAGAAGGTCCAAGGGATACAGTAAACCTGAAGTGAAGCATCGGAATCCATAACTAGTGTCACTGGAATGGTTCAAAACATAGTCAGTAAGATGAATCAGTCTTCTTGTACTTAAGTGGGCATTGTGCCATTTGTATGTAATTCCGATGCAATTTCTGTGTTTGATCGTCAAAAAGAAGGTCAGAGGGATACAGTGAACCTGAAGTGAAGCATCGGAATCTATAACTAGTGTCACAGGAATGGTTCAAAACATAGACAGTGGGAAGAGTCAGTCCTCTTGTACTTAAGTCGGCATTGTGCCATTTGTATTTAATTCCGATGCAATTTCTGTGTTTCATCGTCAAAAAGAAGGTCAGAGGGATAGAGTAAACCTGAAGTGAAGCATCGGAATCTATAACAAGTGTCACAGGAATGGTTCAAAACAGTCCGTAAGAGGAGTCAGTCTTCTTGTACTTAAGTCGGCATTGTGCCTTTTGTATTAAATTTCGAAGCTATTTCTGCATTTCGTCGCCAATTAGAAGGTCCAAAGTATACAGTAAACCTGAAGTGAAGCATCGGAATCAATAACTAATGTCACAGGAAACGTTCAAAACATAGACAGTAGGAAGAGTCAGTCTTCTTGTACTTAAGTCGACATTGTGCCTTTTGTATTTCATTCCGATGCAATTTTTGTGTTTAATCGTGAAAAAGAAGGTCAGAGGGATACAGTAAACCTGAAGTGAAGCATCGGAATCTGTAACTAGTGTCACAGGAATGGTTCAAAACGTAGACAGTAGGAAGAGTCAGTCTTCTTGTACTTAAGTCGGCATTGTGCCATTTGCATTTAATTCCGATGCAATATCTGTGTTTCATCGTGAATAAGAAGGACCAAGGGTTACAGTAACCCTAAGGTGAAGCATCGGAATCTGTAACTAGCGTCACAGGAATGGTTCAAATCATAGACAGCAAGAAGAGTCAGTCTTCTTGTACTTAAGTCGGCATTGTGCCTTTTCTATTTAATTCCGATGCAATTTCTGTGTTTCATCGTCAATTAGAAGGTCAGACGGATACAGTAAACCTGAAATGAAGCATCGGAATCTGTAACTAGTGTCACAGGAATGGTTCAAAACATAGACAGTAAGAAGGGTCAGTCTTCTTGTACTTAAGTCGGCGTTGTGCCTTTTGTAAATGATTCCGATGCAATATCTGTGTTTCATCGTCAATAAGAAGGTGCAAGGGATACAGTAAACCTGAAGTGAAGCATCGGAGACTATAACTAGTGTCACAGGAATTGTTCTAAACATAGACGGTAAGAAGGGTCAGTCTTCTTGTACTTAAGTCGGCATTGTGCCTTTTGCATTTAATTCCGATGCAATTTCTGTGTTTCATCGTCAATAAGAAGGTCAGAGGGATACAGTAATCCTGAAGTGAAGCATCGGAATCTATAACTAGTGTCACAGGAAAGGTTCAAAACAGTCAGTAAGAAGAGTCAACCTTCTTGTACTTAAGTCGGCATTGTCCCTTTTGTATTTAATTCCGATGCATTTTCTGTGTTTCATCGTCAATAAGAAGGTCCAAGGGATACAGTAAACCTGAAGTGAAGCATCGGAATCTATAACTAGTGTCACAGGAAAGGTTCAAAACATAGACAGAAAGAAGAGTCAGTCTTCTTGTACTTACGTCGGCAATGTGCCTTCTCTATTTAATTCCAATGCAATTTCTGTATTTCGTCGCCAATAAGAAAGTCCAAAGGATATAGTAAACCTGAAGCGAAGCATCGGAATCTATAACTAATGTCACAGGAATCGTTCAAACAGAGACAGTGGGAAGAGTCAGTCTTCTTGTACTTAAGTCGACATTGTGCCTTTTGTATTTTGTTCCGATGCAATTTCTGTGTTTCATCGTCAATAAGAAGGTCCTAGGGATACAGTTGACCTGAAGTGAACCATCGGAATCAATATCTAGTGTCACAGGAATGATTCAAAACATAGGCAGTTCGAAGAGTCAGTCTTCTTGTACTTAGGTCGGCAATGTGCCTTTTCTATTTAATTCCAATGCAATTTCTGTATTTCGTCGCCAATAAGAAGGTCCAAAGGATATGGTAAACCTGAAGTGTAGCATCGGAATCTATAACTAATGTCACAGGAATCGTTCAAACATAGACAGTAGGAAGAGTCAGTCTTCTTGTACTTAAGTCGACATTGTGCCTTTTGTAATTAGTTCCGATGCAATTTCTGTGTTTCATCGTCAATATGAATGTCAGAGGAATACAGTAACCCTGAAGTGAAGCATAGGAATCTATAACTAGTGTCACAGGAATGGTTTAAAACATAGACAGTAAGAAGGGTCAGTCTTCTTGTACTTAAGTTGGCATTGTGCGTTTTGTATTTAATTCCGATGCAATATCTGTGTTTCACCGTCAATAAGAAGGTGCAAGGGATACAGTAAACCTGAAGTGGAGCATCGGAATCTATAACTAGTGTCACAGGAATGGTTCAAGACATAGTCAGTAAGAAGAGTCTGTCTTCTTGTACTTAAGTCGGCATTGTGCATTTTGTATTTAAATCCGAAGCTATTTCGGCATTTCGTCGCCAATTAGAAGGTCCAAAGGATACAGTAAACCTGAAGTGAAGCATCGGAATCAATAACTAATGTCACAGGAATTATTCAAAACATAGACAGTAGGAAGAGTCAGTCTTCTTGTACTTAAGTCGGCATTGTACCTTTTGTATTAAATTCCGATGCAATTTCTGTGTTTCATCGTCAATAAGAAGGTCCAAGGGATACAGTAAACCTGAAGTGAAGCATCGGAATCTGTAACTAGTGTCACAGGAATGGTTCAAAACATAGACAGTCAGAAGAGTCAGTCTTCTTGTACTTAGGTCGGCATTGTGCCTTTTCTATTTAATTCTGATGCAATTTCTGTGTTTCATCGTCAATAAGAAGGTGCAAGGGATACAGTAAACCTGAAGTGAAGCATCGGAATCTATAACTAGTGTCACAGGAATGGTTCTAAACATAGACGGTAAGAAGGGTCAGTCTTCTTGTACTTAAGTCGGCATTGTGCCTTTTGTATTTAATTCCGATGCAATTTCTGTGTTTCATCGTCAATAAGAAGGTCAGAGGGATACAGTAATCCTGAAGTGAAGTGCCGGAATCTATAACTAGTGTCACAGGAAAGGTTCAAAACAGTCAGTAAGAAGAGTCAACCTTCTTGTACTTAAGTCGGCATTGTGCCTTTTGTATTTAATTCCGATGCATTTTCTGTGTTTCACCGTCAATAAGAAGGTCCAAGGGATACAGTAAACCTGAAGTGAAGCATCGGAATCTATAACTAGTGTCACAGGAAAGGTTCAAAACATAGACAGTAACAAGAGTCAGTCTTCTTGTACTTACGTCGGCAATGTGCCTTTTCTATTTAATTCCAATGCAATTTCTGTATTTCGTCGCCAATAAGAAAGTCCAAAGGATATAGTAAACCTGAAGTGAAGCATTGGAATCTATAACTAATGTCACAGGAATCGTTCAAACATAGACAGTAGGAAGAGTCAGTCTTCTTGTACTTACGTCGACATTGTGCCTTTTGTATTTAGTTCCGATGCAATTTCTGTGTTTCATCGTCAATAAGAATGTCAGAGGAATACAGTAAACCTGAAGCGAAGCATCGGAATCTATAACTAATGTCGCAGGAATCGTTCAAACATAGACAGTAGGAAGAGTCAGTCTTCTTGTACTTAAGTCGGCATTGTGCATTTTGTATTTAGTTCCGATGCAATTTCTGTGTTTCATCGTCAATAAGAAGGTCCTAGCGATACAGTAAACCTGAAGTGAAGCATCGGAATCTATAACTAGTGTCACAGGAATGGTTCAAAACATATTCAGTAAGAAGAGTCAGTCTTCTTGTGCTTAAGTCGGCATTGTGCCTTTTCTATTTAATTCTAATGCAATATCTGTGTTTCATCGTCAATAAGAAGGTCAGAGGGATACAGTAAACCTGAAGTGAAGCCTCGGAATCTATAACACGTGTCACAGGAATGGTTCAAAACAGTCAGTAAGAAGAGTCAGTCATCTTGTACTCAAGTCGGCATTGTGCATTTTGTATTTAATTCCGAAGCTATTTCGGCATTTCGCCGCCAATTAGAAGGTCCAAAGGATACAGTAGACCTGAAGTGAAGCATCGGAATCAATAACTAATGTCACAGGAATGGTTCAAAACATAGACAGTAGGCAGAGTCAGTCTTCTTGTACTTAAGCCGGCATTGTGCCTTTTGTATTTAATTCCGATGCAAAATCTGTGTTTCATCGTCAAAAAGAATGTCAGCGGGATACAGCGAACCTGAAGTGAAGCATCGGAATCTATAACTAGTGTCACAGGAATGGTTCAAAACATAGACTGTAAGAAGAGTCAGTCTTCTTGTACTTACGTCGGCAATGTGCCTCTTCTATTTAATTCCAATGCAATTTCTGTACTTCGTCGCCAATAAAAAAGTCCAAAGGATATAGTAAACCTGAAGTGAAGCATCGGAATCTATAACTAATGTCACAGGAATCGTTCAAACTTAGACAGCAGGAAGAGTCAGTCTTCTTGTACTTCAAACGGCATTGTGCCTCTTCTATTTAATTCCGATGCAATTTCTGTGTTTCATCGTCAATAAGAAGGTCCAAGGGATAGAGTAAACGTGAATTGCAGCATCGGAATCTATAACTAGTGTCACAGCAATGGTTCAAAAGATAGTCGGTAAGAAGAGTCAGTCTTCTTGTACTTAAGTTGGCATTGTGAGTTTTGTATTTAATTCCGATGCAATCTCTGTGTTTCATCGTCAAAAAGAAGGTCAGTGGGATACAGTGAACCTGAAGTGTAGCATCGGAATCTATAACTAGTGTCACAGGAATGGTTCAAAACATAGACAGTAGGAAGAGTCAGTCTTGTTGTACTTAAGTCGGCATTGTGCCTTTTCTATTTAATTCCGATGCAATTTCTGTGTTTCATCGTCAATAAGAAGGTCCTAGGGATAGAGTAAACCTGAAGTGAAGCATCGGAATCTATAACTAATTTCACAGGAATCGTTCAAAACATAGACAGTAGGAATAGTCAGTCTTCTTGTACTTAAGTCGGCATTGTGGCTTTTGTATTTAGTTCCGATGCAATTTCTGTGTTTTATCGTCAATAAGTAGGTCCAAAGGATACAGTAAACCTGATGTGAAGCATCGGAATCTAAAACTAATGTCACAGGAATCGCTCAAAACATAGACACTGGGAAGAGTCAGTCTTCAAGTACTTAAGTCGGCATTGTGCCTTTTCTATTTAATTCCGATGCAATATTTGTGTTTCATCGTCAATAAGAAGGTCAGAGGGATACAGTAAACTTGAAATGAGGCATCGGAATCTATAACTAGTGTCACAGGAATGGTTCCAAACATAGTCAGTAAGAAGAGACAGTCTTCTTGTACTTAAGTCGGCATTGTGCATTTTCCATTTAATTCCGATGCAATTTCTATGTTTCATCGTCAATAAGAAGGTCCAAGGGATACAGTAAACCTGAAGTGAAGCATCGGAATCCATAACTAGTGTCACTGGAATGGTTCAAAACATAGTCAGTAAGATGAATCAGTCTTCTTGTACTTAAGTGGGCATTGTGCCATTTGTATGTAATTCCGATGCAATTTCTGTGTTTGATCGTCAAAAAGAAGGTCAGAGGGATACAGTGAACCTGAAGTGAAGCATCGGAATCTATAACTAGTGTCACAGGAATGGTTCAAAACATAGACAGTGGGAAGAGTCAGTCCTCTTGTACTTAAGTCGGCATTGTGCCATTTGTATTTAATTCCGATGCAATTTCTGTGTTTCATCGTCAAAAAGAAGGTCAGAGGGATAGAGTAAACCTGAAGTGAAGCATCGGAATCTATAACAAGTGTCACAGGAATGGTTCAAAACAGTCCGTAAGAGGAGTCAGTCTTCTTGTACTTAAGTCGGCATTGTGCCTTTTGTATTAAATTTCGAAGCTATTTCTGCATTTCGTCGCCAATTAGAAGGTCCAAAGTATACAGTAAACCTGAAGTGAAGCATCGGAATCAATAACTAATGTCACAGGAAACGTTCAAAACATAGACAGTAGGAAGAGTCAGTCTTCTTGTACTTAAGTCGACATTGTGCCTTTTGTATTTCATTCCGATGCAATTTTTGTGTTTAATCGTGAAAAAGAAGGTCAGAGGGATACAGTAAACCTGAAGTGAAGCATCGGAATCTGTAACTAGTGTCACAGGAATGGTTCAAAACGTAGACAGTAGGAAGAGTCAGTCTTCTTGTACTTAAGTCGGCATTGTGCCATTTGCATTTAATTCCGATGCAATATCTGTGTTTCATCGTGAATAAGAAGGACCAAGGGTTACAGTAACCCTAAGGTGAAGCATCGGAATCTGTAACTAGCGTCACAGGAATGGTTCAAATCATAGACAACAAGAAGAGTCAGTCTTCTTGTACTTAAGTCGGCATTGTGCCTTTTCTATTTAATTCCGATGCAATTTCTGTGTTTCATCGTCAATTAGAAGGTCAGACGGATACAGTAAACCTGAAATGAAGCATCGGAATCTGTAACTAGTGTCACAGGAATGGTTCAAAACATAGACAGTAAGAAGGGTCAGTCTTCTTGTACTTAAGTCGGCGTTGTGCCTTTTGTAAATGATTCCGATGCAATATCTGTGTTTCATCGTCAATAAGAAGGTGCAAGGGATACAGTAAACCTGAAGTGAAGCATCGGAGACTATAACTAGTGTCACAGGAATTGTTCTAAACATAGGCGGTAAGAAGGGTCAGTCTTCTTGTACTTAAGTCGGCATTGTGCCTTTTGTATTTAATTCCGATGCAATTTCTGTGTTTCATCGTCAATAAGAAGGTCAGAGGGATACAGTAATCCTGAAGTGAAGCATCGGAATCTATAACTAGTGTCACAGGAAAGGTTCAAAACAGTCAGTAAGAAGAGTCAACCTTCTTGTACTTAAGTCGGCATTGTCCCTTTTGTATTTAATTCCGATGCATTTTCTGTGTTTCATCGTCAATAAGAAGGTCCAAGGGATACAGTAAACCTGAAGTGAAGCATCGGAATCTATAACTAGTGTCACAGGAAAGGTTCAAAACATAGACAGAAAGAAGAGTCAGTCTTCTTGTACTTACGTCGGCAATGTGCCTTCTCTATTTAATTCCAATGCAATTTCTGTATTTCGTCGCCAATAAGAAAGTCCAAAGGATATAGTAAACCTGAAGCGAAGCATCGGAATCTATAACTAATGTCACAGGAATCGTTCAAACAGAGACAGTAGGAAGAGTCAGTCTTCTTGTACTTAAGTCGACATTGTGCCTTTTGTATTTTGTTCCGATGCAATTTCTGTGTTTCATCGTCAATAAGAAGGTCCTAGGGATACAGTTGACCTGAAGTGAACCATCGGAATCAAATCTAGTGTCACAGGAATGATTCAAAACATAGGCAGTTCGAAGAGTCAGTCTTCTTGTACTTAGGTCGGCAATGTGCCTTTTCTATTTAATTCCAATGCAATTTCTGTATTTCGTCGCCAATAAGAAGGTCCAAAGGATATGGTAAACCTGAAGTGTAGCATCGGAATCTATAACTAATGTCACAGGAATCGTTCAAACATAGACAGTAGGAAGAGTCAGTCTTCTTGTACTTAAGTCGACATTGTGCCTTTTGTAATTAGTTCCGATGCAATTTCTGTGTTTCATCGTCAATATGAATGTCAGAGGAATACAGTAACCCTGAAGTGAAGCATAGGAATCTATAACTAGTGTCACAGGAATGGTTTAAAACATAGACAGTAAGAAGGGTCAGTCTTCTTGTACTTAAGTTGGCATTGTGCGTTTTGTATTTAATTCCGATGCAATATCTGTGTTTCACCGTCAATAAGAAGGTGCAAGGGATACAGTAAACCTGAAGTGGAGCATCGGAATCTATAACTAGTGTCACAGGAATGGTTCAAGACATAGTCAGTAAGAAGAGTCTGTCTTCTTGTACTTAAGTCGGCATTGTGCATTTTGTATTTAAATCCGAAGCTATTTCGGCATTTCGTCGCCAATTAGAAGGTCCAAAGGATACAGTAAACCTGAAGTGAAGCATCGGAATCAATAATTAATGTCACAGGAATTATTCAAAACATAGACAGTAGGAAGAGTCAGTCTTCTTGTACTTAAGTCGGCATTGTACCTTTTGTATTAAATTCCGATGCAATTTCTGTGTTTCATCGTCAATAAGAAGGTCCAAGGGATACAGTAAACCTGAAGTGAAGCATCGGAATCTGTAACTAGTGTCACAGGAATGGTTCAAAACATAGACAGTCAGAAGAGTCAGTCTTCTTGTACTTAGGTCGGCATTGTGCCTTTTCTATTTAATTCTGATGCAATTTCTGTGTTTCATCGTCAATAAGAAGGTGCAAGGGATACAGTAAACCTGAAGTGAAGCATCGGAATCTATAACTAGTGTCACAGGAATGGTTCTAAACATAGACGGTAAGAAGGGTCAGTCTTCTTGTACTTAAGTCGGCATTGTGCCTTTTGTATTTAATTCCGATGCAATTTCTGTGTTTCATCGTCAATAAGAAGGTCAGAGGGATACAGTAATCCTGAAGTGAAGTGCCGGAATCTATAACTAGTGTCACAGGAAAGGTTCAAAACAGTCAGTAAGAAGAGTCAACCTTCTTGTACTTAAGTCGGCATTGTGCCTTTTGTATTTAATTCCGATGCATTTTCTGTGTTTCACCGTCAATAAGAAGGTCCAAGGGATACAGTAAACCTGAAGTGAAGCATCGGAATCTATAACTAGTGTCACAGGAAAGGTTCAAAACATAGACAGTAACAAGAGTCAGTCTTCTTGTACTTACGTCGGCAATGTGCCTTTTCTATTTAATTCCAATGCAATTTCTGTATTTCGTCGCCAATAAGAAAGTCCAAAGGATATAGTAAACCTGAAGTGAAGCATTGGAATCTATAACTAATGTCACAGGAATCGTTCAAACATAGACAGTAGGAAGAGTCAGTCTTCTTGTACTTACGTCGACATTGTGCCTTTTGTATTTAGTTCCGATGCAATTTCTGTGTTTCATCGTCAATAAGAATGTCAGAGGAATACAGTAAACCTGAAGCGAAGCATCGGAATCTATAACTAATGTCGCAGGAATCGTTCAAACATAGACAGTAGGAAGAGTCAGTCTTCTTGTACTTAAGTCGGCATTGTGCATTTTGTATTTAGTTCCGATGCAATTTCTGTGTTTCATCGTCAATAAGAAGGTCCTAGCGATACAGTAAACCTGAAGTGAAGCATCGGAATCTATAACTAGTGTCACAGGAATGGTTCAAAACATATTCAGTAAGAAGAGTCAGTCTTCTTGTGCTTAAGTCGGCATTGTGCCTTTTCTATTTAATTCTAATGCAATATCTGTGTTTCATCGTCAATAAGAAGGTCAGAGGGATACAGTAAACCTGAAGTGAAGCCTCGGAATCTATAACACGTGTCACAGGAATGGTTCAAAACAGTCAGTAAGAAGAGTCAGTCATCTTGTACTCAAGTCGGCATTGTGCATTTTGTATTTAATTCCGAAGCTATTTCGGCATTTCGCCGCCAATTAGAAGGTCCAAAGGATACAGTAGACCTGAAGTGAAGCATCGGAATCAATAACTAATGTCACAGGAATGGTTCAAAACATAGACAGTAGGCAGAGTCAGTCTTCTTGTACTTAAGCCGGCATTGTGCCTTTTGTATTTAATTCCGATGCAAAATCTGTGTTTCATCGTCAAAAAGAATGTCAGCGGGATACAGCGAACCTGAAGTGAAGCATCGGAATCTATAACTAGTGTCACAGGAATGGTTCAAAACATAGACTGTAAGAAGAGTCAGTCTTCTTGTACTTACGTCGGCAATGTGCCTCTTCTATTTAATTCCAATGCAATTTCTGTACTTCGTCGCCAATAAAAAAGTCCAAAGGATATAGTAAACCTGAAGTGAAGCATCGGAATCTATAACTAATGTCACAGGAATCGTTCAAACTTAGACAGCGAGAAGAGTCAGTCTTCTTGTACTTCAAACGGCATTGTGCCTTTTCTATTTAATTCCGATGCAATTTCTGTGTTTCATCGTCAATAAGAAGGTCCAAGGGATAGAGTAAACGTGAATTGCAGCATCGGAATCTATAACTAGTGTCACAGCAATGGTTCAAAACATAGTCGGTAAGAAGAGTCAGTCTTCTTGTACTTAAGTTGGCATTGTGAGTTTTGTATTTAATTCCGATGCAATCTCTGTGTTTCATCGTCAAAAAGAAGGTCAGTGGGATACAGTGAACCTGAAGTGTAGCATCGGAATCTATAACTAGTGTCACAGGAATGGTTCAAAACATAGACAGTAGGAAGAGTCAGTCTTGTTGTACTTAAGTCGGCATTGTGCCTTTTCTATTTAATTCCGATGCAATTTCTGTGTTTCATCGTCAATAAGAAGGTCCTAGGGATAGAGTAAACCTGAAGTGAAGCATCGGAATCTATAACTAATTTCACAGGAATCGTTCAAAACATAGACAGTAGGAATAGTCAGTCTTCTTGTACTTAAGTCGGCATTGTGGCTTTTGTATTTAGTTCCGATGCAATTTCTGTGTTTTATCGTCAATAAGTAGGTCCAAAGGATACAGTAAACCTGATGTGAAGCATCGGAATCTAAAACTAATGTCACAGGAATCGCTCAAAACATAGACACTGGGAAGAGTCAGTCTTCAAGTACTTAAGTCGGCATTGTGCCTTTTCTATTTAATTCCGATGCAATATTTGTGTTTCATCGTCAATAAGAAGGTCAGAGGGATACAGTAAACTTGAAATGAGGCATCGGAATCTATAACTAGTGTCACAGGAATGGTTCCAAACATAGTCAGTAAGAAGAGACAGTCTTCTTGTACTTAAGTCGGCATTGTGCATTTTCCATTTAATTCCGATGCAATTTCTATGTTTCATCGTCAATAAGAAGGTCCAAGGGATACAGTAAACCTGAGTGAAGCATCGGAATCTATAACTAGTGTCACAGGAATGGTTCAAAACATAGACAGTAATAAGAGTTAGTCTTCTTGTACTTAAGTCGGCATTGTGCCTTTTGTATTTAATTCCGATGCAATTTCTGTGTTTCATCGTCAATAAGAAGGTCAGAGGGATACAGTAAACCTGAAGTTAAGCATCGGAATCTATAACTAGTGTCACATGAATGGTTCAAAACTTAGTCAGTAAGAAGAGTCAGTCTTCTTGTACTTAAGTCGGCATTGTGCCTTTTCTATTTAATTCCGATGCAATATCTGTGTTTCATCGTCAATAAGAAGGTCACAGGGATACAGTAAACCTGAAGTGAGGCATCGGAATCTATAACTAGTGTCACAGAAATGGTTCCAAACATAGTCAGTAAGAAGAGTCAGTCTTCTTGTACTTAAGTCGGCAATGTGCCTTCTCTATTTAATTCCAATGCAATTTCTGTATTTCGTCGCCAATAAGAAAGTCCAAAGGATATAGTAAACCTGAAGCGAAGCATCGGAATCTATAACAAATGTCACAGGAATCGTTCAAACAGAGACAGTAGGAAGAGTCAGTCTTCTTGTACTTAAGTCGACATTGTGCCTTTTGTATTTTGTTCCGATGCAATTTCTGTGTTTCATCGTCAATAAGAAGGTCCTAGGGATGCAGTTGACCTGAAGTGAACCATCGGAATCAATATCTAGTGTCACAGGAATGATTCAAAACATAGGCAGTACGAAGAGTCAGTCTTCTTGTACTTAGGTCGGCAATGTGCCTTTTCTATTTAATTCCAATGCAATTTCTGTATTTCGTCGCCAATAAGAAGGTCCAAAGGATATGGTAAACCTGAAGTGTAGCATCGGAATCTATAACTAATGTCACAGGAATCGTTCAAACATAGACAGTAGGAAGAGTCAGTCTTCTTGTACTTAAGTCGACATTGTGCCTTTTGTATTTAGTTCCGATGCAATTTCTGTGTTTCATCGTCAATATGAATGTCAGAGGAATACAGTAACCCTGAAGTGAAGCATAGGAATCTATAACTAGTGTCACAGGAATGGTTTAAAACATAGACAGTAAGAAGGGTCAGTCTTCTTGTACTTAAGTTGGCATTGTGCGTTTTGTATTTAATTCCGATGCAATATCTGTGTTTCACCGTCAATAAGAAGGTGCAAGGGATACAGTAAACCTGAAGTGGAGCATCGGAATCTATAACTAGTGTCACAGGAATGGTTCAAGACATAGTCAGTAAGAAGAGTCTGTCTTCTTGTACTTAAGTCGGCATTGTGCATTTTGTATTTAAATCCGAAGCTATTTCGGCATTTCGTCGCCAATTAGAAGGTCCAAAGGATACAGTAAACCTGAAGTGAAGCATCGGAATCAATAACTAATGTCACAGGAATTATTCAAAACATAGACAGTAGGAAGAGTCAGTCTTCTTGTACTTAAGTCGGCATTGTACCTTTTGTATTAAATTCCGATGCAATTTCTGTGTTTCATCGTCAATAAGAAGGTCCAAGGGATACAGTAAACCTGAAGTGAAGCATCGGAATCTGTAACTAGTGTCACAGGAATGGTTCAAAACATAGACAGTCAGAAGAGTCAGTCTTCTTGTACTTAGGTCGGCATTGTGCCTTTTCTATTTAATTCTGATGCAATTTCTGTGTTTCATCGTCAATAAGAAGGTGCAAGGGATACAGTAAACCTGAAGTGAAGCATCGGAATCTATAACTAGTGTCACAGGAATGGTTCTAAACATAGACGGTAAGAAGGGTCAGTCTTCTTGTACTTAAGTCGACATTGTGCCTTTTGTATTTAATTCCGATGCAATTTCTGTGTTTCATCGTCAATAAGAAGGTCAGAGGGATACAGTAATCCTGAAGTGAAGTGCCGGAATCTATAACTAGTGTCACAGGAAAGGTTCAAAACAGTCAGTAAGAAGAGTCAACCTTCTTGTACTTAAGTCGGCATTGTGCCTTTTGTATTTAATTCCGATGCATTTTCTGTGTTTCATCGTCAATAAGAAGGTCCAAGGGATACAGTAAACCTGAAGTGAAGCATCGGAATCTATAACTAGTGTCACAGGAAAGGTTCAAAACATAGACAGTAACAAGAGTCAGTCTTCTTGTACTTACGTCGGCAATGTGCCTTTTCTATTTAATTCCAATGCAATTTCTGTATTTCGTCGCCAATAAGAAAGTCCAAAGGATATAGTAAACCTGAAGTGAAGCATTGGAATCTATAACTAATGTCACAGGAATCGTTCAAACATAGACAGTAGGAAGAGTCAGTCTTCTTGTACTTACGTCGACATTGTGCCTTTTGTATTTAGTTCCGATGCAATTTCTGTGTATCATCGTCAATAAGAATGTCAGAGGAATACAGTAAACCTGAAGCGAAGCATCGGAATCTATAACTAATGTCGCAGGAATCGTTCAAACATAGACAGTAGGAAGAGTCAGTCTTCTTGTACTTAAGTCGGCATTGTGCATTTTGTATTTAGTTCCGATGCAATTTCTGTGTTTCATCGTCAATAAGAAGGTCCTAGCGATACAGTAAACCTGAAGTGAAGCATCGGAATCTATAACTAGTGTCACAGGAATGGTTCAAAACATATTCAGTAAGAAGAGTCAGTCTTCTTGTGCTTAAGTCGGCATTGTGCCTTTTCTATTTAATTCTAATGCAATATGTGTGTTTCATCGTCAATAAGAAGGTCAGAGGGATACAGTAAACCTGAAGTGAAGCCTCGGAATCTATAACACGTGTCACAGGAATGGTTCAAAACACTCAGTAAGAAGAGTCAGTCATCTTGTACTCAAGTCGGCATTGTGCATTTTGTATTTAATTCCGAAGCTATTTCGGCATTTCGCCGCCAATTAGAAGGTCCAAAGGATACAGTAGACCTGAAGTGAAGCATCGGAATCAATAACTAATGTCACAGGAATGGTTCAAAACATAGACAGTAGGCAGAGTCAGTCTTCTTGTACTTAAGTCGGCATTGTGCCTTTTGTATTTAATTCCGATGCAAAATCTGTGTTTCATCGTCAAAAAGAATGTCAGCGGGATACAGCGACCCTGAAGTGAAGCATCGGAATCTATAACTAGTGTCACAGGAATGGTTCAAAACATAGACTGTAAGAAGAGTCAGTCTTCCTGTACTTACGTCGGCAATGTGCCTCTTCTATTTAATTCCAATGCAATTTCTGTACTTCGTCGCCAATAAAAAAGTCCAAAGGATATAGTAAACCTGAAGTGAAGCATCGGAATCTATAACTAATGTCACAGGAATCGTTCAAACATAGACAGCAGGAAGAGTCAGTCTTCTTGTACTTCAAACGGCATTGTGCCTCTTCTATTTAATTCCGATGCAATTTCTGTGTTTCATCGTCAATAAGAAGGTCCTAGGGATAGAGTAAACGTGAATTGCAGCATCGGAATCTATAACTAGTGTCACAGCAATGGTTCAAAACATAGTCGGTAAGAAGAGTCAGTCTTCTTGTACTTAAGTCGGCATTGTGAGTTTTGTATTTAATTCCGATGCAATCTCTGTGTTTCATCGTCAAAAAGAAGGTCAGTGGGATACAGTGAACCTGAAGTGTAGCATCGGAATCTATAACTAGTGTCACAGGAATGGTTCAAAACATAGACAGTAGGAAGAGTCAGTCTTGTTGTACTTAAGTCGGCATTGTGCCTTTTCTATTTAATTCCGATGCAATTTCTGTGTTTCATCGTCAATAAGAAGGTCCTAGGGATAGAGTAAACCTGAAGTGAAGCATCGGAATCTATAACTAATTTCACAGGAATCGTTCAAAACATAGACAGTAGGAATAGTCAGTCTTCTTGTACTTAAGTCGGCATTGTGGCTTTTGTATTTAGTTCCGATGCAATTTCTGTGTTTTATCGTCAATAAGTAGGTCCAAAGGATACAGTAAACCTGATGTGAAGCATCGGAATCTAAAACTAATGTCACAGGAATCGCTCAAAACATAGACACTGGGAAGAGTCAGTCTTCAAGTACTTAAGTCGGCATTGTGCCTTTTCTATTTAATTCCGATGCAATATTTGTGTTTCATCGTCAATAAGAAGGTCAGAGGGATACAGTAAACTTGAAATGAGGCATCGGAATCTATAACTAGTGTCACAGGAATGGTTCCAAACATAGTCAGTAAGAAGAGACAGTCTTCTTGTACTTAAGTCGGCATTGTGCATTTTCCATTTAATTCCGATGCAATTTCTATTTTTCATCGTCAATAAGAAGGTCCAAGGGATACAGTAAACCTGAGTGAAGCATCGGAATCTATAACTAGTGTCACAGGAATGGTTCAAAACATAGACAGTAATAAGAGTTAGTCTTCTTGTACTTAAGTCGGCATTGTGCCTTTTGTATTTAATTCCGATGCAATTTCTGTGTTTCATCGTCAATAAGAAGGTCAGAGGGATACAGTAAACCTGAAGTTAAGCATCGGAATCTATAACTAGTGTCACATGAATGGTTCAAAACTTAGTCAGTAAGAAGAGTCAGTCTTCTTGTACTTAAGTCGGCATTGTGCCTTTTCTATTTAATTCCGATGCAATATCTGTGTTTCATCGTCAATAAGAAGGTCACAGGGATACAGTAAACCTGAAGTGAGGCATCGGAATCTATAACTAGTGTCACAGAAATGGTTCCAAACATAGTCAGTAAGAAGAGTCAGTCTTCTTGTACTTAAGTCGGCATTGTGCCTTTTCTATTTAATTCCGATGCAATTTCTGTGTTTCATCGTCAATAAGAAGGTCCAACGGATACAGTAAACCTGAACTGAATCATCGTAATCTATAACTAGTGTCACAGGAATGGTTAAAAGCATAGTCAGTACGACGAGTCAGTCTTCTTGTACTTAAGTCGGCATTGTGCATTTTCTATTTAATTCCGATGCAATTTCTGTATTTCATCGTCAAAAAGAAGGTCAGAGGGATACAGTAAACCTGAAGTGAAGCATCGGAATCTACAAAAAGTGTCACAGGAATTATTCAAAACAGTCAGTAAGAAGAGTCAGTCTTCTTGTACATAAGTCGGCATTGTGCCTTTTGTATTTAATTCCGAAGCTATTTCTGCATTTCATCTCCAATTAGAAGGTCCAAAGGATAAAGTAAACCTGAAGTGAAGCATCGGAATCAGTAACTAATGTCACAGGAATCGTTCTAATCATAGACAGTAGGAAGAGTCAGTCTTCTTGTACTTAAGTCGGCATTGTGCCTTTTGTATTTAATTCCGATGCAATTTCTGTGTTTCATCGTCAAAAAGAAGGTCAGAGGGATACAGTAATCCTGAAGTGAAGCATCGGAATCTGTAACTAGTGTCACAGGAATGGTTCAAAACATAGACAGTAGGAAGAGTCAGTCTTCTTGTACTTAAGTCGGTATTGTGCCCTTTGTATTTAATTCCGATGCAATTTCTGTGTTTCATCGTCAATAAAAAGGTCCAAGGGATACAGTAACCCTGAAGTGAAGCATCGGAATCTGTAACTAGCGTCACAGGAATGGTTCAAATTATAGACAGAAAGAAGAGTCAGTCTTCTTGTACTTAAGTCGGCATTGTGCCTTTTCTATTTAATTCCGATGCAATCTCTGTGTTTCATCGTCAATAAGAAGGTCCAAGGGATACAGTAAACCTGAAGTGAAGCATCGGAATCTATAACTAGTGTCACAGGAATGGCACAAAACATAGTCAGTAAGAAGAGTCAGTCTTCTTGTACTTAAGTCGGCACTGTGTCTTTTCTATTTAATTCCGATGCAAAATCTGTGTTTCATCGTCAATAAGAAGGTCAGAGGGATACAGTAAACCTGAAGTGCAGAATCGGAATCTATAACTAGTGTCACAGGAATGGTTCTAAACATAGACAGTAAGAAGGGTCAGTCTTCTTGTACTTCAGTCGGCATTGTTCCTTTTGTATTTAATTCCGATGCAATATCTGTGTTTCATCGTCAATAAGAAGGTGCAAGGGATACAGTAAACCTGAAGTGAAGCATTGGAATCTATAACTAGTGTCACAGGAATGGTCCTAAACATAGACAGTAAGAAGGGTCAGTCTTCTTGTACTTAAGTCGGCATTGTGCTTTTGGATTTAATTCCGATGCAATTTCTGTGTTTCATCGTCAATAAGAAGGTCAGAGGGATACAGTTAACCTGAAGTGAATCATCGGAATCTATAACTAGTGTCACAGGAATGGTTCAAAACAGTCAGTAAGAAGGGTCAATCATCTTCTACTTAAGTCGGCATTGTGCCTTTTGTATTTAATTCCGATGCATTTTCTGTGTTTCATCGTCAATAAGAAGGTGCAAGGGATACAGTAAACCTGAAGTGAAGCATCGGAATCTATAACTAGTGTCACAGGAATGGTTCTAAACATAGACGGTAAGAAGGGTCAGTCTTCTTCTACTTAAGTCGGCATTGTGCTTTTGGATTTAATTCCGATGCAATTTCTGTGTTTCATCGTCAATAAGAAGGTCTTAGGGATAGATTAAACCTGAAGTGAAGCATCGGAATCTATAACTAGTGTCACAGGAATGGTTCAAAGCATAGTCAAGAAGAAGAGTCAGTCTTCTTGTACTTAAGTCGGCATTGTGCCTTTTGTATTTAATTCCGATGCAATATCTGTGTTTCATCGTCAAAAAGAAGGTCAGAGGGATACAGTGAACCTGAAGTGAAGCATCGTAATCTATAACTAGTGTCACAGGAATGGTTCAAAACATAGACAGTAGGAAGAGTCAGTCTTCTTGTACTTAATTCGGCAATGTGCCTTTTCTATTTAATTCCGATGCAATTTCTGTGTTCTTCGTCAATAAGAAGGTCCAAGGGATACTGTAAACCTAAAGTAAAGCATCGTAATCTATAACTAGTGCCACAGGAATTGTTCAAAACATAGGCAGTAAGAAGAGTCAATCTTCTTGTACTTAAGTCGGCAATGTGCCTATTCTATTTAATTCCAATGCAATTTCTGTATTTCGCCGCCAATACGAAGATCCAAAGGATATAGTAAACCTGAAGTGAAGCATCTGAATCTATAACTAATGTCACAAGAATCGTTCAAACATAGCCAGTAGGAAGAGTCAGTCTTCTTGTACTTAAGTCGGCATTGTGCCTTTTATATTTAATTCCGATGCAATTTCTGTGTTTCATCGTCAATAAGAAGGTCCTAGGTATAGAGTAATCCTGAAGTGAAGCATCGGAATCTATAACTAGTGTCACAGGAAAGGTTCAAAACATAGACAGTAAGAAGGGTCAGTCTTCTTGTACTTAAGTCGGCATTGTGCCTTTTGTATTTCATTCCGATGCAATTTCTGTACATCGTCGCCAATAAGAAGGTCCAAAGGATACAGTAAACCTGAAGTGAAGCATCGGAATCAATAACAAATGTCACAGGAATCGTGCAAAACATAGACAGTAGGAAGAGTCAGTCTTCTTGTAACTAAGTCGGCATTGTGCCTTCTGTATTTAATTCCGAAGTAATTTCTGTGCTTCATCGTCAAAACGAAGGTCACAGGGATACAGTAAACCTGAAGTGAAGCTTCGGAAAGTGTAACTAGTGTCACAGGAATGGTTCAAAACATAGACAGTAGGAAGAGTCAGTCTTTTTGTACTTAAGTCGGCATTGTCCCTTTTGTATTTAATTCCGATGCAATATCTGTGTTTAGTCGTCAATAAGAAGGTCCAAGGGATACAGTAAACCTGAAGTGAAGTATCGGAATCTGTAACTAGCGTCACAGGAATGGTTCAAAGCATAGTCAGTTAGAGGAGTCACTGTTCTTGTACTTAAGTCGGCATTGTGCCTTTTCTGTTTAATTCCGTTGCAATTTCTGTGTTTCATCGTCAATAAGAACGTCCAAGGGATACAGTAAACCTGAAGTGAAGCATCGGAATCTATAACTAGTGTCACAGGAATGGTTCAAAACATAGACAGCAGGATGAGTCAGTCTTCTTGTACTTAAGTCAGCATTGTACCTTTTCTATTTAATTCCGATGCAATTTCAGTGTTTCATCGTCAAAAAGAATGTCACAGGGATACAGTAACCCTGAAGTGAGGCATCGGAATCTGTGACTAACGTCACAGGAATGGTTCAAAACATAGACAGAAAGAAGAATCAGTCTGCTTGCACTAAAGTCGGCAATGTGCCTTTTCTATTTAATTCCGATGCAATTTCTGTGTTTCATCGTCAATAAGAATGCCCAAGGGATGCAGTAAACCTGAAGTGAAGCATCGGAATCTATAACTAGTGTCACAGGAATGGTTCAAAACGCAGACAGTAAGAAGAGTCAGTCTTCTTGTACTTAAGTCGGCATTGTGGCTTTTCTTTTTAATTCCGATGCAATTTCTGTGTTCCATCGTCAATAAGAAGGTCTGAGGGATACAGTAAAAGTGAAGTGAATCATCGGTATCTATAACTAGTGTCACAGGAATGGTTCCAAACATTGTCAGTAAGAAGAGTCAGTCTTCTTGTACTTATGTCAGCATTGTGCCTTTTATATTCAATTCAGATGCAATTTCTGTGTTTCATCGCCAATAAGAAGGTCAGAGGGATACAGTAAACCTGAAGTGAAGCATCGGAATCTATTACTAGTGTCACTGGAATGGTTCAAACATAGTCAGTAAGAAGAGTCAATCTTCTTGTACTTAAGTCGGCATTGTGCCTTTTGTATTTAATTCCGATGCAATATCTGTGTTTCATCGTCAATAAGAAGGTCCAAGGGATACAGTAAACCTGAAGTGAAGCATCGGAATCTACAACTAATGTCACAGGAATCGTTCAGAACATAGACAGTAGGAAGAGTCAGTCTTCTTGTACTTAAGTCGGCATTGTGCCTTTTGTATTTAATTCCGATGCAATTTCTGTGTTTCATCGCCAATAAGAAGGTCCAAGGGATACAGTAAACATGAAGTGAAGCATCGGAATCTATAACTAGTGTCACAGGAATGGTTCAAAACATAGACAGTAGGAAGAGTCAGTCTTCTTGTACTTAAATCGGCATTGTACCTTTTCTATTTAATTCCGATGCAATTTCAGTGTTTCATCGTCAATAAGAATGTCAGAGGGATACAGTAACCCTTAAGTGAAGCATCGGAATCTGTAACTAGCGTCACAGGAATTGTTCAAAACATAGACAGAAAGAATAATCAGTCTTCTTACACTTAAGGCGGCATTGTGCCATTTCTATTTAATTCCGATGCAATTTGTTGTGTTTCATCGTCAATAAGAAGGTCCAAGGGATACAGTAAACCTGAAGTGAATCATCGTAATCTATAACTAGTGTCACAGGAATTTTTCAAAACATAATGAGTACGAAGAGTCAGTCTTCTTGTACTTAAGTCGGCATTGTGCCTTTTCTATTTAATTCCGATGCAATTTCTGTGTTTCATGGTCAATAAGAAGGTCAGAGGGATACTGTAAAGGTGAAGTGTAGCATCGGAATCTATAACTAGAGTCACAGGAATGGTTCAAAACATAGACAGTAAGATGGGTCAGTCTTCTTGTACTTAAGTGGGCATTGTGCCTTTTGTATTTAATTCCAATGCAATATCTGTGTTTCATCGTCAATAAGAAGGTGCAAGGGATACAGTAAACCTGAAGTGAAGCATCGGAATCTATAACTAGTGTCACAGGAATGGTTCAAAACATAGACAGTAAGAAGAGTCAGACCTCTTGTACTTAAGTCGGCAATGTGCCTTTTCTGTCTAATTCCAGTGCAATTTCTGTATTTCGTCGCCAATAAGAAGGTCCAAAGGATACAGTAAACCTGAAGTGAAGCATCGGAATCTGTAACTAATGCCACAGGAATCGTTCAAATCATAGACAGTAGGAAGAGTCAGTCTTCTTGTACTTAAGTCGGCATTGTGCCTCTTGTATTTAATTCCGATGCATTTTCTGTTATTCATCGTCAATAAGAAGGTCCAAGGGATACAGTAAACCTGAAGTAAAGCATCGGAATCTATAACTAGTGTCAAACGAATGGTTCAAATAATAGACGGTAAGAAGAGTCAGTCTTCTTGTACTTAAGTCGGCAATGTGCCTTTTGTATTTAATTCCAATGCAATTTCTGTATTTCGTCGCCAATAAGAAGGTCCAAAGGATACAGTAAACCAGAAGTGAAGCATCGGAATCTATAACTAGTGTCACAGGAATGGTTCAAAACAGGCAGTGAGAAGAGTGAGTCTTCTTGTACATAAGTCGGCATTGTGCAATTTGTATTTAATTCCGATGCAATTTCTGTACTTCGTCGCCAATAAGAAGGTCCAAAGGATACAGTAAACCTGAAGTGAAGCATCGGTATCTACAACTAATGTCACAGGAATCGTTCAAAACATAGACAGTAGGAAGAGTCAGTCTTCTTGTACTTAAGTCGGCATTGTGCCTTTTGTATGGAATTCCGATGCAATTTCAGTGTTTCATCGTCAAAAAGAAGGTCAGAAGGATACAGTAAACCTGAAGTGAAGCATCGGAATCTGTAACTAGTGTCACAGGAATGGTTTAAAACATAGACAGTAGGAAGAGTCAGTCTTTTTGTACTTAAGTCGGCATTGTGCCTATTGTATTTAATTCCGATGCAATATCTGTGTTTAGTCGTCAATAAGAAGGTCCAAGGGATACAGTAAACCTGAAGTGAAGCATCGGAATCTGTAACTAGCGTCACAGGAATGGTTCAAAGCATAGTCAGTAAGAGGAGTCAGTGTTCTTGTACTTAGGTCGGCATTGTGCCTTTTCTGTTTAATTCCGTTGCAATTTCTGTGTTTCATCGTCAATAAGAACGTCCAAGGGATACAGTAAACCTGAAGTGAAGCATCGGAATCTATAACTAGTGTCACAGGAATGGTTCAAAACATAGACAGCAGGATGAGTCAGTCTTCCTGTACTTAAGTCAGCATTGTACCTTTTCTATTTAATTGCGATGCAATTTCAGTGTTTCATCGTCAAAAAGAATGTCAGAGGGATACAGTAGCCCTGAAGTGAGGCATCGGAATCTGTGACTAACGTCACAGGAATGGTTCAAAACATAGACAGAAAGAAGAATCAGTCTGCTTCTACTTAAGTCGGCAATGTGCCTTTTCTATTTAATTCCGATGCAATTTCTGTGTTTCATCGTCAATAAGAATGCCCAAGGGATACAGTAAACCTGAAGTGAAGCATCGGAATCTATAACTAGTGTCACAGGAATGGTTCAAAACGTAGACAGTAAGAAGAGTCAGTCTTCTTGTACTTATGTCGGCATTGTGCCTTTTCTATTTAATTCCGATGCAATTTCTGTGTTTCATCGTCAATAAGAAGGTCTGAGGGATACAGTAAACCTGAAGTGAATCATCGGAATCTATAACTAGTGTCACAGGAATGGTTCGAAACATAGTCAGTAAGAAGAGTCAGTCTTCTTGTACTTATGTCAGCATTGTGCCTTTTCTATTTAATTCAGATGCAATTTCAGTGTTTCATCGTCAATAAGAAGGTCAGAGGGATACAGTTAACCTGAAGTGAAGCATCGGAATCTATTACTAGTGTCACTGGAATGGTTCAAAGCAGTCAGTAAGAAGAGTCAATCTTCTTGTACCTAAGTCGGCATTGTGCCTTTTGTATTCAATTCCGATGCAATATCTGTGTTTCATCGTCAATAAGAAGGTCCAAGGGATACAGTAAACCTGAAGTGAAGCATCGGAATCTATAACTAATGTCACAGGAATCGTTCAGAACATAGACAGTAGGAAGAGTCAGTCTTCTTGTACTTAAGTCGGCATTGTGCCTTTTGTATTTAATTCCGATGCAATTTCTGTGTTCCATCGCCAATAAGAAGGTCCAAGGGATACAGTAAACATGAAGTGAAGCATCGGAATCTATAACTAGTGTCACAGGAATGGTTCAAAACATAGACAGTAGGAAGAGTCAGTCTTCTTGTACTTATGTCGGCATTGTACGTTTTCTATTTAATTCCGATGCAATTTCAGTGTTTCATCGTCAATAAGAATGTCAGAGGGATACAGTAACCCTGAAGTGAAACATCGGAATCTGTAACTAGCGTCACAGGAATGGTTCAAAACATAGACAGAAAGAAGAATCAGTCTTCTTGTACTTAAGTCGGCATTGTGCCATTTCTATTTAATTCCGATGCAATTTCTGTGTTTCATCGTCAATACGAAAGTCCAAGGGATACAGTAAACATGAGGTGAATCATCGTTATCTGTAACTAGTGTCACAGGAATGGTTCAAAACATAGTCAGTAAGAAGAGTCAGTCTTCTTGTACTTAAGTCGGCATTATGCCTTTTCTATTTAATTCCGATGCAATTTCTGTGTTTCATCGCCAATAAGAAGGTCCAAGGGATACAGTAAACATGAAGTGAAGCATCGGAATCTATAACTATTGTCACTGGAATCGTTCAAAACATAGACAGTAGGAAGAGTCAGTCTTCTTGTACTTATGTCGGCATTGTGCCTTTTGTATTAAATTCTGATGCAATTTCTGTGTTTCATCGTCAATAAGAAGGTCCAACGGATATAGTAAACATGAAGTAAAGCATCGAAATCTATAACTAGCGTCACAGGAATGGTTCAAAACATAGACAGTAAGAAGAGTCAGTCTTCTTGTACTTAAGTCGGCATTGTGCCTTTTCTATTTAATTCCGATGCAATTTCTGTGTTTCATCGTCAATAAGAAGGTCAGAGGGATACAGTAAACCTGAAGTGAAGCATCTGAATCTATAACTAGTGTCACAGGAATGGTTCAAATCATAATCAGTAAGAAGAGTCGGTCTTCTTGTACTTAAGTCGGCATTGTGCCTTTTCTATTTAATTCCGATGCAATATCTGTGTTTCATTGTCAATAAGAAGGTCAGAGGGATACAGTAAACCTGAAGTGAGGCATCGGAAACTATAACTACTGTCACAGGAATGGATCCAAATATAGTCAGTAAGAAGAGTCAGTCTTCTTGTACTTAAGTCGGCATTGTGCCTTTTCTATTTAATTCCGATGCAATTTCTGTGTTTCATGGTCAATAAGAAGGTCAGAGGGATACTGTAAACCTGAAGTGTAGCATCGGAATCTATAACTAGAGTCACAGGAATGGTTCAAAACATAGACAGTAAGATGGGTCAGTCTTCTTGTACTTAAGTGGGCATTGTGCCTTTTGTATTTAATTCCAATGCAATATCTGTGTTTCATCGTCAATAAGAAGGTGCAAGGGATACAGTAAACCTGAAGTGAATCATCGTAATCTATAACTAGTGTCACAGGAATGGTTCAAAACAGGCAGTAAGAAGAGTCAGTCTTCTTGTACATAAGTCGGCATTGTGCAATTTGTATTTAATTCCGATGCAATTTCTGTACTTCGTCGCCAATACGAAGGTCCAAAGGATACAGTAAACCTGAAGTGAAGCTTCAGTATCTATAACTAATGTCACAGGAATCGTTTAAAACATAGACAGTAGGAAGAGACAGTCTTCTTGTACTTAAGTCGGCATTGTGCCTTTTGTATGGAATTCCGATGCAATTTCTGTGTTTCATCGTCAAAAGGAAGGTCAGAAGGATACAGTAAACCTGAAGTGAAGCATCGGAATCTGTAACTAGTGTCACAGGAATGGTTCACAACATAGACAATAGGAAGAGTCAGTCTTTTTGTACTTAAGTCGGCATTGTGCCTATTGTATTTAATGCCGATGCAATATCTGTGTTTAGTCGTCAATAAGAAGGTCCAAGGGATACAGTAAACCGGAAGTGAAGCATCGGAATCTGTAACTAGTGTCACAGGAATGGTTCAAAGCATTGTCAGTAAGAGGAGTCAGTGTTCTTGTACTTAAGTCGGCATTGTGCCTTTTCTGTTTAATTCCGTTGCAATTTCTGTGTTTCATCGTCAATAAGAACGTCCAAGGGATACAGTAAACCTGAAGTGAAGCATCGGAATCTGTAACTAGTGTCACAGGAATGGTTCCAAACATAGTCAGTAAGAAGAGTCAGTCTTCTTGTACTTATGTCAGCATTGTATCTTTTCTATTTAATTCCGATGCAATTTCAGTGTTTCATCGTCAATCAGAATGTCAGAGGGATACAGTAACCCTGATGTGAAGCATCGGAATCTGTAACTAGCGTCACAGGAATGGTTCAAAACATAGACAGAAAGAATAATCAGTCTTCTTGCACATAAGTCGGCATTGTGCCATTTCTATTTAATTCCGATGCAATTTCTGTGTTTCATCGTCAATAAGAAGGTCCAAGGGATACAGTAAACCTGAAGTGAATCATCGTAATCTATAACTAGTGTCACAGGAATGGTTCAAAACATAGACAGTAGGAAGAGTCAGTCTTCTTGTACTTAAATCGGCATTGTACCTTTTCTATTTAATTCCGATTCAATTTCAGTGTTTCATCGTCAATAAGAATGTCAGAGGGATACAGTAACCCTTAAGTGAAGCATCGGAATCTGTAACTAGCGTCACAGGAATTGTTCAAAACATAGACAGAAAGAATAATCAGTCTTCTTGCACTTAAGTCGGCATTGTGCCATTTCTACTTAATTCCGATGCAATTTCTGTGTTTCATCGTCAATAAGAAGGTCCAAGGGATACAGTAAACCTGAAGTGAATCATCGTAATCTATAACTAGTGTCACAGGAATGGTTCAAAACATAGTCAGTAAGAAGAGTCAGTCTTCTTGTACTTAAGTCGGCAATTTCCTTTTTCTATTTAATTCCGATGCAATATATGTGTTTCATCGTCAATAAGAAGGTAAGAGGGATACAGTAAACCTGCAGTGAGGCATCGGAATCTATAACTAGTGTCACAGGAATGGTTCCAAACATAGTCAGTAAGAAGAGTCAGTCTTCTTGTACTTATGTCAGCATTGTACCTTTTCTATTTAATTCCGATGCAATTTCAGTGTTTCATCGTCAATAAGAATGTCAGGAGGATACAGTAACCCTGATGTGAAGCATCGGAATCTGTAACTAGCGTCACAGGAATGGTTCAAACATAGACAGAAAGATGAGTCGGTCTTCTTGTACTTAAGTCGACATTGTGCCTTTTCTATTTAATTCCGATGCAATTTCTGTGTTTCATCGTCAATAAGAAGGTCCAAGGGATACAGTAAACCTGAAGTGAAGCATCGGAATCTATAACTAGTGTCACAGGAATGGTTCCAAACATAGTCAGTAAGAAGAGTCAGTCTTCTTGTACTTCAGTCGGCATTGTGCCTTTTCTATTTAATTCCGATGCAAATTCTGTGTTTCATCGTCAATAAGAAGGTCCAAGGGATACAGTAAACCTGAAGTGAATCATTGTAATCTATAACTAGTGTCACAGGAATTTTTCAAAACATAGTGAGTACGAAGAGTCAGTCTTCTTGTACTTAAGTCGGCATTGTGCCTTTTCTATTTAATTCCGATGCAATATCTGTGTTTCATCGTCAATAAGAAGGTCAGAGGGATACAGTAAACCTGAAGTGAGGCATCGGAAACTATAACTACGGTCACAGGAATGGATCCATATATAGTCAGTAAGAAGAGTCAGTCTTCTTGTATTTAAGTCGGCGTTGTGACTTTTCTATTTAATTCCAATGCAATATCTGTGTTTCATCGTCAATAAGAAGGTGCAAGGGATACAGTAAACCTGAAGTGAAGCATCGGAATCTATAACTAGTGTCACAAGAATGGTTCAAAACATAGACAGTAAGAAGAGTCAGACCTCTTGTACTTAAGTCGGCAATGTGCCTTTTCTATCTAATTCCAATGCAATTTCTGTATTTCGTCGCCAATAAGAAGGTCCAAAGGATACAGTAAACCTGAAGTGAAGCATCGGAATCTGTAACTAATGCCACAGGAATCGTTCAAATCATAGACAGTAGGAAGAGTCAGTCTTCTTGTACTTAAGTCGGCATTGTGCCTCTTGTATTTAATTCCGATGCATTTTCTGTTATTCATCGTCAATAAGAAGGTCCAAGGGATACAGTAAACCTGAAGTAAAGCATCGGAATCTATAACTAGTGTCAAACGAATGGTTCAAATAATAGACGGTAAGAAGAGTCAGTCTTCTTGTACTTAAGTCGGCAATGTGCCTTTTGTATTTAATTCCAATGCAATTTCTGTATTTCGTCGCCAATAAGAAGGTCCAAAGGAAACAGTAAACCAGAAGTGAAGCATCGGAATCTATAACTAGTGTCACAGGAATGGTTCAAAACAGGCAGTAAGAAGAGTGAGTCTTCTTGTACATAAGCCGGCATTGTGCAATTTGTATTTAATTCCGATGCAATTTCTGTACTTCGTCGCCAATAAGAAGGTCCAAAGGATACAGTAAACCTGAAGTGAAGCATCGGTATCTATAACTAATGTCACAGGAATCGTTCAAAACATAGACAGTAGGAAGAGTCAGTCTTCTTGTACTTAAGTCGGCATTGTGCCTTTTGTATGGAATTCCGTTGCAATTTCAGTGTTTCATCGTCAAAAAGAAGGTCAGAAGGATACAGTAAACCTGAAGTGAAGCATCGGAATCTGTAACTAGTGTCACAGGATTGGTTTAAAACATAGACAGTAGGAAGAGTCAGTCTTTTTGTACTTAAGTCGGCATTGTGCCTATTGTATTTAATTCCGATGCAATATCTGTGTTTAGTCGTCAATAAGAAGGTCCAAGGGATACAGTAAACCTGAAGTGAAGCATCGGAATCTGTAACTAGCGTCACAGGAATGGTTCAAAGCATAGTCAGTAAGAGGAGTCAGTGTTCTTGTACTTAGGTCGGCAATGTGCCTTTTCTGTTTAATTCCGTTGCAATTTCTGTGTTTCATCGTCAATAAGAACGTCCAAGGGATACAGTAAACCTGAAGTGAAGCATCGGAATCTATAACTAGTGTCACAGGAATGGTTCAAAACATAGACAGCTGGATGAGTCAGTCTTCCTGTACTTAAGTCAGCATTGTACCTTTTCTATGTAATTCCGATGCAATTTCAGTGTTTCATCGTCAAAACGAATGTCAGAGGGATACAGTAGCCCTGAAGTGAGGCATCGGAATCTGTGACTAACGTCACAGAAATGGTTCAAAGCAAAGACAGAAAGAAGAATCAGTCTGCTTGTACTTAAGTCGGCAATGTGCTTTTCTATTTAATTCCGATGCAATTTCTGTGTTTCATCGTCAATAAGAATGCCCAAGGGATACAGTAAACCTGAAGTGAAGCATCGGAATCTATAACTAGTGTCACAGGAATGGTTCAAAACGTAGACAGTAAGAAGAGTCAGTCTTCTTGTACTTAAGTCGGCATTGTGCCATTTCTATTTAATTCCGATGCAATTTCTGTGTTTCATCGTCAATAAGAAGGTCTGAGGGATACAGTAAACCTGAAGTGAATCATCGGAATCTATAACTAGTGTCACAGGAATGGTTCGAAACATAGTCAGTAAGAAGAGTCAGTCTTCTTGTACTTATGTCAGCATTGTGCCTTTTCTATTTAATTCAGATGCAATTTCTGTGTTTCATCGTCAATAAGAAGGTCAGAGGGATACAGTAAACCTGAAGTGAAGCATCGGAATCTATTACTAGTGTCACTGGAGTGGTTCAAAGCAGTCAGTAAGAAGAGTCAATCTTCTTGTACTTAAGTCGGCATTGTGCCTTTTGTATTCAATTCCGATGCAATATCTGTGTTTCATCGTCAATAAGAAGGTCCAAGGGATACAGTAAACCTGAAGTGAAGCATCGGAATCTATAACTAATGTCACAGGAATCGTTCAGAACATAGACAGTAGGAAGAGTCAGTCTTCTTGTACTTAAGTCGGCATTGTGCCTTTTGTATTTAATTCCGATGCAATTTCTGTGTTCCATCGCCAATAAGAAGGTCCAAGGGATACAGTAAACATGAAGTGAAGCATCGGAATCTATAACTAGTGTCACAGGAATGGTTCAAAACATAGACAGTAGGAAGAGTCAGTCTTCTTGTACTTATGTCGGCATTGTACGTTTTCTATTTAATTCCGATGCAATTTCAGTGTTTCATCGTCAATAAGAATGACAGAGGGATACAGTAACCCTGAAGTGAAACATCGGAATCTGTAACTAGCGTCACAGGAATGGTTCAAAACATAGACAGAAAGAAGAATCAGTCTTCTTGTACTTAAGTCGGCATTGTGCCTTTTCTATTTAATTCCGATGCAATTTCTGTGTTTCATCGCCAATAAGAAGGTCCAAGGGATACAGTAAACATGAAGTGAAGCATCGGAATCTATAACTATTGTCACTGGAATCGTTCAAAACATAGACAGTAGGAAGAGTCAGTCTTCTTGTACTTATGTCGGCATTGTGCCTTTTGTATTAAATTCTGATGCAATTTCTGTGTTTCATCGTCAATAAGAAGGTCCAACGGATACAGTAAACATGAAGTAAAGCATCGAAATCTATAACTAGCGTCACAGGAATGGTTCAAAACATAGACAGTAGGAAGAGTCAGTCTTCTTGTACTTAAGTCGGCATTGTACCTTTTCTATTTAATTCCGATGCAATTTCAGTGTTTCATCGTCATTAAGAAGGTCCAAGGGATACAGTAAACCTGAAGTGAAGCATCGGAATTTATAACTAGTGTCAGAGGAATGGTTCAAAACATAGACAGTAAGAAGAGTCAGTCTTCTTGTACTTAAATCGGCATTGTGCCTTCTCTATTTAATTCCGATGCAATTTCTGTGTTTCATCGTCAATAAGAAGGTCAGAGGGATACAGTAAACCTGAAGTGAAGCATCTGAATCTATAACTAGTGTCACAGGAATGGTTCAAATCATAGTCAGTAAGAAGAGTCGGTCTTCTTGTACTTAAGTCGGCATTGTGCCTTTTCTATTTAATTCCGATGCAATATCTGTGTTTCATTGTCAATAAGAAGGTCAGAGGGATACAGTAATCCTGAAGTGAGGCATCGGAAACTATAACTACTGTCACAGGAATGGATCCAAATATAGTCAGTAAGAAGAGTCAGTCTTCTTGTACTTAAGTCGGCATTGTGCCTTTTCTATTTAATTCCGATGCAATTTCTGTGTTTCATGGTCAATAAGAAGGTCAGAGGGATACTGTAAACCTGAAGTGTAGCATCGGAATCTATAACTAGAGTCACAGGAATGGTTCAAAACATAGACAGTAAGATGGGTCAGTCTTCTTGTACGTAAGTGGGCATTGTGCCTTTTGTATTTAATTCCAATGCAATATCTGTGTTTCATCGTCAATAAGAAGGTGCAAGGGATACAGTAAACCTGAAGTGAAGCATCGGAATCTATAACTAGTGTCACAGGAATGGTTCAAAACATAGACAGTAAGAAGAGTCAGACCTCTTGTACTTAAGTCGGCAATGTGCCTTTTCTATCTAATTCCAATGCAATTTCTGTATTTCGTCGCCAATAAGAAGGTCCAAAGGATACAGTAAACCTGAAGTGAAGCATCGGAATCTGTAACTAATGCCACAGGAATCGTTCAAAACATAGACAGTAGGAAGAGTCAGTCTTCTTGTACTTAAGTCGGCATTGTGCCTCTTGTATTTAATTCCGATGCATTTTCTGTTATTCATCGTCAATAAGAAGGTCCAAGGGATACAGTAAACCTGAAGTAAAGCATCGGAATCTATAACTAGTGTCAAACGAATGGTTCAAATAATAGACGGTAAGAAGAGTCAGTCTTCTTGTACTTAAGTCGGCAATGTGCCTTTTGTATTTAATTCCGATGCAATTTCTGTACTTCGTCGCCAATACGAAGGTCCAAAGGATACAGTAAACCTGAAGTGAAGCTTCAGTATCTATAACTAATGTCACAGGATTCGTTCAAAACATAGACAGTAGGAAGAGACAGTTTTCTTGTACTTAAGTCGGCATTGTGCCTTTTGTATGGAATTCCGATGCAATTTCTGTGTTTCATCGTCAAAAGGAAGGTCAGAAGGATACAGTAAACCTGAAGTGAAGCATCGGAATCTGTAACTAGTGTCACAGGAATGGTTCAAAACATAGACAATAGGAAGAGTCAGTCTTTTTGTACTTAAGTCGGCATTGTGCCTATTGTATTTAATGCCGATGCAATATCTGTGTTTAGTCGTCAATAAGAAGGTCCAAGGGATACAGTAAACCGGAAGTGAAGCATCGGAATCTGTAACTAGTGTCACAGGAATGGTTCAAAGCATTGTCAGTAAGAGGAGTCAGTGTTCTTGTACTTAAGTCGGCATTGTGCCTTTTCTGTTTAATTCCGTTGCAATTTCTGTGTTTCATCGTCAATAAGAACGTCCAAGGGATACAGTAAACCTGAAGTGAAGCATCGGAATCTGTAACTAGTGTCACAGGAATGGTTCCAAACATAGTCAGTAAGAAGAGTCAGTCTTCTTGTACTTATGTCAGCATTGTACCTTTTCTATTTAATTCCGATGCAATTTCAGTGTTTCATCGTCAATCACAATGTCAGAGGGATACAGTAACCCTGATGTGAAGCATCGGAATCTGTAACTAGCGTCACAGGAATGGTTCAAAACATAGACAGAAAGAATAATCAGTCTTCTTGCACTTAAGTCGGCATTGTGCCATTTCTATTTAATTCCGATGCAATTTCTGTGTTTCATCGTCAATAAGAAGGTCCAAGGGATACAGTAAACCTGAAGTGAATCATCGTAATCTATAACTAGTGTCACAGGAATGGTTCAAAACATAGACAGTAGGAAGAGTCAGTCTTCTTGTACTTAAATCGGCATTGTACCTTTTCTATTTAATTTTGATGCAATTTCAGTGTTTCATCGTCAATAAGAATGTCAGAGGTATACAGTAACCCTTAAGTGAAGCATCGGAATCTGTAACTAGCGTCACAGGAATTATTCAAAACATAGACAGAAAGAATAATCAGTCTTCTTGCACTTAAGTCGGCATTGTGCCATTTCTATTTAATTCCGATGCAATTTCTGTGTTTCATCGTCAATAAGAAGGTCCAAGGGATACAGTAAACCTGAAGTGAATCATCGTAATCTATAACTAGTGTCACAGGAATGGTTCAAAACATAGTCAGTAAGAAGAGTCAGTCTTCTTGTACTTAAGTCGGCAATTTCCTTTTTCTATTTAATTCCGATGCAATATATGTGTTTCATCGTCAATAAGAAGGTAAGAGGGATACAGTAAACCTGCAGTGAGGCATCGGAATCTATAACTAGTGTCACAGGAATGGTTCCAAACATAGTCAGTAAGAAGAGTCAGTCTTCTTGTACTTATGTCAGCATTGTACCTTTTCTATTTAATTCCGATGCAATTTCAGTGTTTCATCGTCAATAAGAATGTCAGGAGGATACAGTAACCCTGATGTGAAGCATCGGAATCTGTAACTAGCGTCACAGGAATGGTTCAAACATAGACAGGAAGATGAGTCGGTCTTCTTGTACTTAAGTCGACATTGTGCCTTTTCTATTTAATTCCGATGCAATTTCAGTGTTTCATCGTCAATAAGAATGTCAGAGGGATACAGTAACCCTTAAGTGAAGCATCGGAATCTGTAACTAGCGTCACAGGAATTATTCAAAACATAGACAGAAAGAATAATCAGTCTTCTTGCGCTTAAGTCGGCATTGTGCCATTTCTATTTAATTCCGATGCAATTTCTGTGTTTCATCGTCAATAAGAAGGACCAAGGGATACAGTAAACCTGAAGTGAAACATCGGAATCAATAACTAGTGTCACAGGAATGGTTCAAAACATAGACAGTAAGAAGAGTCAGACCTCTTGTACTTAAGTCGGCAATCTGCCTTTTCTATCTAATTCCAATGCAATTTCTGTATTTCGTCGCCAATAAGAAGGTCCAAAGGATACAATAAACCTGAAGTGAAGCATCGGAATCTGTAACTAATGCCACAGGAATCGTTCAAATCATAGACAGTAGGAAGAGTCAGTCTTCTTGTACTTAAGTCGGCATTGTGCCTCTTGTATTTAATTCCGATGCATTTTCTGTTATTCATCGTCAATAAGAAGGTCCAAGGGATACAGTAAACCTGAAGTAAAGCATCGGAATCTATAACTAGTGTCAAACGAATGGTTCAAATAATAGACGGTAAGAAGAGTCAGTCCTCTTGTACTTAAGTCGGCAATGTGCCTTTTGTATTTAATTCCAATGCAATTTCTGTATTTCGTCGCCAATAAGAAGGTCCAAAGGATACAGTAAACCAGAAGTGAAGCATCGGAATCTATAACTAGTGTCACAGGAATGGTTCAAAACAGGCAGTAAGAAGAGTGAGTCTTCTTGTACATAAGCCGGCATTGTGCAATTTGTATTTAATTCCGATGCAATTTCTGTACTTCGTCGCCAATAAGAAGGTCCAAAGGATACAGTAAACCTGAAGTGAAGCATCGGTATCTATAACTAATGTCACAGGAATCGTTCAAAACATAGACAGTAGGAAGAGTCAGTCTTCTTGTACTTAAGTCGGCATTGTGCCTTTTGTATGGAATTCCGATGCAATTTCAGTGTTTCATCGTCAAAAAGAAGGTCAGAAGGATACAGTAAACCTGAAGTGAAGCATCGGAATCTGTAACTAGTGTCACAGGATTGGTTAGAAACATAGACAGTAGGAAGAGTCAGTCTTGTTGTACTTAAGTCGGCATTGTGCCTATTGTATTTAATTCCGATGCAATATCTGTGTTTAGTCGTCAATAAGAAGGTCCAAGGGATACAGTAAACCTGAAGTGAAGCATCGGAATCTGTAACTAGCGTCACAGGAATGGTTCAAAGCATAGTCAGTAAGAGGAGTCAGTGTTCTTGTACTTAGGTCGGCATTGTGCCTTTTCTGTTTAATTCCGTTGCAATTTCTGTGTTTCATCGTCAATAAGAACGTCCAAGGGATACAGTAAACCTGAAGTGAAGCATCGGAATCTATAACTAGTGTCACAGGAATGGTTCAAAACATAGACAGCAGGATGAGTCAGTCTTCCTGTACTTAAGTCAGCATTGTACCTTTTCTATTTAATTCCGATGCAATTTCAGTGTTTCATCGTCAAAAAGAATGTCAGAGGGATACAGTAGCCCTGAAGTGAGGCATCGGAATCTGTGACTAACGTCACAGAAATGGTTCAAAGCAAAGACAGAAAGAAGAATCAGTCTGCTTGTACATAAGTCGGCAATGTGCCTTTTCTATTTAATTCCGATGCAATTTCTGTGTTTCATCGTCAATAAGAATGCCCAAGGGATACAGTAAACCTGAAGTGAAGCATCGGAATCTATAACTAGTGTCCCAGGAATGGTTCAAAACGTAGACAGTCAGAAGAGTCAGTCTTCTTGTACTTAAGTCGGCATTGTGCCTTTTCTATTTAATTCCGATGCAATTTCTGTGTTTCATCGTCAATAAGAAGGTCTGAGGGATACAGTAAACCTGAAGTGAATCATCGGAATCTATAACTAGTGTCACAGGAATGGTTCGAAACATAGTCAGTAAGAAGAGTCAGTCTTCTTGTACTTATGTCAGCATTGTGCCTTTTCTATTTAATTCAGATGCAATTTCTGTGTTTCATCGTCAATAAGAAGTTCAGAGGGATACAGTAAACCTGAAGTGAAGCATCGGAATCTATTACTAGTGTCACTGGAATGGTTCAAAGCAGTCAGTAAGAAGAGTCAATCTTCTTGTACTTAAGTCGGCACTGTGCCTTTTGTATTAAATTACGATGCAATATCTGTGTTTCATCGTCAATAAGAAGGTCCAAGGGATACAGTAAACCTGAAGTGAAGCATCGGAATCTATAACTAATGTCACAGGAATCGTTCAGAACATAGACAGTAGGAAGAGTCAGTCTTCTTGTACTTAAGTCGGCATTGTGCCTTTTGTATTTAATTCCGATGCTATTTCTGTGTTTCATCGCCAATAAGAAGGTCCAAGGGATACAGTAAACATGAAGTGAAGCATCGGAATCTATAACTAGTGTCACAGGAATGGTTCAAAACATAGACAGTAGGAAGAGTCAGTCTTCTTGTACTTATGTCGGCATTGTACCTTTTCTATTTAATTCCGATGCAATTTCAGTGTTTCATCGTCAATAAGAATGTCAGAGGGATACAGTAAACCTGAAGTGAAACATCGGAATCTGTAACTAGCGTCACAGGAATGGTTCAAAACATAGACAGAAAGAAGAATCAGTCTTCTTGTACTTAAGTCGGCATTGTGCCATTTCTATTTAATTCCGATGCAATTTCTGTGTTTCATCGTCAATAAGAAAGTCCAAGGGATACAGTAAACATGAAGTGAATCATCGTTATCTGTAACTAGTGTCACAGGAATGGTTCAAAACATAGTCAGTAAGAAGAGTCAGTCTTCTTGTACTTAAGTCGGCATTATGCCTTTTCTATTTAATTCCGATGCAATTTCTGTGTTTCATCGCCAATAAGAAGGTCCAAGGGATACAGTAAACATGAAGTGAAGCATCGGAATCTATACCTATTGTCACTGGAATCGTTCAAAACATAGACAGTAGGAAGAGTCAGTCTTCTTGTACTTATGTCGGCATTGTGCCTTTTGTATTAAATTCTGATGCAATTTCTGTGTTTCATCGTCAATAAGAAGGTCCAACGGATACAGTAAACATGAAGTAAAGCATATAATCTATAACTAGCGTCACAGGAATGGTTCAAAACATAGACAGTAGGAAGAGTCAGTCTTCTTGTACTTAAGTCGGCATTGTACCTTTTCTATTTAATTCCGATGAAATTTCAGTGTTTCATCGTCATTAAGAAGGTCCAAGGGATACAGTAAACCTGAAGTGAAGCATCGGAATTTATAACTAGTGTCAGAGGAATGGTTCAAAACATAGGCAGTAAGAAGAGTCAGTCTTCTTGTACTTAAATCGGCATTGTGCCTTTTCTATTTAATTCCGATGCAATTTCTGTGTTTCATCGTCAAAAAGAAGGTCAGAGGGATACAGTAAACCTGAAGTGAAGCATCTGAATCTATAACTAGTGTCACAGGAATGGTTCAAATCATAGTCAGTAAGAAGAGTCGGTCTTCTTGTACTTAAGTCGGCATTGTGCCTTTTCTATTCAATTCCGATGCAATATCTGTGTTTCATCGTCAATAAGAAGGTCAGAGGGATACAGTAAACCTGAAGTGAGGCATCGGAAACTATAACTACTGTCACAGGAATGGATCCAAATATAGTCAGTAAGATGAGTCAGTCTTCTTGTACTTAAGTCGGCATTGTGCCTTTTCTATTTAATTCCGATGCAATTTCTGTGTTTCATGGTCAATAAGAAGGTCAGAGGGATACTGTAAACCTGAAGTGTAGCATCGGAATCTATAACTAGAGTCACAGGAATGGTTCAAAACATAGACAGTAAGATGGGTCAGTCTTCTTGTACTTAAGTGGGCATTGTGCCTTTTGTATTTAATTCCATTGCAATATCTGTGTTTCATCGTCAATAAGAAGGTGCAAGGGATACAGTAAACCTGAAGTGAAGCATCGGAATCTATAACTAGTGTCACAGGAATGGTTCAAAACATAGACAGTAAGAAGAGTCAGACCTCTTGTACTTAAGTCGGCAATGTGCCTTTTCTATCTAATTCCAATGCAATTTCTGTATTTCGTCGCCAATAAGAAGGTCCAAAGGATACAGTAAACCTGAAGTGAAGCATCGGAATCTGTAACTAATGCCACAGGAATCGTTCAAAACATAGACAGTAGGAAGAGTCAGTCTTCTTGTACTTAAGTCGGCATTGTGCCTCTTGTATTTAATTCCGATGCATTTTCTGTTATTCATCGTCAATAAGAAGGTCCAAGGGATACAGTAAACCTGAAGTAAAGCATCGGAATCTATAACTAGTGTCAAACGAATGGTTCAAATAATAGATGGTAAGAAGAGTCAGTCTTCTTGTACTTAAGTCGGCAATGTGCATTTTGTATTTAATTCCAATGCAATTTCTGTATATCGTCGCCAATAAGAAGGTCCAAAGGATACAGTAAACCAGAAGTGAAGCATCGGAATCTATAACTAGTGTCACAGGAATGGTTCAAAACAGGCAGTAAGAAGAGTCAGTCTTCTTGTACATAAGTCGGCATTGTGCAATTTGTATTTAATTCCGATGCAATTTCTGTACTTCGTCGCCAATACGAAGGTCCAAAGGATACAGTAAACCTGAAGTGAAGCATCAGTATCTATAACTAATGTCACAGGAATCGTTCAAAACATAGACAGTAGGAAGAGTCAGTCTGTTTGTACTTAAGTCGGCATTGTGCCTTTTGTATGGAATTCCGATGCAATTTCTGTGTTTCATCGTCAAAAGGAAGGTCAGAAGGATACAGTAAACCTGAAGTGAAGCATCGGAATCTATAACTAGTGTCACTGGAATGGTTCAAAACGTAGACAGTAAGAAGAGTCAGTCTTCTTGTACTTAAGTCGGCATTGTGCCTTTTGTATTTAATTCCGATGCAATTTCTGTGTTTCATCGTCAATAAGAAGGTCCAAGGGATACAGTAAACCTGAAGTGAAGCAACGGAATCTATAACTAATGTCACAGGAATCGTTCAGAACATAGACAGTAGGAAGAGTCAGTCTTCTTGTACTTAAGTCGGCATTGTGCCTTTTGTATTTAATTCCGATGCAATTTCTGTGTTTCATCGCCAATAAGAAGGTCCAAGGGATACAGTAAACATGAAGTGAAGCATCGGAATCTATAACTAGTGTCACAGGAATGGTTCAAAACATAAACAGTAGGAAGAGTCAGTCTTCTTGTACTTATGTCGGCATTGTACCTTTTCTATTTAATTCCGATGCAATTTCAGTGTTTCATCGTCAATAAGAATGTCAGAGGGATACAGTAACCCTGAAGTGAAGCATCGGAATCTGTAACTAGCGTCACAGGAATGGTTCAAAACATAGACAGAAAGAAGAATCAGTCTTCTTGTACTTAAGTCGGCATTGTGCCATTTCTATTTCATTCCGATGCAATTTCTGTGTTTCATCGTCAATAAGAAGGTCCAAGGGATACAGTAAACGTGAAGTGAATCATCGTAATCTGTAACTAGTGTCACAGGAATGGTTCAAAGCATATTCAGTAAGAAGAGTCAGTCTTCTTGTACTTAATTCGGCATTATGCCTTTTCTATTTATTTCCGATGCAATATCTGTGTTTCATCGTCAATAAGAAGGTAACAGGGATACAGTATACCTGAAGTGAGGCATCGGAATCTATAACTAGTGTCACAGGAATGGTTCCAAACATAGTCAGTAAGAAGAGTCAGTCTTCTTGTATTTAAGTCGGCATTGTGCCTTTTGTATTTAATTCCGATGAATTTTCTGTGTTTCATCGTCAATGAGAAGGTCCAAGTGGTACAGTAAACCAGAAGTGCAGCATCGGAATCTATAACTAGTGTCACAGGAATGGTTCAAAACATAGACAGTAAGAAGCGTCAGTCCTCTTGTACTTAAGTCGGCAATGTGCCTTTTCTATTTAATTCCAATGCAATTTCTGTATTTCGTCGCCAATAAGAAAGTCCAACGGAAACAGTAAACCTGAAGTGAAGCATCGGAATCTATAACTATTGTCACTGGAATCGTTCAAAACATAGACAGTAGGAGGAGTCAGTCTTCTTGTACTTATGTCGGCATTGTGCCTTTTGTATTTAATTCTGATGCAATTTCTGTGTTTCATCGTCAATAAGAAGGTCCAACGGATACAGTAAACATGAAGTAAAGCATCGGAATCTATAACTAGCGTCACAGAATGGTTCAAAACACAGACAGTAGGAATAGTCAGTCTTCTTGTACTTAAGTCGGCATAGTGCTTTTTGTGTTTAATTCCGATGCTTTTTCTGTGTTTCATCGTCAAGAAGAAGGTCCAAAGGATACAGTAAAACTGAAGTGAAGCATCGGAATCTATAACTAATGTCACAGGAATCGTTCAAAACATAGTCAGTAAGAAGAGTCAGTCTTCTTGTACTTAAGTCGGCATTGTGCCTTTTCTATTAAATTCCGATGCAATTTCAGTGTTTCATCGTGAATAAGAATGTCAGAGGGATACAGTAACCCTGAAGTGAAGCATCGGAATCTGTAACTAGCGTCACAGGATTGGTTCAAAACATAGACAGAAAGAAGTGTCAGTCTTCTTGTACTTAAGTCGGCATTGTGCCTTTTCTATTTAAGTCCGATGCAATTTCTGTGCTTCATCGTCAATAAGAGGTCAGAGGGATACAGTAAACCTTTAGTGAAGCATCGGAATCTGTAACTAGTGTCACAGGAATGGTTCAAAACATAGTCAGTAAGAAGAGTCAGTCCTCTTGTACTTAAGTCGGCATTGTGCCTTTTCTATTTAATTCCGATGCAATATCTGTGTTTCATCATCTATAAGAAGGTCAGAGGGATACAGTAAACCTGAAGTGAGGCATCGGAATCTATAACTAGTGTCACAGGAATGGTTCGAAACTTAGACAGTAAGAAGAGTCAGTCTTCTTGTACTTAAGTCGGCATTGTGCCTTTTATATTTAATTCCGATGCAAATTCTGTGTTTCATCGTCAATATGAAGGTCAGAGGGATACAGTAAACCTGAAGTGAAGCATCGGAATCTATAACTAGTGTTACAGGAATGGTTCAAACAGTCAGTAAGAAGAGTCAATCTTCTTGTACTTAAGTCGGCATTGTGCCTTTTGTATTTAATTCCGATGCCTTTTCTGTGTTTCATCGTCAATAAGAAGGTCCAAAGGATACAGTAAACTTGAAGTGAAGCATCGGAATCTATAACTAATGTCAAAGGAATCGTTCAAAATATAGACAGTAGGAAGAGTCAGTCTTCTTGTACTTAAGTCGGCATTCTGCCTTTTGTATTTAAATCCGATGCAATTTCTGTGTTTAATCGTCAAAGAGAAGGTCAGAGGGATACAGTAAAACCTGAAGTGAAGCATGGGAATATATAACAAGTGTCACATGAATGGTTCAAAACAGTCAGTAAGTAGAGTCAGTCTTCTTGTTCTTAAGTCGGCATTGTGCCTTTCGTATTTAATTCCGAAGCTATTTCTGCATTTCGTCGCCAATTAGAAGGTCCAAAGGATACAGTAAACCTGAAGTGAAGCATCGGAATCGATAACTAATGTCACAGGAATCGTTCAAATCATAGACAGTAGGAAGAGTCAGTCTTCTTGTACTTAAGTCGGCATTGTGCCTTTTCTATTTAATTCCGATGCAATTTCAGTGTTTCATCGTCAATAAGGAATGTCGGAGGGATACAGTAACCCTGAAGTGAAGCATCGGAATCTGTAACTAGCGTCAGAGGAATGGTCAAAGCATAGACAGAAAGAAGAGTCAGTCTTCTCGTACTTAAGTCGGCATTGTGCCTTTGTATTTAATTCCGATGCAATTTCTGTGTTTCATCGTCAATAAGAAGGTCCAAGGGATACAGTAATCCTGAAGTGAAGCATCGGAATCTATAACTAGTGTCACAGGAATGGTTCAAAACATAGACAGTAAGAAGAGTCAGTCTTCTTGTACTTAAGTCGGCATTGTGCCTTTTGTATTTAATTCCGATGCAATTTCTGTGTTTCATCGTCAATAAGAAGGTCAGAGGGATACAGTAAACCTGAAGTGAAGCATCGGAATCCATAACTAGTGTCACAGGAATGGTTCAAAACATAGTCAGTAAGAAGAGTCAGTCTTCTTGTACTTAAGTCGGCATTGTGCCTTTTCTATTTAATTCCGATGCAATATCAGTGTTTCTTCGTCAATAAGAAGGTCAGAGGGATACAGTAAACCTGAAGTGAGGCATGGGAATCTATAACTAGTGTCACAGGAATGGTTCCAAACATAGTCAGTAAGAAGAGTCAGTCTTCTTGTACTTTAGTCGGCATTGTGCCTTTTCTATTTAATTCCGATGCAATTTCTGTGTTTCATCGTCAATAAGAAGGTCCAAAGTATACAGTAATCCTGAAGTGAATCATCGTAATCTATAACTAGTGTCACAGGAATGGTTCAAAACATAGTCAGTACGAAGAGTCAGTCTTCTTGTACTTAAGTCGGCATTGTGCCTTTTGCATTTAATTCCGATGCAATTTCTGTGTTTCATCGTCAATAAGAAGGTCAGAGGGATACAGTAAACCTGAAGTGAAGCATCGGAATCTGTAACTAGCGTCACAGGAATGGTTCAAAACAGTCAGTAAGAAGAGACAATCTTCTTGTACTTAAGTCGGCATTGTGCCTTTTGTATTTAATTCCGATTCATTTTCTGTGTTTCATCGTCAATAAGAAGGTCCAAAGGATACAGTAATCCTGAAGTGAATCATCGTAATCTATAACTAGTGTCACAGGAATGGTTCAAAACATAGTCAGTACGAAGAGTCAGTCTTCTTGTACTTAAGTCGGCATTGTGCCTTTTGCATTTAATTCCGATGCAATTTCTGTGTTTCATCGTCAATAAGAAGGTCCAAGGGATACAGTAAACCTGAAGTGAAGCAACGGAATCTATAACTAATGTCACAGGAATCGTTCAGAACATAGACAGTAGGAAGAGTCAGTCTTCTTGTACTTAAGTCGGCATTGTGCCTTTTGTATTTAATTCCGATGCAATTTCTGTGTTTCATCGCCAATAAGAAGGTCCAAGGGATACAGTAAACATGAAGTGAAGCATCGGAATCTATAACTAGTGTCACAGGAATGGTTCAAAACATAAACAGTAGGAAGAGTCAGTCTTCTTGTACTTATGTCGGCATTGTACCTTTTCTATTTAATTCCGATGCAATTTCAGTGTTTCATCGTCAATAAGAATGTCAGAGGGATACAGTAACCCTGAAGTGAAGCATCGGAATCTGTAACTAGCGTCACAGGAATGGTTCAAAACATAGACAGAAAGAAGAATCAGTCTTCTTGTACTTAAGTCGGCATTGTGCCATTTCTATTTCATTCCGATGCAATTTCTGTGTTTCATCGTCAATAAGAAGGTCCAAGGGATACAGTAAACGTGAAGTGAATCATCGTAATCTGTAACTAGTGTCACAGGAATGGTTCAAAGCATATTCGGTAAGAAGAGTCAGTCTTCTTGTACTTAATTCGGCATTATGCCTTTTCTATTTATTTCCGATGCAATATCTGTGTTTCATCGTCAATAAGAAGGTAACAGGGATACAGTAAACCTGAAGTGAGGCATCGGAATCTACTACTAGTGTCACAGGAATGGTTCCAAACACAGTCAGTAAGAAGAGTCAGTCTTCTTGTATTTAAGTCGGCATTGTGCCTTTTGTATTTAATTCCGATGAATTTTCTGTGTTTCATCGTAAATGAGAAGGTCCAAGGGGTACAGTAAACCAGAAGTGCAGCATCGGAATCTATAACTAGTGTCACAGGAATGGTTCAAAACATAGACAGTAAGAAGCGTCAGTCCTCTTGTACTTAAGTCGGCAATGTGCCTTTTCTATTTAATTCCAATGCAATTTCTGTATTTCGTCCCCAATAAGAAAGTCCAACGGAAACAGTAAACCTGAAGTGAAGCATCGGAATCTATAACTATTGTCACTGGAATCGTTCAAAACATAGACAGTAGGAGGAGTCAGTCTTCTTGTACTTATGTCGGCATTGTGCCTTTTGTATTTAATTCTGATGCAATTTCTGTGTTTCATCGTCAATAAGAAGGTCCAACGGATACAGTAAACATGAAGTAAAGCATCGGAATCTATAACTAGCGTCACAGGAATGGTTCAAAACACACACAGTAGGAATAGTCAGTCTTCTTGTACTTAAGTCGGCATTGTACCTTTTCTATTTAATTCCGATGCAATTTCAGTGTTTCATCGTCAATAAGAAGGTCCAAGGGATACAGTAAACCTGAAGTGAAGCATCGGAATTTATAAATAGTGTCACAGGAATGGTTCAAAACATAGACAGTAAGAAGATTCAGTCTTCTTGTACTTAAATCGGCATTGTGCCTTTTCTATTTAATTCCGATGCAATTTCTGTGTTTCATCGTCAATAAGAAGGTCAGAGGGATACAGTAAACCTGAAGTGAGGCATCGGAAACTATAACTACTGTCACAGGAATGGATCCAAATATAGTCAGTAAGAAAAGTCAGTCCTCTTGTACTTAAGTCGGCATTGTGCCTTTTCTATTTAATTCCGATGCAATTTCTGTGTTTCATGGTCAATAAGAATGTCAGAGGGATACAGTAACCCTGATGTGAAGCATGGGAATCTGTAACTAGCGTCACAGGAATGGTTCAAACATAGACAGAAAGAAGAGTCAGTCTTCTTGTACTTAAGTCGGCATTGTGCCTTTTCTATTTAATTCCGATGCAATTTCTGTGTTTCATCGTCAATAAGAACGTCCAAGGGATACAGTAAACCTGAAGGGAAGCATCGGAATCTACAACTAGTGTCACAGGAATGGTTCCAAACATAGTCAGTAAGAAGAGTCAGTCTTCTTGTACTTAAGTCACCATTGTGCCGTTTCTATTTAATTCAGATGCAAATTCTGTGTTTCATCGTCAATAAGAAGGTCCAAGGGATACAGTAAACCTGAAGTGAATCATTGTAATCTATAACTAGTGTCACAGGAATGGTTCAAAACATAGTGAGTACGAAGAGTCAGTCTTCTTGTACTTAAGTCGGCATTGTGCCTTTTGTATTTCATTCCGTTGCATTTTCTGTGTTTCATCGTCAATAAGAAGGTCCAAGGGGTACAGTAAACCAGAAGTGCAGCATCGGAATCTATAACTAGTGTCACAGGAATGGTTCAAAACATAGACAGTAAGAAGCGTCAGTCCTCTTGTACTTAAGTCGGCAATGTGCCTTTTCTATTTAATTCCAATGCAATTTCTGTATTTCGTCGCCAATAAGAAAGTTTAACGGAAACAGTAAACCTGAAGTGAAGCATCGGAATCTATAACTATTGCCACTGGAATCGTTCAAAACATAGACAGTAGGAAGAGTCAGTCTTCTTGTACTTATGTCGGCATTGTGCGTTTTGTATTAAATTCTGATGCAATTTCTGTGTTTCATCGTCAATAAGAAGGTCCAACGGATACAGTAAACATGAAGTAAAGCACCGAAATCTGTAACTAGCGTCACAGGAATGGTTCAAAACATAGACAGTAGGAAGAGTCAGTCTTCTTGTACCTAAGTCGGCATTGTACCTATTCTATTTAATTCCGATGCAATTTCAGTGTTTCATCGTCATTAAGAAGGTCCAAGGGATACAGTAAACCTGAAGTGAAGCATCGGAATTTATAACTAGTGTCAGAGGAATGGTTCAAAACATTGACCGTAAGAAGAGTCAGTCGTCTTGTACTTAAATCGGCATTGTGCCTTTTCTATTTAATTCCGATGCAATTTCTGTGTTTCATCGTCAATAAGAAGGTCCAACGGATACAGTAAACATGAAGTAAAGCATCGGAATCTATAACTAGCGTCACAGGAATGGTTCAAAAGATAGACAGTAGGAAGAGTGAGTCTTCTTGTACTTAAGTCGGCATTGTATCTTTTCTATTTAATTCCGATGCAATTTCAGTGTTTCATCGTCAATAACAAGGTCCAAGGGATACAGTAAACCTGAAGTGAAGCATCTGAATCTATAACTAGTGTCACAGGAATGTTTCAAATCATAGTCAGTAAGAAGAGTCGGTCTTCTTGTACTTAAGTCGGCATTGTGCCTTTTCTATTTAATTCCGATGCAATATCTGTGTTTCATCGTCAATAAGAAGGTCAGAGGGATACAGTAAACCTGAAGTGAGGCATCGGAAACTATAACTACTGTCACAGGAATGGATCCAAATATAGTCGGTAAGAAGAGTCAGTCTTCTTGTACTTAAGTAAGCATTGTGCCTTTTCTATTTAATTCCGATGCAATTTCTGTGTTTCATGGTCAATAAGAAGGTCAGAGGGATACTGTAAACCTGAAGTGTAGCATCGGAATCTATAACTAGAGTCACAGGAATGGTTCAAAACATAGACAGTAAGATGGGTCAGTCTTCTTGTACTTAAGTATGCATTGTGCCTTTTGTATTTAATTCCGATGCAATTTCTGTGTTTCATCGTCAATAAGAAGGTCCAAGGGATACAGTAAACCTGAAGTGAATCATCGTAATGTATAACTAGTGTCACAGGAATGGTTCAAAACATAGACAGTAAGAAGGGTCAGTCTTCTTGTACTTAAGTCGGCATTGTGCCTTTTATACTAAATACCGATGCAATATCTGTGTTTCATCGTCAATAAGAAGGTGCAAGTGATACAGTAAATCTGAAGTGTAGCATCGGAATCTATACCTAGTGTCACAGGAATGGTCAAAACTTAGACAGTAAGAAGAGTCAGTCTTCTTGTACTTAAGTCGGCATTGTGCCTTTTATATTTAATTCCGATGCAATTTCTGTGTTCATCGTCAATATGAAGGTCAGAGGGATACAGTAAACCTGAAGTGAAGCATCGGACTCCATAACTAGTGTCACAGGATTGGTTCAAAACAGTCAGTAAAAAGAGTCAATCTTCTTGTACTTAAGTCGGCATAGTGCTTTTTGTATTTAATTCCGATGCTTTTTCTGTGTTTCATCGTCAATAAGAAGGTCCAAAGGATACAGTAAACCTGAAGTGAAGCATCGGAATCTATAACTAATGTCACAGGAATCGTTCAAAACATAGTCAGTAAGAAGAGTCAGTCTTCTTGTACTTAAGTCGGCATTGTGCCTTTTCTATTAAATTCCGATGCAATTTCAGTGTTTCATCGTGAATAAGAATGTCAGAGGGATACAGTAACCCTGAAGTGAAGCATCGGAATCTGTAACTAGCGTCACAGGATTGGTTCAAAACATAGACAGAAAGAAGAGTCAGTCTTCTTGTACTTAAGTCGGCATTGTGCCTTTTCTATTTAAGTCCGATGCAATTTCTGTGCTTCATCGTCAATAAGAAGGTCAGAGGGATACAGTAAACCTTTAGTGAATCATCGGAATCTGTAACTAGTGTCACAGGAATGGTTCAAAACATAGTCAGTAAGAAGAGTCAGTCCTCTTGTACTTAAGTCGGCATTGTGCCTTTTCTATTTAATTCCGATGCAATATCTGTGTTTCATCATCTATAAGAAGGTCAGAGGGATACAGTAAACCTGAAGTGAGGCATCGGAATCTATAACTAGTGTCACAGGAATGGTTCAAAACATAGTCAGTAAGAAGAATCAGTCTTCTTGTACTTAAGTAGGCATTGTGCATTTTCTATTTAATTCCGATGCAATTTCTGTGTTTCATCGTCAATAAGAAGGTCCAAGGGATACAGTAAACCTGAAGTGAATCATTGTAATCTATAACTAGTGTCACAGGAATGGTTCAAAACATAGAGAGTAAGAAGGGTCAGTCTTCTTGTAGTTAAGTCGGCATTGTGCCTTTTGTACTAAATACCGATGCAATATCTGTGTTTCATCGTCAATAAGAAGGTGCAAGGGATACAGTAAATCTGAAGTGTAGCATCGGAATCTATAACTAGTGTCACAGGAATGGTTCGAAACTTAGACAGTAAGAAGAGTCAGTCTTCTTGTACTTAAGTCGGCATTGTGCCTTTTATATTTAATTCCGATGCAAATTCTGTGTTTCATCGTCAATATGAAGGTCAGAGGGATACAGTAAACCTGAAGTGAAGCATCGGAATCTATAACTAGTGTTACAGGAATGGTTCAAACAGTCAGTAAGAAGAGTCAATCTTCTTGTACTTAAGTCGGCATTGTGCCTTTTGTATTTAATTCCGATGCCTTTTCTGTGTTTCATCGTCAATAAGAAGGTCCAAAGGATACAGTAAACTTGAAGTGAAGCATCGGAATCTATAACTAATGTCAAAGGAATCGTTCAAAATATAGACAGTAGGAAGAGTCAGTCTTCTTGTACTTAAGTCGGCATTCTGCCTTTTGTATTTAAATCCGATGCAATTTCTGTGTTTAATCGTCAAAGAGAAGGTCAGAGGGATACAGTAAACCTGAAGTGAAGCATGGGAATATATAACAAGTGTCACATGAATGGTTCAAAACAGTCAGTAAGTAGAGTCAGTCTTCTTGTTCTTAAGTCGGCATTGTGCCTTTTGTATTTAATTCCGAAGCTATTTCTGCATTTCGTCGCCAATTAGAAGGTCCAAAGGATACAGTAAACCTGAAGTGAAGCATCGGAATCGATAACTAATGTCACAGGAATCGTTCAAATCATAGACAGTAGGAAGAGTCAGTCTTCTTGTACTTAAGTCGGCATTGTGCCTTTTCTATTTAATTCCGATGCAATTTCAGTGTTTCATCGTCAATAAGAATGTCGGAGGGATACAGTAACCCTGAAGTGAAGCATCGGAATCTGTAACTAGCGTCAGAGGAATGGTCAAAGCATAGACAGAAAGAAGAGTCAGTCTTCTCGTACTTAAGTCGGCATTGTGCCTTTTGTATTTAATTCCGATGCAATTTCTGTGTTTCATCGTCAATAAGAAGGTCCAAGGGATACAGTAATCCTGAAGTGAAGCATCGGAATCTATAACTAGTGTCACAGGAATGGTTCAAAACATAGACAGTAAGAAGAGTCAGTCTTCTTGTACTTAAGTCGGCATTGTGCCTTTTGTATTTAATTCCGATGCAATTTCTGTGTTTCATCGTCAATAAGAAGGTCAGAGGGATACAGTAAACCTGAAGTGAAGCATCGGAATCCATAACTAGTGTCACAGGAATGGTTCAAAACATAGTCAGTAAGAAGAGTCAGTCTTCTTGTACTTAAGTCGGCATTGTGCCTTTTCTATTTAATTCCGATGCAATATCAGTGTTTCTTCGTCAATAAGAAGGTCAGAGGGATACAGTAAACCTGAAGTGAGGCATGGGAATCTATAACTAGTGTCACAGGAATGGTTCCAAACATAGTCAGTAAGAAGAGTCAGTCTTCTTGTACTTTAGTCGGCATTGTGCCTTTTCTATTTAATTCCGATGCAATTTCTGTGTTTCATCGTCAATAAGAAGGTCCAAAGGATACAGTAATCCTGAAGTGAATCATCGTAATCTATAACTAGTGTCACAGGAATGGTTCAAAACAGTCAGTAAGAAGAGACAATCTTCTTGTACTTAAGTCGGCATTGTGCCTTTTGTATTTAATTCCGATTCATTTTCTGTGTTTCATCGTCAATAAGAAGGTCCAAAGGATACAGTAATCCTGAAGTGAATCATCGTAATCTATAACTAGTGTCACAGGAATGGTTCAAAACATAGTCAGTACGAAGAGTCAGTCTTCTTGTACTTAAGTCGGCATTGTGCCTTTTGCATTTAATTCCGATGCAATTTCTGTGTTTCATCGTCAATAAGAAGGTCCAAGGAATACAGTAAACCTGAAGTGAAGCAACGGAATCTATAACTAATGTCACAGGAATCGTTCAGAACATAGACAGTAGGAAGAGTCAGTCTTCTTGTACTTAAGTCGGCATTGTGCCTTTTGTATTTAATTCCGATGCAATTTCTGTGTTTCATCGCCAATAAGAAGGTCCAAGGGATACAGTAAACATGAAGTGAAGCATCGGAATCTATAACTAGTGTCACAGGAATGGTTCAAAACATAAACAGTAGGAAGAGTCAGTCTTCTTGTACTTATGTCGGCATTGTACCTTTTCTATTTAATTCCGATGCAATTTCAGTGTTTCATCGTCAATAAGAATGTCAGAGGGATACAGTAACCCTGAAGTGAAGCATCGGAATCTGTAACTAGCGTCACAGGAATGGTTCAAAACATAGACAGAAAGAAGAATCAGTCTTCTTGTACTTAAGTCGGCATTGTGCCATTTCTATTTCATTCCGATGCAATTTCTGTGTTTCATCGTCAATAAGAAGGTCCAAGGGATACAGTAAACGTGAAGTGAATCATCGTAATCTGTAACTAGTGTCACAGGAATGGTTCAAAGCATATTCAGTAAGAAGAGTCAGTCTTCTTGTACTTAATTCGGCATTATGCCTTTTCTATTTATTTCCGATGCAATATCTGTGTTTCATCGTCAATAAGAAGGTAACAGGGATACAGTAAACCTGAAGTGAGGCATCGGAATCTACAACTAGTGTCACAGGAATGGTTCCAAACATAGTCAGTAAGAAGAGTCAGTCTTCTTGTATTTAAGTCGGCATTGTGCCTTTTGTATTTAATTCCGATGAATTTTCTGTGTTTCATCGTCAATGAGAAGGTCCAAGGGGTACAGTAAACCAGAAGTGCAGCATCGGAATCTATAACTAGTGTCACAGGAATGGTTCAAAACATAGACAGTAAGAAGCGTCAGTCCTCTTGTACTTAAGTCGGCAATGTGCCTTTTCTATTTAATTCCAATGCAATTTCTGTATTTCGTCGCCAATAAGAAAGTCCAACGGAAACAGTAAACCTGAAGTGAAGCATCGGAATCTATAACTATTGTCACTGGAATCGTTCAAAACATAGACAGTAGGAGGAGTCAGTCTTCTTGTACTTATGTCGGCATTGTGCCTTTTGTATTTAATTCTGATGCAATTTCTGTGTTTCATCGTCAATAAGAAGGTCCAACGGATACAGTAAACATGAAGTAAAGCATCGGAATCTATAACTAGCGTCACAGGAATGGTTCAAAACACAGACAGTAGGAATAGTCAGTCTTCTTGTACTTAAGTCGGCATTGTACCTTTTCTATTTAATTCCGATGCAATTTCAGTGTTTCATCGTCAATAAGAAGGTCCAAGGGATACAGTAAACCTGAAGTGAAGCATCGGAATTTATAAATAGTGTCACAGGAATGGTTCAAAACATAGACAGTAAGAAGATTCAGTCTTCTTGTACTTAAATCGGCATTGTGCCTTTTCTATTTAATTCCGATGCAATTTCTGTGTTTCATCGTCAATAAGAAGGTCAGAGGGATACAGTAAACCTGAAGTGAGGCATCGGAAACTATAACTACTGTCACAGGAATGGATCCAAATATAGTCAGTAAGAAAAGTCAGGCCTCTTGTACTTAAGTCGGCATTGTGCCTTTTCTATTTAATTCCGATGCAATTTCTGTGTTTCATGGTCAATAAGAATGTCAGAGGGATACAGTAACCCTGATGTGAAGCATGGGAATCTGTAACTAGCGTCACAGGAATGGTTCAAACATAGACAGAAAGAAGAGTCAGTCTTCTTGTACTTCAGTCGGCATTGTGCCTTTTCTATTTAATTCCGATGCAATTTCTGTGTTTCATCGTCAATAAGAACGTCCAAGGGATACAGTAAACCTGAAGTGAAGCATCGGAATCTACAACTAGTGTCACAGGAATGGTTCCAAAACATAGTCAGTAAGAAGAGTCAGTCTTCTTGTACTTAAGTCACCATTGTGCCTTTTCTATTTAATTCCGATGCAAATTCTGTGTTTCATCGTCAATAAGAAGGTCCAAGGGATACAGTAAACCTGAAGTGAATCATTGTAATCTATAACTAGTGTCACAGGAATGGTTCAAAACATAGTGAGTACGAAGAGTCAGTCTTCTTGTACTTAAGTCGGCATTGTGCCTTTTGTATTTCATTCCGTTGCATTTTCTGTGTTTCATCGTCAATAAGAAGGTCCAAGGGGTACAGTAAACCAGAAGTGCAGCATCGGAATCTATAACTAGTGTCACAGGAATGGTTCAAAACATAGACAGTAAGAAGCGTCAGTCCTCTTGTACTTAAGTCGGCAATGTGCCTTTTCTATTTAATTCCAATGCAATTTCTGTATTTCGTCGCCAATAAGAAAGTCCAACGGAAACAGTAAACCTGAAGTGAAGCATCGGAATCTATAACTATTGCCACTGGAATCGTTCAAAACATAAACAGTAGGAAGAGTCAGTCTTCTTGTACTTATGTCGGCATTGTGCCTTTTGTATTAAATTCTGATGCAATTTCTGTGTTTCATCGTCAATAAGAAGGTCCAACGGATACAGTAAACATGAAGTAAAGCACCGAAATCTATAACTAGCGTCACAGGAATGGTTCAAAACATAGACAGTAGGAAGAGTCAGTCTTCTTGTACCTAAGTCGGCATTGTACCTTTTCTATTTAATTCCGATGCAATTTCAGTGTTTCATCGTCATTAAGAAGGTCCAAGGGATACAGTAAACCTGAAGTGAAGCATCGGAATTTATAACTAGTGTCAGAGGAATGGTTCAAAACATAGACAGTAAGAAGAGTCAGTCTTCTTGTACTTAAATCGGCATTGTGCCTTTTCTATTTAATTCCGATGCAATTTCTGTGTTTCATCGTCAATAAGAAGGTCCAACGGATACAGTAAACATGAAGTAAAGCATCGGAATCTATAACTAGCGTCACAGGAATGGTTCAAAAGATAGACAGTAGGAAGAGTGAGTCTTCTTGTACTTAAGTCGGCATTGTATCTTTTCTATTTAATTCCGATGCAATTTCAGTGTTTCATCGTCAATAACAAGGTCCAAGGGATACAGTAAACCTGAAGTGAAGCATCTGAATCTATAACTAGTGTCACAGGAATGTTTCAAATCATAGTCAGTAAGAAGAGTCGGTCTTCTTGTACTTAAGTCGGCATTGTGCCTTTTCTATTTAATTCCGATGCAATATCTGTGTTTCATCGTCAATAAGAAGGTCAGAGGGATACAGTAAACCTGAAGTGAGGCATCGGAAACTATAACTACTATCACAGGAATGGATCCAAATATAGTCGGTAAGAAGAGTCAGTCTTCTTGTACTTAAGTCGGCATTGTGCCTTTTCTATTTAATTCCGATGCAATTTCTGTTTTTCATGGTCAATAAGAAGGTCAGAGGGATACTGTAAACCTGAAGTGTAGCATCGGAATCTATAACTAGAGTCACAGGAATGGTTCAAAACATAGACAGTAAGATGGGTCAGTCTTCCTGTACTTAAGTATGCATTGTGCCTTTTGTATTTAATTCCGATGCAATTTCTGTGTTTCATCGTCAATAAGAAGGTCCAAGGGATACAGTAAACCTGAAGTGAATCATCGTAATGTATAACTAGTGTCACAGGAATGGTTCAAAACATAGACAGTAAGAAGGGTCAGTCTTCTTGTACTTAAGTCGGCATTGTGCCTTTTATACTAAATACCGATGCAATATCTGTGTTTCATCGTCAATAAGAAGGTGCAAGTGATACAGTAAATCTGAAGTGTAGCATCGGAATCTATACTTAGTGTCACAGGAATGGTCAAAACTTAGACAGTAAGAAGAGTCAGTCTTCTTGTACTTAAGTCGGCATTGTGCCTTTTATATTTAATTCCGATGCAATTTCTGTGTACATCGTCAATATGAAGGTCAGAGGGATACAGTAAACCTGAAGTGAAGCATCGGACTCCATAACTAGTGTCACAGGATTGGTTCAAAACAGTCAGTAAGAAGAGTCAATCTTCTTGTACTTAAGTCGGCATAGTGCTTTTTGTATTGATTTCCGATGCTTTTTCTGTGTTTCATCGTCAATAAGAAGGTCCAAAGGATACAGTAAACCTGAAGTGAAGCATCGGAATCTATAACTAATGTCACAGGAATCGTTCAAAAGCATAGTCAGTAAGAAGAGTCAGTCTTCTTGTACTTAAGTCGGCATTGTGCCTTTTCTATTAAATTCCGATGCAATTTCAGTGTTTCATCGTGAATAAGAATGTCAGAGGGATACAGTAACCCTGAAGTGAAGCATCGGAATCTGTAACTAGCGTCACAGGATTGGTTCAAAACATAGACAGAAAGAAGAGTCAGTCTTCTTGTACTTAAGTCGGCATTGTGCCTTTTCTATTTAAGTCCGATGCAATTTCTGTGCTTCATCGTCAATAAGAAGGTCAGAGGGATACAGTAAACCTTTAGTGAAGCATCGGAATCTGTAACTAGTGTCACAGGAATGGTTCAAAACATAGTCAGTAAGAAGAGTCAGTCCTCTTGTACTTAAGTCGGCATTGTGCCTTTTCTATTTAATTCCGATGCAATATCTGTGTTTCATCATCTATAAGAAGGTCAGAGGGATACAGTAAACCTGAAGTGAGGCATCGGAATCTATAACTAGTGTCACAGGAATGGTTCAAAACATAGTCAGTAAGAAGAGTCAGTCTTCTTGTACTTAAGTAGGCATTGTGCATTTTCTATTTAATTCCGATGCAATTTCTGTGTTTCATCGTCAATAAGAAGGTCCAAGGGATACAGTAAACCTGATGTGAATCATCGTAATCTATAACTAGTGTCACAGGAATGGTTCAAAACATAGACAGTAAGAAGGGTCAGTCTTCTTGTAGTTAAGTCGGCATTGTGCCTTTTGTACTAAATACCGATGCAATATCTGTGTTTCATCGTCAATAAGAAGGTGCAAGGGATACAGTAAATCTGAAGTGAAGCATCGGAATCTATAACTAGTGTCACAGGAATGGTTCAAAACATAGACAGTAAGAAGAGTCAGTCTTCTTGTACTTAAGTCGGCATTGTGCCTTTTGTATTTAATTCCGATGCAATTTCTGTGTTTCATCGTCAATAAGAAGGTCAGAGGGATACAGTAAACCTGAAGTGAAGCATCGGAATCCATAACTAGTGTCACAGGAATGGTTCAAAACATAGTCAGTAAGAAGAGTCAGTCTTCTTGTACTTAAGTCGGCATTGTGCCTTTTCTATTTAATTCCGATGCAATATCAGTGTTTCTTCGTCAATAAGAAGGTCAGATGTTACAGTAAACCTGAAGTGAGGCATGGGAATCTATAACTAGTGTCACAGGAATGGTTCCAAACATAGTCAGTAAGAAGAGTCAGTCTTCTTGTACTTTAGTCGGCATTGTGCCTTTTCTATTTAATTCCGATGCAATTTCTGTGTTTCATTGTCAATAAGAAGGTCCAAAGGATACAGTAATCCTGAAGTGAATCATCGTAATCTATAACTAGTGTCACAGGAATGGTTCAAAACATAGTCAGTACGAAGTGTCAGTCTTCTTGTACTTAAGTCGGCATTGTGCCTTTTGCATTTAATTCCGATGCAATTTCTGTGTTTCATCGTCAATAAGAAGGTCAGAGGGATACAGTAAACCTGAAGTGAAGCATCGGAATCTGTAACTAGCGTCACAGGAATGGTTCAAAACAGTCAGTAAGAAGAGACAATCTTCTTGTACTTAAGTCGGCATTGTGCCTTTTGTATTTAATTCCGATTCATTTTCTGTGTTTCATCGTCAATAAGAAGGTCCAAAGGATACAGTAAACCTGAAGTGAAGCATCGGAATCGATAACTAACGTCACAAGAATCGTTCAAAACATAGACAGTAGGAAGAGTCAGTCTTCTTGTACTTAAGTCGGCATTGTGCCTTTTGTATTTAATTCCGATGCAATTTCTGTGTTTCATCGTCAAAAAAAAGGTGAGAGGGATACAGTAAACCTGAAGGGAAGCACCGGAATCTATAACAAGTGTCACAGGAATGGTTCAAAACAGTCAGTGAGAAGAGTCAGTCTTCTTGTTCTTAAGTCGGCATTGTGCCTTTTGTATTTAATTCCGATGCAATTTCTGTGTTTCATCGTCAATAAGAATGTCACAGGGATACAGTAAACCTGAAGTGAAGTATCGGAATCTATAACTAGTGTCACTGGAATGGACCAAAACATAGACAGTAGGAAGAGTCAGTCTTCTCGTACTTAAGTCGGCATTGTGCCTTTTCTATTTAATTCCGATGCAATTTCAGTGTTTCATCGTCAATAAGAATGTCAGAGGGATACAGTAACCCTGAAGTGAGGCATCGGAATCTGTAACTAGCGTCACAGGAATGGTTCAAACCATAGACAGAAAGAAGAGTCAGTCTTCTTGTACTTAAGTCGGCATTGTGCTTTTTCTATTTAATTCCGATGCAATTTCTGTGTTTCATCGTCAATAAGAAAGTCCAAGGGATACAGTAAACCTAAAGTGAAGCATCGGAATCTATAACTAGTGTCACAGGAATGGTTCTAAACATAGACAGTAGGAAGAGTCTGTCTTCTTGTACATAAGTCGGCATTGTGCCTTTTGTATTTAATTCGGATGCAATTTCTGTGTTTCATCGTCAATGAGAAGGTCAGAGGGATACAGTAAACCTGAAGTGAAGCATCGGAATCCGTAACAAGTGTCACAGGAATGGTTCAAAACATAGTCAGTAAGAAGAGTCAGTCCTCTTGTACTTAAGTCGGCATTGTGCCTTTTCTATTTAATTCCGATGCAATATCTGTGTTTCATCGTCAATATGAAGGTCAGAGGGATACAGTAAACCTGAAGTGAAGCATCGGAATCTATAACTAGTGTTACAGGAATGGTTCAAAACAGTCAGTAAGAAGAGTCAATCTTCTTGTACTTAAGTCGGCATTGTGCCTTTTGTATTTAATTCCGATGCTTTTTCTGTGTTTCATCGTCAATAAGAAGGTCCAAAGGATACAGTAAACCTGAAGTGAAGCATCGGAATCAAATACTAATGTCACAGGTATCGTTCAAAACATAGACAGTAGGAAGAGTCAGTCTTCTTGTACTTAAGTCGGCATTGTGCCTTTTGTATTTAATTCCGATGCAATTTCTGTGTTTCATCGTCAAAGAGAAGGTCAGAGGGATACAGTAAACCTGAAGTGAAGCATGGGAATATATAACAAGTGTCACAGGAATGGTTAAAAACAGTCAGTAAGTAGAGTCAGTCTTCTTGTTCTTAAGTCGGCATTGTGCCTTTTGTATTTAATTCCGAAGCTATTTCTGTATTTCTCCGCCAATTAGAAGTTCCAAAGGATACAGTAAACCTGAAGTGAAGTATCGGAATCGATAACTAATGTCACAGGAATCGTTCAAATCATAGACAGTAGGAAGAGTCAGTCTTCTTGTACTTAAGTCGGCATTGTGCCTTTTGTATCTTATTCCGATGCAATTTCTGTGTTTCATCGTTAAAAGAAGGTCAGAGGGATACCGAAAGCCTGAAATGAAGCATCGGAATCTGTAACTAGTGTCACAGGAATGGTTCAAAACATAGACAGTAGGAAGAGTCAGTCCTCTTGTACTTAAGTCGGCATTGTGCCTTTTGTATTTAATTCCGATGCAATATCTGTTTTCATCGTCAACAAGAAGGTCCAAGGGATACAGTAAACCTGAAGTGAAGCATAGGAATCTGTAACTAGCGTCACAGGAATAGTTCAAAACATAGTCAGTAAGAAGAGTCAGTCTTCTTGTTCTTAAGTCGGCATTGTGCCTTTTGTATTTAATTCCGATGCAATTTCTGTGTTTCATCGTCAATAAGAACGTCCAAGGGATACAGTAAACCTGAAGTGAAGCATCGGAATCTATAACTAGTGTCACAGGAATGGTTTAAAACATAGACAGTAGGAAGAGTCAGTCTTCTTGTACTTAAGTCGGCATTGTGCCTTTTCTATTTAATTCCGATGCAATTTCAGTGTTTCATCGTCAATAAGAATGTCGGAGGGATACAGTAACCCTTAAGTGAAGCATCGGAATCTGTAACTAGCGTCACAGGAATGGTTCAAAAAATAGACAGAAAGAAGAGTCAGTCTTCTCGTACTTAAGTCGGCATTGTGCCTTTTGTATTTAATTCCGATGCAATTTCTGTGTTTCATCGTCAATAAGAAGGTCCAAGGGATACAGTAAACCTGAAGTGAAGCATCGGAATCTATAAGTAGTGTCACAGGAATGGTTCAAAACATAGACAGTAAGAAGAGTCAGTCTTCTTGTACTTAAGTCGGCATTGTGCCTTTTGTATTTAATTTCGATGCAATTTCCGTGTTTCATCGTCAATAAGAAGGTCAGAGGGATACAGTAAACCTGAAGTGAAGCATCGGAATCCATAACTAGTGTCACAGGAATGGTTCAAAACATAGTCAGTAAGAAGAGTCAGTCTTCTTGTACTTAAGTCGGCATTGTGCCTTTTCTATTTAATTCCGATGCAATATCTGTGTTTCTTCGTCAATAAGAAGGTCAGAGGGATACTGTAAACCTGAAGTGAGGCATGGGAATCTACAACTAGTGTCACAGGAATGGTTCCAAACATAGTCAGTAAGAAGAGTCAGTCTTCTTGTACTTAAGTCGGCATTGTGCCATTTTGTATTTAATTCCGATGCAATTTCTGTGTTTCATCGTCAGTAAGAAGGTCAGAGGGATACAGTAAACCTGAAGTGAAGCATCGGAATCTGTAACTAGCGTCACAGGAATGGTTCAAAGCAGTCAGTAAGAAGAGACAATCTTCTTGTACTTAAGTCGGCATTGTGCCTTTTGTATTTAATTCCGATTCATTTTCTGTGTTTCATCGTCAATAAGAAGCTCCAAAGGATACAGTAAACCTGAAGTGAAGCATCGGAATCTATAACTAATGTCACAAGAATCGTTCAAAACATAGACAGTAGGAAGAGTCAGTCTTCTTGTACTTAAGTCGGCATTGTGCCTTTTGTATTTAATTCCGATGCAATTTCTGTATTTCATCGTCAAAAAGAAGGTGAGAGGGATACAGTAAACCTGAAGGGAAGCATCGGAATCTATAACAAGTGTCACAGGAATGGTTCAAAACAGTCAGTGAGAAGAGTCAGTCTTCTTGTTCTTATGTCGGCATTGTGCCTTTTGTATTTAATTCCGATGCAATTTCTGTGTTTCATCGTCAATAAGAACGTCCAAGGGATACAGTAAACCTGAAGTGAAGCATCGGACTCTATAACTAGTGTCACTGGAATGGTCCAAAACATAGACAGTAGGAAGAGTCAGTCTTCTCGTACTTAAGTCGGCATTGTGCCTTTTCTATTTAATTCCGATGCAATTTCAGTGTTTCATCGTCAATAAGAATGTCACAGGGATACAGTAACCCTGAAGTGAGGCATCGGAATCTGTAACTAGCGTCACAGGAATGGTTCAAACCATAGACAGAAAGAAGAGTCAGTCTTCTTGTACTTAAGTCGGCATTGTGCTTTTTCTATTTAATTCCGATGCAATTTCAGTGTTTCATCGTCAATAAGAATGTCCGAGCGATACAGTATCCCTGCAGTGAAGCATCGGAATCTGTAACTAGCGTCGCAGGAATGGTTCAAAGCATAGACAGAAAGAAGAGTCAGTCTTCTTGTACTTAAGTCGGCATTGTCCCTTTTGTATTTAATTCCGATGCAATTTCTGTGTTTCATCGTCAATAAGAAAGTCCAAGGGATACAGTAAACCTGAAGTGAAGCATCGGAATCTGTAACTAGCGTCACAGGAATGGTTCAAAAAATAGACAGAAAGAAGAGTCAGTCTTCTCGTACTTAAGTCGGCATTGTGCCTTTTGTATTTAATTCCGATTCATTTTCTGTGTTTCATCGTCAATAAGAAGGTCCAAAGGATACAGTAAACCTGAAGTGAAGCATCGGAATCTATAACTAATGTCACAAGAATCGTTCAAAACATAGACAGTAGGAAGAGTCAGTCTTCTTGTACTTAAGTCGGCATTGTGCCTTTTGTATTTAATTCCGATGCAATTTCTGTACTTCATCGTCAAAAAGAAGGTGAGAGGGATACAGTAAACCTGAAGGGAAGCATCGGAATCTATAACAAGTGTCACAGGAATGGTTCAAAACAGTCAGTGAGAAGAGTCAGTCTTCTTGTTCTTAAGTCGGCATTGTGCCTTTTGTATTTAATTCCGATGCAATTTCTATGTTTCATCGTCAATAAGAACGTCCAAGGGATACAGTAGACCTGAAGTGAAGCATCGGACTCTATAACTAGTGTCACTGGAATGGTCCAAAGCATAGACAGTAGGAAGAGTCAGTCTTCTCGTACTTAAGTCGGCATTGTGCCTTTTCTATTTAATTCCGATGCAATTTCAGTGTTTCATCGTCAATAAGAATGTCACAGGGATACAGTAACCCTGAAGTGAGGCATCGGAATCTGTAACTAGCGTCACAGGAATGGTTCAAACCATAGACAGAAAGAAGAGTCAGTCTTCTTGTACTTAAGTCGGAATTGTGCTTTTTCTATTTAATTCCGATGCAATTTCAGTGTTTCATCGTCAATAAGAATGTCAGAGCGATACAGTATAACTGCAGTGAAGCATCGGAATCTGTAACTAGCGTCACAGGAATGGTTCAAAGCATAGACAGAAAGAAGAGTCAGTCTTCTTGTACTTAAGTCGGCATTGTCCCTTTTGTATTTAATTCCGATGCAATTTCTGTGTTTCATCGTCAATAAGAAAGTCCAAGGGATACAGTAAACCTGAAGTGAAGCATCGGAATCTATAACTAGTGTCACAGGAATGGTTCTAAACATAGACAGTAGGAAGAGTCTGTCTTCTTGTACATAAGTCGGCATTGTGCCTTTTTGATTTAATTCCGATGCAATTTCTGTGTTTCATCGTCAATAAGAAGGTCAGAGGGATACAGTAAACCTGAAGTGAAGCATCGGAATTTCATAACTAGTGTCACAGGAATGGTTCAAAACATAGTCAGTAAGAAGAGTCAGTCTTCTTGTACTTAAGTCGGCATTGTGCCTTTTCTATTTAATTCCGATGCAATATCTGTGTTTCATCGTCAATATGAAGGTCAGAGGGATACAGTAAACCTGAAGTGAAGCATCGGAATCTATAACTAGTGTTACAGGAATGGTTCAAAACAGTCAGTAAGAAGAGTCAATCTTCTTGTACTTAAGTCGGCATTGTGCCTTTTGTATTTAATTCCGATGCTTTTTCTGTGTTTCATCGTCAATAAGAAGGTCCAAAGGATACAGTAAACCTGAAGTGAAGCATCGGAATCAAATACTAATGTCACAGGAATCGTTCAAAACATAGACAGTAGGAAGAGTCAGTCTTCTTGTACTTAAGTCGGCATTGTGCCTTTTGTATTTAATTCCGATGCAATTTCTGTGTTTCATCGTCAAAGAGAAGGTCAGAGGGATACAGTAAACCTGAAGTGAAGCATGGGAATGTATAACAAGTGTCACAGGAATGGTTCAAAACAGTCAGTAAGTAGAGTCAGTCTTCTTGTTCTTAAGCCGGCATTGTGCCTTTTGTATTTAATTCCGTAGCTATTTCTGCATTTCGTCGCCAATTAGAAGGTCCAAAGGATACAGTAAACCTGAAGTGAAGCATCGGAATCGATAACTAATGTCACAGGAATCGTTCAAATCATAGACAGTAGGAAGAGTCAGTCTTCTTGTACTTAAGTCGGCATTGTGCCTTTTGTATTTAATTCCGATGCAATTTCTGTCTTTCATCGTTAAAAGAAGGTCAGAGGGATACCGAAAACCTGAAATGAAGCATCGGAATCTGTAACTAGTGTCACAGGAATGGTTCAAAACATAGACAGTAGGAAGAGTCAGTCCACTTGTACTTAAGTCGGCATTGTGCCTTTTGTAATTAATTCCGATGCAATATCTGTTTTCATCGTCAACAAGAAGGTCCAAGGGATACAGTAAACCTGAAGTGAAGCATAGGAATCTGTAACTAGCGTCACAGGAATAATTCAAAACATAGTCAGTAAGAAGAGTCAGTCTTCTTGTTCTTAAGTCGGCATTGTGCCTTTTGTATTTAATTCCGATGCAATTTCTGTGTTTCATCGTCAATAAGAACGTCCAAGGGATGCAGTAAACCTGAAGTGAAGGATCGGAATCTATAACTAGTGTCACAGGAATGGTTTAAAGAATAGACAGTAGGAAGAGTCAGTCTTCTTGTACTTAAGTCGGCATTGTGCCTTTTCTATTTAATTCCGATGCAATTTCAGTGTTTCATCGTCAATAAGAATGTCGGAGGGATACAGTAACCCTGAAGTGAAGCATCGGAATCTGTAACTAGCGTCACAGGAATGGTTCAAAGCATAGACAGAAAGAAGAGTCAGTCTTCTCGTACTTAAGTCGGCATTGTGCCTTTTGTATTTTATTCCGATGCAATTTCTGTGTTTCATCGTCAATCAGAAGGTCCAAGGGATACAGTAAACCTGAAGTGAAGCATCGGAATCTATAACTAGTGTCACAGGAATGGTTCAAAGCATAGACAGTAAGAAGAGTCAGTCTTCTTGTACTTAAGTCGGCATTGTGCCTTTTGTATTTAATTCCGATGCAATTTCTGTGTTTCATCGTCAAAAAGAAGGTCAGAGGGATACAGTAAACCTGAAGTGAAGCATCGGAATCCATAACTAGTGTCACAGGAATGGTTCAAAACATAGTCAGTAAGAAGAGTCAGTCTTCTTGTACTTAAGTCGGCATTGTGCCTTTTCTATTTGATTCCGATGCAATATCTGTGTTTCTTCGTCAATAAGAAGGTCAGAGGGATACAGTAAACCTGAAGTGAGGCATGGGACTCTATAACTAGTGTCACAGGAATGGTTCCAAACATAGTCAGTAAGAAGAGTCAGTCTTCTTGTACTTAAGTCGGCATTGTGCCTTTTGTATTTAATTTCGATGCAATTTCCGTGTTTCATCGTCAATAAGAAGGTCAGAGGGATACAGTAAACCTGAAGTGAAGCATCGGAATCCATAACTAGTGTCACAGGAATGGTTCAAAACATAGTCAGTAAGAAGAGTCAGTCTTCTTGTACTTAAGTCGGCATTGTGCCTTTTGTATTTTATTCCGATACAATTTCTGTGTTTCATCGTCAATCAGAAGGTCCAAGGGATACAGTAAACCTGAAGTGAAGCATCGGAATCTATAACTAGTGTCACAGGAATGGTTTAAAACATAGACAGTAGGAAGAGTCAGTCTTCTTGTACTTAAGTCGGCATTGTGCCTTTTCTATTTAATTCCGATGCAATTTCAGTGTTTCATCGTCAATAAGAATGTCGGAGGGATACAGTAACCCTTAAGTGAAGCATCGGAATCTGTAACTAGCGTCACAGGAATGGTTCAAAAAATAGACAGAAAGAAGAGTCAGTCTTCTCGTACTTAAGTCGGCATTGTGCCTTTTGTATTTAATTCCGATGCAATTTCTGTGTTTCATCGTCAATAAGAAGGTCCAAGGGATACAGTAAACCTGAAGTGAAGCATCGGAATCTATAAGTAGTGTCACAGGAATGGTTCAAAACATAGACAGTAAGAAGAGTCAGTCTTCTTGTACTTAAGTCGGCATTGTGCCTTTTGTATTTAATTTCGATGCAATTTCCGTGTTTCATCGTCAATAAGAAGGTCAGAGGGATACAGTAAACCTGAAGTGAAGCATCGGAATCCATAACTAGTGTCACAGGAATGGTTCAAAACATAGTCAGTAAGAAGAGTCAGTCTTCTTGTACTTAAGTCGGCATTGTGCCTTTTCTATTTAATTCCGATGCAATATCTGTGTTTCTTCGTCAATAAGAAGGTCAGAGGGATACTGTAAACCTGAAGTGAGGCATGGGAATCTACAACTAGTGTCACAGGAATGGTTCCAAACATAGTCAGTAAGAAGAGTCAGTCTTCTTGTACTTCAGCCGGCGTTGTGCCTTTTCTATTTAATTCCGATGCAATTTCTGTGTTTCATCGTCAATAAGAAGGTCCAAAGGATACAGTAATCCTGAAGTGAATCATCGTAATTTATAACTAGTGTCACAGGAATGGTTCAAAACATAGTCAGTACAAAGAGTCAGTCTTCTTGTACTTAAGTCGGCATTGTGCCATTTTGTATTTAATTCCGATGCAATTTCTGTGTTTCATCGTCAGTAAGAAGGTCAGAGGGATACAGTAAACCTGAAGTGAAGCATCGGAATCTGTAACTAGCGTCACAGGAATGGTTCAAAGCAGTCAGTAAGAAGAGACAATCTTCTTGTACTTAAGTCGGCATTGTGCCTTTTGTATTTAATTCCGATTCATTTTCTGTGTTTCATCGTCAATAAGAAGGTCCAAAGGATACAGTAAACCTGAAGTGAAGCATCGGAATCTATAACTAATGTCACAAGAATCGTTCAAAACATAGACAGTAGGAAGAGTCAGTCTTCTTGTACTTAAGTCGGCATTGTGCCTTTTGTATTTAATTCCGATGCAATTTCTGTATTTCATCGTCAAAAAGAAGGTGAGAGGGATACAGTAAACCTGAAGGGAAGCATCGGAATCTATAACAAGTGTCACAGGAATGGTTCAAAACAGTCAGTGAGAAGAGTCAGTCTTCTTGTTCTTATGTCGGCATTGTGCCTTTTGTATTTAATTCCGATGCAATTTCTGTGTTTCATCGTCAATAAGAACGTCCAAGGGATACAGTAAACCTGAAGTGAAGCATCGGACTCTATAACTAGTGTCACTGGAATGGTCCAAAACATAGACAGTAGGAAGAGTCAGTCTTCTCGTACTTAAGTCGGCATTGTGCCTTTTCTATTTAATTCCGATGCAATTTCAGTGTTTCATCGTCAATAAGAATGTCACAGGGATACAGTAACCCTGAAGTGAGGCATCGGAATCTGTAACTAGCGTCACAGGAATGGTTCAAACCATAGACAGAAAGAAGAGTCAGTCTTCTTGTACTTAAGTCGGCATTGTGCTTTTTCTATTTAATTCCGATGCAATTTCAGTGTTTCATCGTCAATAAGAATGTCCGAGCGATACAGTATCCCTGCAGTGAAGCATCGGAATCTGTAACTAGCGTCACAGGAATGGTTCAAAGCATAGACAGAAAGAAGAGTCAGTCTTCTTGTACTTAAGTCGGCATTGTCCCTTTTGTATTTAATTCCGATGCAATTTCTGTGTTTCATCGTCAATAAGAAAGTCCAAGGGATACAGTAAACCTGAAGTGAAGCATCGGAATCTGTAACTAGCGTCACAGGAATGGTTCAAAAAATAGACAGAAAGAAGAGTCAGTCTTCTCGTACTTAAGTCGGCATTGTGCCTTTTGTATTTAATTCCGATTCATTTTCTGTGTTTCATCGTCAATAAGAAGGTCCAAAGGATACAGTAAACCTGAAGTGAAGCATCGGAATCTATAACTAATGTCACAAGAATCGTTCAAAACATAGACAGTAGGAAGAGTCAGTCTTCTTGTACTTAAGTCGGCATTGTGCCTTTTGTATTTAATTCCGATGCAATTTCTGTACTTCATCGTCAAAAAGAAGGTGAGAGGGATACAGTAAACCTGAAGGGAAGCATCGGAATCTATAACAAGTGTCACAGGAATGGTTCAAAACAGTCAGTGAGAAGAGTCAGTCTTCTTGTTCTTAAGTCGGCATTGTGCCTTTTGTATTTAATTCCGATGCAATTTCTATGTTTCATCGTCAATAAGAACGTCCAAGGGATACAGTAGACCTGAAGTGAAGCATCGGACTCTATAACTAGTGTCACTGGAATGGTCCAAAGCATAGACAGTAGGAAGAGTCAGTCTTCTCGTACTTAAGTCGGCATTGTGCCTTTTCTATTTAATTCCGATGCAATTTCAGTGTTTCATCGTCAATAAGAATGTCACAGGGATACAGTAACCCTGAAGTGAGGCATCGGAATCTGTAACTAGCGTCACAGGAATGGTTCAAACCATAGACAGAAAGAAGAGTCAGTCTTCTTGTACTTAAGTCGGCATTGTGCTTTTTCTATTTAATTCCGATGCAATTTCAGTGTTTCATCGTCAATAAGAATGTCAGAGCGATACAGTATAACTGCAGTGAAGCATCGGAATCTGTAACTAGCGTCACAGGAATGGTTCAAAGCATAGACAGAAAGAAGAGTCAGTCTTCTTGTACTTAAGTCGGCATTGTCCCTTTTGTATTTAATTCCGATGCAATTTCTGTGTTTCATCGTCAATAAGAAAGTCCAAGGGATACAGTAAACCTGAAGTGAAGCATCGGAATCTATAACTAGTGTCACAGGAATGGTTCTAAACATAGACAGTAGGAAGAGTCTGTCTTCTTGTACATAAGTCGGCATTGTGCCTTTTTGATTTAATTCCGATGCAATTTCTGTGTTTCATCGTCAATAAGAAGGTCAGAGGGATACAGTAAACCTGAAGTGAAGCATCGGAATTTCATAACTAGTGTCACAGGAATGGTTCAAAACATAGTCAGTAAGAAGAGTCAGTCTTCTTGTACTTAAGTCGGCATTGTGCCTTTTCTATTTAATTCCGATGCAATATCTGTGTTTCATCGTCAATATGAAGGTCAGAGGGATACAGTAAACCTGAAGTGAAGCATCGGAATCTATAACTAGTGTTACAGGAATGGTTCAAAACAGTCAGTAAGAAGAGTCAATCTTCTTGTACTTAAGTCGGCATTGTGCCTTTTGTATTTAATTCCGATGCTTTTTCTGTGTTTCATCGTCAATAAGAAGGTCCAAAGGATACAGTAAACCTGAAGTGAAGCATCGGAATCAAATACTAATGTCACAGGAATCGTTCAAAACATAGACAGTAGGAAGAGTCAGTCTTCTTGTACTTAAGTCGGCATTGTGCCTTTTGTATTTAATTCCGATGCAATTTCTGTGTTTCATCGTCAAAGAGAAGGTCAGAGGGATACAGTAAACCTGAAGTGAAGCATGGGAATGTATAACAAGTGTCACAGGAATGGTTCAAAACAGTCAGTAAGTAGAGTCAGTCTTCTTGTTCTTAAGCCGGCATTGTGCCTTTTGTATTTAATTCCGTAGCTATTTCTGCATTTCGTCGCCAATTAGAAGGTCCAAAGGATACAGTAAACCTGAAGTGAAGCATCGGAATCGATAACTAATGTCACAGGAATCGTTCAAATCATAGACAGTAGGAAGAGTCAGTCTTCTTGTACTTAAGTCGGCATTGTGCCTTTTGTATTTAATTCCGATGCAATTTCTGTCTTTCATCGTTAAAAGAAGGTCAGAGGGATACCGAAAACCTGAAATGAAGCATCGGAATCTGTAACTAGTGTCACAGGAATGGTTCAAAACATAGACAGTAGGAAGAGTCAGTCCACTTGTACTTAAGTCGGCATTGTGCCTTTTGTAATTAATTCCGATGCAATATCTGTTTTCATCGTCAACAAGAAGGTCCAAGGGATACAGTAAACCTGAAGTGAAGCATAGGAATCTGTAACTAGCGTCACAGGAATAATTCAAAACATAGTCAGTAAGAAGAGTCAGTCTTCTTGTTCTTAAGTCGGCATTGTGCCTTTTGTATTTAATTCCGATGCAATTTCTGTGTTTCATCGTCAATAAGAACGTCCAAGGGATGCAGTAAACCTGAAGTGAAGGATCGGAATCTATAACTAGTGTCACAGGAATGGTTTAAAGAATAGACAGTAGGAAGAGTCAGTCTTCTAGTACTTAAGTCGGCATTGTGCCTTTTCTATTTAATTCCGATGCAATTTCAGTGTTTCATCGTCAATAAGAATGTCGGAGGGATACAGTAACCCTGAAGTGAAGCATCGGAATCTGTAACTAGCGTCACAGGAATGGTTCAAAGCATAGACAGAAAGAAGAGTCAGTCTTCTCGTACTTAAGTCGGCATTGTGCCTTTTGTATTTTATTCCGATGCAATTTCTGTGTTTCATCGTCAATCAGAAGGTCCAAGGGATACAGTAAACCTGAAGTGAAGCATCGGAATCTATAACTAGTGTCACAGGAATGGTTCAAAGCATAGACAGTAAGAAGAGTCAGTCTTCTTGTACTTAAGTCGGCATTGTGCCTTTTGTATTTAATTCCGATGCAATTTCTGTGTTTCATCGTCAAAACGAAGGTCAGAGGGATACAGTAAACCTGAAGTGAAGCATCGGAATCCATAACTAGTGTCACAGGAATGGTTCAAAACATAGTCAGTAAGAAGAGTCAGTCTTCTTGTACTTAAGTCGGCATTGTGCCTTTTCTATTTGATTCCGATGCAATATCTGTGTTTCTTCGTCAATAAGAAGGTCAGAGGGATACAGTAAACCTGAAGTGAGGCATGGGACTCTATAACTAGTGTCACAGGAATGGTTCCAAACATAGTCAGTAAGAAGAGTCAGTCTTCTTGTACTTTAGCCGGCATTGTGCCTTTTCTATTTAATTCCGATGCAATTTCTGTGTTTCATCGTCAATAAGAAGGTCCAAAGGATACAGTAATCCTGAAGTGAATCACCTTAATCTATAACTAGTGTCACAGGAATGGTTCAAAACATAGTCAGTACGAAGAGTCAGTCTTCTTGTACTTAAGTCGGATTTGTGCCTTTTGTATTTAATTCCGATGCAATTTCTGTGTTTCATCGTCAATAGGAAGGTCAGAGGGATACAGTAAACCTGAAGTGAAGCATCGGAATCTGTAACTAGCGTCACAGGCATGGTTCAAAACAGTCAGTAAGAAGAGACAATCTTCTTGTACTTAAGTCGGCATTGTGCCTTTTGTATTGAATTCCGATTCATTTTCTGTGTTTCATCGTCAATAAGAAGGTCCAAAGGATACAGTAAACCTGAAGTGAAGCATCGAAATCTATAACTAATGTCACAAGAATCGTTCAAAACATAGACAGTAGGAAGAGTCAGTCTTCTTGTGCTTAAGTCGGCATTGTGCCTTTTGTATTTAATTACGATGCAATTTCTGTGTTTCATCGTCAAAAAGAAGGTGAGAGGGATACAGTAAACCTGAAGGGAAGCATCGGAATCTATAACAAGTGTCACAGGAATGGTTCAAAACAGTCAGTGAGAAGAGTCAGTCTTCTTGTTATTAAGTCGGCATTGTGCCTTTTGTATTTAATTCCGATGCAAATTCTGTGTTTCATCGTCAATAAGAACGTCCAAGGGATACAGTAAACCTGAAGTGAATCATTGGAATCTATAACTAGTGTCACTGGAATGGTCCAAAACATAGACAGTAGGAAGAGTCAGTCTTCTCGTACTTAAGTCGGCATTGTGCCTTTTCTATTTAATTCCGATGCAATTTCAGTGTTTCATCGTCAATAAGAATGTCAGAGGGATACAGTATCCCTGCAGTGAGGCATCGGAATCTGTAACTAGCGTCACAGGAATGGTTCAAACCATAGACAGAAAGAAGAGTCAGTCTTCTTGTGCTTAAGTCGGCATTGTGCTTTTTCTATTTAATTCCGATGCAATTTCAGTGTTTCATCGTCAATAAGAATGTCAGAGGGATACAGTATCCCTGCAGTGAAGCATCGGAATCTGTAACTAGCGTCACAGGAATGGTTCAAAGCATAGACAGAAAGAAGAGACAGTCTTCTTGTACTTAAGTCGGCATTGTCCCTTTTGTATTTAATTCCGATGCAATTTCTGTGTTTCATCGTCAATAAGAAAGTCCAAGGGATACAGTAAACCTGAAGTGAAGCATCGGAATCTATAACTAGTGTCACAGGAATGGTTCTAAACATAGACAGTAGGAAGAGTCAGTCTTCTTGTACTTAAGTCGGCATTGTGCCTTTTGTATTTAATTCCGATGCAATAACTGTTTTCATCGTCAACAAGAAGGTCCAAGGGATACAGTAAACCTGAAGTGAAGCATAGGAATCTGTAACTAGCGTCACAGGAATGGTTCAAAGCATAGTCAGTAAGAAGAGTCAGTCTTCTTGTTCTTAAGACGGCATTGTTCCTTTTGTATTTAATTCCGATGCAATTTCTGTGTTTCATCGTCAATAAGAACGTCCAAGGGATACAGTAAATCTGAAGTGAGGCATTGGAATCTATAACTAGTGTCACAGGAATGGTTCCAAACATAGTCAGTAAGAAGAGTCAGTCTTCTTGTACTTTAGTCGGCATTGTGCCTTTTCTATTTAATTCCGATGTAATTTCTGTGTTTCATCGTCAATAAGAAGGTCCAACGGATACAGTAATCCTGAAGTGAATCATCGTAATCTATAACTAGTGTCACAGGAATGGTTCAAAACATAGTCAGTACGAAGAGTCAGACTTCTTGTACTTAAGTCGGCATTGTGACTTTTGTATTTAATTCCGATGCAATTTCTGTGTTTCATCGTCAATAAGAAGGTCAGAGGGATACAGTAAACCTGAAGTGAAGCATCGGAATCTAAAACTAGTGTCACAGGAATGGTTCAAAACAGTCAGTAAGAAGAGACAATCTTCTTGTACTTAAGTCGGCATTGTGCCTTTTGTATTTAATTCCGATGCATTTTCTGTGTTTCACCGTCAATAAGAAGGTCCAAAGGATACAGTAAGCCTGAAGTGAAGCATCGGAATCGACAACTAATGTCACAGGAATCGTTCAAAACAGTCAGTAAGTAGAGTCAGTCTTCTTGTACTTAAGTCGGCATTGTGCCTTTTGTATTTAATTCCGATGCAATTTCTGTGTTTCATCGTCAATACGAAGGTCAGAGGGATACAGTAAACCTGAAGTCAAGCATCGGAATCTACAACTAAAGTCACAGGAATCGTTCTAAACATAGACAGTAGGAAGAGTCAAACTTCTTGTACTTAAGTCGGCATTGTGCCTTTTGTATTTAATTCCGATGCAATTTCTGTGTTTCATCGTCAAAGAGAAGGTCAGAGGGATACAGTAAACCTGAAGTGAAGCATCGGAATCTATAACAAGTGTCACAGGAATGGTTCAAAACAGTCAGTAAGTAGAGTCAGTCTTCTTGTACTTAAGTCGGCATTGTGCTTTTTGTATTTAATTCCGAAGCTATTTCTGCATTTCGTCGCCAATTAGAAGGTCCAAAGGATACAGTAAACCTGAAGTGAAGCATCGGAATCACTAACTAATGTCACAGGAATCGTTCAAAACATAGACAGTAGGAAGAGTCAGTCTTCTTGTACTTAAGTCGGCATTGTGCCTTTTGTATTTAATTCCGATGCAATATCTGTTTTCATCGTCAACAAGAAGGTCCAAGGGATACAGTAAACCTGAAGTGAAGCATAGGAATCTGTAACTAGCGTCACAGGAATGGTTCAAAGCATAGTCAGTAAGAAGAGTCAGTCATCTTGTTCTTAAGACGGCATTGTGCCTTTTGTATTTAATTCCGATGCAATTTCTGTGTTTCATCGTCAATAAGAACGTCCAAGGGATACAGTAAACCTGAAGTGAAGCATCGGAATCTATAACTAGTGTCACAGGAATGGTTCAAAACATAGACAGTAGGAAGAGTCAGTCTTCTTGTACTTAAGTCGGCATTGTGCCTTTTCTACTTAATTGCGATGCAATTTTAGTGTTTCATCGTCAATAAGAATGTCAGAGGGATACAGTAACCCTGAATTGAAGCATCGGAATCTGTAACTAGCGTCAAAGGAATGGTTCAAAGCATAGTCAGTAAGAAGAGTCAGTCTTCTTGTACTTATGTCGGCATTGTGCCTTTTCTATTTAATTCCGATGCAATATCTGTGTTTCATCGTCAATAAGAACGTCCAAGGGATACAGTAAACCTGAAGTGAAGCATCGGAATCTATAACTAGTGTCACAGGAATGGTTCAAAACATAGACAGTAGGAAGAGTCAGTCTTCTTGTACTTATGTCGGCATTGTGCCTTTTGTATTTAATTCCGATGCAATTACTGTGTTTCATCGTCAATAAGAAGGTCAGAGGGATACAGTAAACCTGAAGTGAAGCATCGGAATCCATAACTAGTGTCACAGGAATGGTTCAAAACTTAGTCAGTAAGAAGAGTCAGTCTTCTTATACTTATGTCGGCATTGTGCCTTTTCTATTTAATTCCGATGCAATATCTGTGTTTCATCGTCAATAAGAAGAACATAGGGATACAGTAAACCTGAAGTGAGGCATGGGAATTTATAACTAGTGTCACAGGAATGGTTCCAAACATAGTCAGTAAGAAGAGTCAGTCTTCTTGTACTTTAGTCGGCATTGTGCCTTTTCTATTTAATTCCGATGCAATATCTGTGTTTCATCGTCAATAAGAAGGCCAGAGGGATACAGTAAACCTGAAGTGAGGCATTGGAATCTATAACTAGTGTCACAGGAATGGTTCCAAACATAGTCAGTAAGAAGAGTCAGTCTTCTTGTACTTTAGTCGGCATTGTGCCTTTTCTATTTAATTCCGATGTAATTTCTGTGTTTCATCGTCAATAAGAAGGTCCAACGGATACAGTAATCCTGAAGTGAATCATCGTAATCTATAACTAGTGTCACAGGAATGGTTCAAAACATAGTCAGTACGAAGAGTCAGACTTCTTGTACTTAAGTCGGCATTGTGACTTTTGTATTTAATCCCGATGCAATTTCTGTGTTTCATCGTCAATAAGAAGGTCAGAGGGATACAGTAAACCTGAAGTGAAGCATCGGAATCTAAAACTAGTGTCACAGGAATGATTCAAAACAGTCAGTAAGAAGAGACAATCTTCTTGTACTTAAGTCGGCATTGTGCCTTTTGTATTTAATTCCGATGCATTTTATGTGTTTCATCGTCAATAAGAAGGTCCAAAGGATACAGTAAGCCTGAAGTGAAGCATCGGAATCGACAACTAATGTCACAGGAATCGTTCAAAACAGTCAGTAAGTAGAGTCAGTCTTCTTGTACTTAAGTCGGCATTGTGCCTTTTGTATTTAATTCCGATGCAATTTCTGTGTTTCATCGTCAATACGAAGGTCAGAGGGATCAGTAAACCTGAAGTCAAGCATCGGAATCTATAACTAAAGTCACAGGAATCGTTCTAAACATAGACAGTAGGAAGAGTCAGTCTTCTTGTACTTAAGTCGGCATTGTGCCTTTTGTATTTAATTCCGATGCAATTTCTGTGTTTCATCGTCAAAGAGAAGGTCAGAGGGATACAGTAAACCTGAAGTGAAGCATCGGAATCTATAACAAGTGTCACAGGAATGGTTCAAAACAGTCAGTAAGTAGAGTCAGTCTTCTTGTACTTAAGTCGGCATTGTGCTTTTTGTATTTAATTCCGAAGCTATTTCTGCATTTCGTCGCCAATTAGAAGGTCCAAAGGACACAGTAAACCTGAAGTGAAGCATCGGAATCACTAACTAATGTCACAGGAATCGTTCAAAACATAGACAGTAGGAAGAGTCAGTCTTCTTGTACTTAAGTCGGCATTGTGCCTTTTGTATTTAATTCCGATGCAATAACTTTTTCATCGTCAACAAGAAGGTCCAAGGGATACAGTAAACCTGAAGTGAAGCATAGGAATCTGTAACTAGCGTCACAGGAATGGTTCAAAGCATAGTCAGTAAGAAGAGTCAGTCTTCTTGTTCTTAAGACGGCATTGTTCCTTTTGTATTTAATTCCGATGCAATTGCTGTGTTTCATCGTCAATAAGAACGTCCAAGGGATACAGTAAACCTGAAGTGAGGCATTGGAATCTATAACTAGTGTCACAGGAATGGTTCCAAACATAGTCAGTAAGAAGAGTCAGTCTTCTTGTACTTTAGTCGGCATTGTGCCTTTTCTATTTAATTCCGATGTAATTTCTGTGTTTCATCGTCAATAAGAAGGTCCAACGGATACAGTAATCCTGAAGTGAATCATCGTAATCTATAACTAGTGTCACAGGAATGGTTCAAAACATAGTCAGTACGAAGAGTCAGACTTCTTGTACTTAAGTCGGCATTGTGACTTTTGTATTTAATTCCGATGCAATTTCTGTGTTTCATCGTCAAAGAGAAGGTCAGAGGGATACAGTAAACCTGAAGTGAAGCATCGGAATCTATAACAAGTGTCACAGGAATGGTTCAAAACAGTCAGTAAGTAGAGTCAGTCTTCTTGTACTTAAGTCGGCATTGTGCTTTTTGTATTTAATTCCGAAGCTATTTCTGCATTTCGTCGCCAATTAGAAGGTCCAAAGGATACAGTAAACCTGAAGTGAAGCATCGGAATCACTAACTAATGTCACAGGAATCGTTCAAAACAGTCAGTAAGTAGAGTCAGTCTTCTTGTACTTAAGTCGGCATTGTGCCTTTTGTATTTAATTCCGATGCAATTTCTGTGTTTCATCGTCAATACGAATGTCAGAGGGATACAGTAAACCTGAAGTCAAGCATCGGAATCTACAACTAAAGTCACAGGAATCGTTCTAAACATAGACAGTAGGAAGAGTCAAACTTCTTGTACTTAAGTCGGCATTGTGCCTTTTGTATTTAATTCCGATGCAATAACTGTTTTCATCGTCAACAAGAAGGTCCAAGGGATACAGTAAACCTGAAGTGAAGCATAGGAATCTGTAACTAGCGTCACAGGAATGGTTCAAAGCATAGTCAGTAAGAAGAGTCAGTCTTCTTGTTCTTAAGACGGCATTGTTCCTTTTGTATTTAATTCCGATGCAATTTCTGTGTTTCATCGTCAATAAGAACGTCCAAGGGATACAGTAAACCTGAAGTGAGGCATTGGAATCTATAACTAGTGTCACAGGAATGGTTCCAAACATAGACAGTAGGAAGAGTCAGTCTTCTTGTACTTAAGTCGGCATTGTGCCTTTTCTACTTAATTCCGATGCAATTTTAGTGTTTCATCGTCAATAAGAATGTCAGAGGGATACAGTAACCCTGAATTGAAGCATCGGAATCTGTAACTAGCGTCAAAGGAATGGTTCAAAGCATAGTCAGTAAGAAGAGTCAGTCTTCTTGTACTTATGTCGGCATTGTGCCTTTTCTATTTAATTCCGATGCAATATCTGTGTTTCATCGTCAATAAGAACGTCCAAGGGATACAGTAAACCTGGAGTGAAGCATCGGAATCTATAACTAGTGTCACAGGAATGGTTCAAAACATAGACAGTAGGAAGAGTCAGTCTTCTTGTACTTAAGTCGGCATTGTGCCTTTTGTATTTAATTCCGATGCAATTACTGTGTTTCATCGTCAATAAGAAGGTCAGAGGGATACAGTAAACCTGAAGTGAAGCATCGGAATCCATAACTAGTGTCACAGGAATGGTTCAAAACTTAGTCAGTAAGAAGAGTCAGTCTTCTTATACTTATGTCGGCATTGTGCCTTTCCTATTTAATTCCGATGCAATATCTGTGTTTCATCGTCAATAAGAAGAACATAGGGATACAGTAAACCTGAAGTGAGGCATGGGAATTTATAACTAGTGTCACAGGAATGGTTCCAAACATAGTCAGTAAGAAGAGTCAGTCTTCTTGTACTTTAGTCGGCATTGTGCCTTTTCTATTTAATTCCGATGCAATTTCTGTGTTTCATCGTCAATACGAAGGTCCAAGGGATACAGTAATCCTGAAGTGAATCATCGTAATCTATAACTAGTGTCACAGGAATCGTTCAAAACATAGTCAGTACGAAGAGTCAGTCGTCTTGTACTTAAGTCGGCATTGTGCCTTTTGTATTTAATTCCGATGCAATTTCTGTGTTTCATCGTCAATAAGAAGGTCAGAGGGATACAGTAAACCTGAAGTGAAGCATCGGAATCTGTATCTAGCGTCACAGGAATGGTTCAAAACAGTCAGTAAGAAGAGACAATCTTCTTGTACTTAAGTCGGCATTGTGCCTTATGTATTTAAATCCGATGCATTTTCTGTGTTTCATCGTCAATAAGAAGGTCCAAAGGATACAGTAAACCTGAAGTGAAGCATCGGAATCTATAACTAATGTCACAGGAATCGTTCAAAACATAGACAGTAGGAAGAGTCAGTCTTCTTGTACTTAAGTCGGCATTGTGCCTTTTGTATTTAATTTCGATGCAATTTCTGTGTTTCATCGTCAAAAAGAAGGTCAGAGGGATACAGTAAACCTGAAGGGAAGCATCGGAATCTATAACAAGTGTCACAGGAATGGTTCAAAACAGTCAGTAAGAAGAGTCAGTCTTCTTGTTCTTAAGTCGGCATTGTGCCTTTTGTATTTAATTCCGATGCAATTTCTGTGTTTCATCGTCAATAAGAAGGTCAGAGGGATACAGTAAACCTGAAGTGAAGCATCGGAATCTATAACTAGTGTCACAGGAATGGTTCGAAACAGTCAGTAAGAAGAGACAATCTTCTTGTACTTAAGTCGGCATTGTGCCTTTTGTATTTAATTCCGATGCATTTTCTGTGTTTCATCGTCAATAAGAAGGTCCAAAGGATACAGTAAACCTGAAGTGAAGCAACGGAATCTATAACTTATGTCACAGGAATCGTTCAAAACATAGACAGTAGGAAGAGTCAGTCCTCTTGTACGTAAGTCGACATTGTGCCTTTTGTATTTAATTCCGATGCAATTTCTGTGTTTCATCGTCAAAATGAAGGTCAGAGGGATACAGTAAACCTGAAGGGAAACATCTGAATCTATAACAAGTGTCACAGGAATGGTTCAAAACAGTCAGTAAGAAGAGTCAGTCGTCTTGTACTTAAGTCGGCATTGTGCCTTTTGTTTTTCATTCCGAAGCTATTTCTGCATTTCGTCGCCAATTAGAAGGTCCAAAGGATACAGTAAACCTGAAGTGAAGCATCGGAATCAATAACAAATGTCACAGGAATCGTTCAAAACATAGACAGTAGGAAGATTCAGCCTTCTTGTACTTAAGTCGGCATTGTGCCTTTTGTATTTAATTCCGATGCAATATCTGTGTTTTATCGTCAATAAGTAGGTCAGAGGGATACAGTAAACCTGAAGTGAAGCATCGGAATCTGTAACTAGTGTCACAGGAATGGGTCAAAACATAGACAGTAGGAAGAGTCAGTCCTCTTGCACTTAAGTCGGCATTGTGCCTTTTGTATTTAATTCCGATGCAATATCTGTGTTTCATCGTCAATAAGAACGTCCAAGGGATACAGTAATCCTGAAGTGAAGCATCGGAATCTATAACTAGTGTCACTGGAATGGTTCAAAACATAGACAGTAGGAAGAGTCAGTCTTCTTGTACTTAAGTCGGCATTGTGCTTTTTCTATTTAATTCCGATGCAATTTGAGTGTTTCATCGTCAATAAGAATGTCAGAGGGATACAGTAACCCTGAAGTGAAGCATCGGAATCTGTAACTAGCGTCACAGGAATGGTTCAAAACATAGACAGAAAGAAGAGTCAGTCTCCTTGTACTTAAGTCGGCATTGTGCCTTTTGTATTTAATTCCGATGCAATTTCTGTGTTTAATCGTCAATAAGAAGGTCCAAGGGATACAGTAATCCTGAAGTGATTCATCGTAATCTATAACTAGTGTCACAGGAATGGTTCAAACATAGTCAGTACGAAGAGTCAGTCTTCTTGTACTTATGTCGGCATTGTGCCTTTTGCATTTCATTCCGATGCAATTTCTGTGTTTCATCGTCAATAAGAAGGTCAGAGGGATACAGTAAACCTGAAGTGAAGCATCGGAATCTATAACTAGTGTCACAGGAATGGTTCAAAACAGTCAGTAAGAAGAGACAATCTTCTTGTACTTATGTCGGCATTGTGCCTTTTGTATTTAATTCCGATGCAATTACTGTGTTTCATCGTCGAAACGAAGGTCAGAGGGATACAGTAAACCTGAAGTGAAGCATCGGAATCTGTAACTAGTGTCAAAGGAATGGTTCAAATAATAGACAGTAAGAAGAGTCAGTCTTCTTGTACTTAAGTCGGCAATGTGCCTTTTGTATTTAATTCCAATGCAATTTCTGTATTTCGTCGCCAATAAGAAGGTCCAAAGGATACAGTAAACCTGAAGTGAAGCATCGGAATCTATAACTAGTGTCACAGGAATGGTTCAAAACAGTCAGTAAGAAGAGTCAGTCTTCTTGTACATAAATCGGCATTGTGCCTTTTGTATTTAATTCCGATGCAAATTCTGTACCTCGTCGCCAATAAGAAGGTCCAAAGGATACAGTAAACCTGAAGTGAAGCATCGGTATCTATAACTAATGTCACAGGAATCGTTCAAAACATAGACAGTAGGAAGAGTCAGTCTTCTTGTACTTAAGTCTGCATTGTGCCTTTTGTATGGAATTCCGATGCAATTTCTGTGTTTCATCGTCAAAAAGAAGATCAGAGGGTTAGAGTAAACCTGAAGTGAAGCATCGGAATCTGTAACTAGTGTCACAGGAATGGTTCAAAACATAGTCAGTAGGAAGAGTCAGTCTTCTTGTACTTAAGTCGGCATTGTACCTTTTCTATTAAATTCCGATGCAATTTCTGTGTTTCATCGTCAATAAGAAGGTCAGAGAGATACAGTAAACCTGAAGTGAAGCGTCGGAATCTATAACTAGTGTCACAGGAATGGTTCAAAACATAGTCAGTAAGAAGAGTCAGTCTTCTTGTACTTAAGTCGGCATTGTGCCTTTTCTATTTAATTCCGATGCAATATCTGTGTTTCATCATCCATAAGAAGGTCAGAGGGATACAGTAAACCTGAAGTGAGGCATCGGAATCTATAACTAGTGTCACAGGAATGGTTCCAAACATAGTCAGTAAGAAGAGTCAGTCTTCTTGTACTTAAGTCGGCATTGTGCCTTTTCTATATAATTCCGATGCAATTTCTGTGTTTCATCGTCAATAAGAAGGTCCAAGGGATACAGTAATCATGAAGTGAATCATCGTAATCTATAACTAGTGTCACAGGAATGGTTCAAAACATAGACAGTAAGAAGTGTCAGTCTTCTTGTACTTAAGTCGGCATTGTGCCTTTTGTACTAAATACCGATGCAATATCTGTGTCTCATCGTCAATACGAAGGTGCAAGGGATACAGTAAATCTGAAGTGTAGCATCGGAATCTACAACTAGTGTCACAGGAATGGTTCAAACTTAGACAGTAAGAAGAGTCATTCTTCTTGCACTTAGGTCGGCATTGTGCCTTTTATATTTAGTTCCAATGCAATTTCTGTGTTTCATCGTCAATATGAAGGTCAGAGGGATACAGTAAACCTGAAGTGAAGCATCGGAATCTATAACTAATGTCACAGGAATCGTTCAAAACATAGACTGTAGGAAGAGTCAGTCTTCTTGTACTTAAGTCGGCATTGTGCTTTTTGTATTTAATTCCGATGCAATTTCTGTGTTTCATCGTCAAAAAGAAGGTCAGAGATATACAGTAAACCTGAAGTGAAGCATCGGAATCGATAACAAGTGTCACAGGAATGGTTCAAAACATTCAGTAAGTAGAGTCAGTCTTCTTGTACTTAAGTCGGCATTGTGCCTTTTGTATTGAATTCCGAAGCTATTTCTGCATTTCGTCGCCAATTAGAAGGTCCAACGGATACAGTAAACCTGAAGTGAAGCATCGGAATCAATAACTAATGTCACAGGAATCGTTCAAAACATAGACAGTAGTAAGAGTCAGTCTTCTTGTACTTAAGTCGGCATTGTGCCTTTTGTATTTAATTCCGATGCAATTTCTGTTTTCATCGTCAACAAGAAGGTCCAAGGGATACAGTAAACCTGAAGTGAAGCATCGGAATCTGTAACTAGCGTCACAAGTATGGTACAAACCATAGTCAGTAAGAAGAGTCAGTCTTCTTGTTCTTAAGTCGGCATTGTGCCTTTTGTATTTAATTCCGATGCAATTTCTGTGTTTCATCGTCAACAAGAACGTCCAAGGGATACAGTAAACCTGAAGTGAAGCATCGGAATCTATAACTAGTGTCACAGGAATGGTTCAAAACATAGACAGTAGGAAGAGTCAGTCTTCTTGTACTTAAGTCGGCATTGTGCCTTTTCTACTCAATTCCGATGCAATTTTGGTGTTTCATCGTCAATAAGAATGTCAGAGGGATACAGTAACCCTGAAGTGAAGCATCGGAATCTGTAACTAGCGTCAAAGGAATGGTTCAAAGCATAGACAGAAAGAAGAGTCAGTCTTCTTGTACTTAAGTCGGCATTGTGCCTTTTGTATTTAATTCCGATGCGATTTCTGTGTTTCATCGTCAATAAGAAGCTCCAAGGGATACAGTAAACCTGAAGTGAAGCATCGGAATCTATAACTAGTGTCACAGGAATGGTTCAGAACATAGACAGTAAGAAGAGTCTGTTTTCTTGTACTTAAGTCGGCATTGTGCCTTTTGTATTTAATTCCGATGCAATTTCTGTGTTTCATCGTCAATAAGAAGGTCAGAGGGATACAGTAAACCTGAAGTGAAGCATCGGAATCCATAACTAGTGTCACAGGAATGGTTCAAAACATAGTCAGTAAGAAGAGTCAGTCTTCTTGTACTTATGTCGGCATTGTGCCATTTCTATTTAATTCCGATGCAATATCTGTGTTTCATCATAGATAAGAAGGTCATAGGGATACAGTAAACCTGAAGTGAGGCATGGGAATCTATAACTAGTGTCACAGGAATGGTTCCAAACATAGTCAGTAAGAAGAGTCAGTCTTCTTGTACTTTAGTCGGCATTGTGCCTTTTCTATTTAATTCCGATGCAATTTCTGTGTTTCATCGTCAATAAGAAGGTCCAAGGGATACAGTAATCCTGAAGTGAATCATCACAATCTATAACTAGTGTCACAGGAATCGTTCAAAACATAGTCAGTACGAAGAGTCAGTCGTCTTGTACTTAAGCCGGCATTGTGCCTTTTGTATTTAATTCCGATGCAATTTCTGTGTTTCATCGTCAATAAGAAGGTCAGAGGGATACAGTATACCTGAAGTGAAGCATCGGAATCTGTAACTAGCGTCACAGGAATGGTTCAAAACAGTCAGTAAGAAGAGACAATCTTCTTGTACTTAAGTCGGCATTGTGCCTTATGTATTTAAATCCGATGCATTTTCTGTGTTTCATCGTCAATAAGAAGGTCCAAAGGATACAGTAAACCTGAAGTGAAGCATCGGAATCTATAACTAATGTCACAGGAATCGTTCAAAACATAGACAGTAGGAAGAGTCAGTCTTCTTGTACTTAAGTCGGCATTGTGCCTTTTGTATTTAATTTCGATGCAATTTCTGTGTTTCATCGTCAAAAAGAAGGTCAGAGGGATACAGTAAACCTGAAGGGAAGCATCGGAATCTATAACAAGTGTCACAGGAATGGTTCAAAACAGTCAGTAAGAAGAGTCAGTCTTCTTGTTCTTAAGTCGGCATTGTGCCTTTTGTATTTAATTCCGATGCAATTTCTGTGTTTCATCGTCAATAAGAACGTCCAAGGGATTGAGTAAACCTGAAGTGAAGCATCGGAATCTATAACTAGTGTCACCGGAATGGTTCAAAACATAGACAGTAGGAAGAGTCAGTCCTCTTGTACTTAAGTCGGCATTGTGCCTTTTCTATTTAATTCCGATGCAATTTCAGTGTTTCATCGTCAATAAGAATGTCAGAGGGATACAGTAACCCTGAAGTGAAGCATCGGAATCAGTAACTAGCGTCACAGGAATGGTTCAAAACATAGACAGAAAGAAGCGTCAGTCTTCTTGTACTTAAGTTGGCATTGTGCCTTTTGTATTAAATTCCGATGCAATTTCTGTGTTTCATCGTCAATAAGAAGGTCAGAGGGATACAGTAAACATGAAGTGAAGCATCGGAATCCATAACTAGTGTCACAGGAATGGTTCAAAACATAGTCAGTAAGAAGAGTCAGTCTTCTTGTACTTAAGTCGGCATTGTGCCTTTTCTATTTAATTCCGATGCAATATCTGTGTTTCATCGTCAATAAGAAGGTCAGAGGGATACAGTAAACCTGAAGTGAGGCATGGGAATCTATAACTAGTGTCACAGGAATGGTTCCAAACATAGTCAGTAAGAAGAGTTATTCTTCTTGTACTTTAGTCGGCATTATGCCTTTTCTATTTAATTCCGATGCAATTTCCGTGTTTCATCGTCAATAAGAAGGTCCAAGGGATACAGTAATCCTGAAGTGAATCATCGTAGTCTATAACTAGTGTCACAGGAATGATTCAAAACGTAGTCAGTACGAAGAGTCAGTCTTCTTTTACTTAAGTCGGCATTGTGCCTTTTGTATTTAATTCCGATGCAATTTCTGTGTTTCATCGTCAATAAGAAGGTCAGAGGGATACAGTAAACCTGAAGTGAAGCATCGGAATCTATAACTAGTGTCACAGGAATGGTTCGAAACAGTCAGTAAGAAGAGACAATCTTCTTGTACTTAAGTCGGCATTGTGCCTTTTGTATTTAATTCCGATGCATTTTCTGTGTTTCATCGTCAATAAGAAGGTCCAAAGGATACAGTAAACCTGAAGTGAAGCAACGGAATCTATAACTTATGTCACAGGAATCGTTCAAAACATAGACAGTAGGAAGAGTCAGTCCTCTTGTACGTAAGTCGACATTGTGCCTTTTGTATTTAATTCCGATGCAATTTCTGTGTTTCATCGTCAAAATGAAGGTCAGAGGGATACAGTAAACCTGAAGGGAAACATCTGAATCTATAACAAGTGTCACAGGAATGGTTCAAAACAGTCAGTAAGAAGAGTCAGTCGTCTTGTACTTAAGTCGGCATTGTGCCTTTTGTTTTTCATTCCGAAGCTATTTCTGCATTTCGTCGCCAATTAGAAGGTCCAAAGGATACAGTAAACCTGAAGTGAAGCATCGGAATCAATAACTAATGTCACAGGAATCGTTCAAAACATAGACAGTAGGAAGATTCAGCCTTCTTGTACTTAAGTCGGCATTGTGCCTTTTGTATTTAATTCCGATGCAATATCTGTGTTTTATCGTCAATAAGTAGGTCAGAGGGATACAGTAAACCTGAAGTGAAGCATCGGAATCTGTAACTAGTGTCACAGGAATGGGTCAAAACATAGACAGTAGGAAGAGTCAGTCCTCTTGCACTTAAGTCGGCATTGTGCCTTTTGTATTTAATTCCGATGCAATATCTGTGTTTCATCGTCAATAAGAACGTCCAAGGGATACAGTAATCCTGAAGTGAAGCATCGGAATCTATAACTAGTGTCACTGGAATGGTTCAAAACATAGACAGTAGGAAGAGTCAGTCTTCTTGTACTTAAGTCGGCATTGTGCTTTTTCTACTTAATTCCGATGCAATTTGAGTAGTTCATCGTCAATAAGAATGTCAGAGGGATACAGTAATCCTGAAGTGAAGCATCGGAATCTATAACTAGTGTCACAGGAATGGTTCAAACATAGTCAGTACGAAAAGTCAGTCTTCTTGTACTTATGTCGGCATTGTGCCTTTTGCATTTCATTCCGATGCAATTTCTGTGTTTCATCGTCAATAAGAAGGTCAGAGGGATACAGTAAACCTGAAGTGAAGCATCGGAATCTATAACTAGTGTCACAGGAATGGTTCAAAACAGTCAGTAAGAAGAGACAATCTTCTTGTACTTATGTCGGCATTGTGCCTTTTGTATTTAATTCCGATGCAATTTCTGTGTTTCATCGTCGAAACGAAGGTCAGAGGGGTACAGTAAACCTGAAGTGAAGCATCGGAATCTGTAACTAGTGTCAAAGGAATGGTTCAAATAATAGACAGTAAGAAGAGTCAGTCTTCTTGTACTTAAGTCGGCAATGTGCCTTTTGTATTTAATTCCAATGCAATTTCTGTATTTCGTCGCCAATAAGAAGGTCCAAAGGATACAGTAAACCTGAAGTGAAGCATCGGAATCTATAACTAGTGTCACAGGAATGGTTCAAAACAGTCAGTAAGAAGAGTCAGTCTTCTTGTACATAAGTCGGCATTGTGCCTTTTGTATTTAATTCCGATGCAATTTCTGTACCTCGTCGCCAAGAAGAAGGTCCAAAGGATACAGTAAACCTGAAGTGAAGCATCGGTATCTATAACTAATGTCACAGGAATCGTTCAAAACATAGACAGTAGGAAGAGTCAGTCTTCTTGTACTTAAGTCGGCATTGTGCCTTTTGTATGGAATTCCGATGCAATTTCTGTGTTTCATCGTCAAAAAGAAGGTCAGAGGGTTAGAGTAAACCTGAAGTGAAGCATCGGAATCTGTAACTAGTGTCACAGGAATGGTTCAAACATAGACAGTAGGAAGAGTCAGTCTTCTTGTACTTAAGTCGGCATTGTACCTTTTCTATTAAATTCCGATGCAATTTCTGTGTTTCATCGTCAATAAGAAGGTCAGAGAGATACAGTAAACCTGAAGTGAAGCGTCGGAATCTATAACTAGTGTCACAGGAATGGTTCAAAACATAGTCAGTAAGAAGAGTCAGTCTTCTTGTACTTAAGTCGGCATTGTGCCTTTTCTATTTAATTCCGATGCAATATCTGTGTTTCATCATCCATAAGAAGGTCAGAGGGATACAGTAAACCTGAAGAGAGGCATCGGAATCTATAACTAGTGTCACAGGAATGGTTCCAAACATAGTCAGTAAGAAGAGTCAGTCTTCATGTACTTAAGTAGGGATTGTGCCTTTTCTATTTAATTCCGATGCAATTTCTGTGTTTCATCGTCAATAAGAAGGTCCAAGGGATACAGTAATCATGAAGTGAATCATCGTAATCTATAACTAGTGTCACAGGAATGGTTCAAAACATAGACAGTAAGAAGGGTCAGTCTTCTTGTACTTAAGTCGGCATTGTGCCTTTTGTACTAAATACCGATGCAATATCTGTGTTTCATCGTCAATAAGAAGGTGCAAGGGATACAGTAAATCTGAAGTGTAGCATCGGAATCTACAACTAGTGTCACAGGAATGGTTCAAAACTTAGACAGTAAGAAGAGTCATTCTTCTTGCACTTAAGTCGGCATTGTGCCTTTTATATTTAATTCCAATGCAATTTCTGTGTTTCATCGTCAATATGAAGGTCAGAGGGATACAGTAAACCTGAAGTGAAGCATCGGAATCTATAACTAGTGTCACAGGAATGGTTCAATTCAGTCAGTAAGAAGAGTCAATCTTCTTGTGCTTAAGTCGGCATTGTGCATTTTGTATTTAATTCCGATGCTTTTTCTGTGTTTCATCGTCAATAAGTAGGTCCAAAGGATACAGTAAACCTGAAGTGAAGCATCGGAATCTATAACTAATGTCACAGGAATCGTTCAAAACATAGACTGTAGGAAGAGTCAGTCTTCTTGTACTTAAGTCGGCATTGTGCCTTTTGTATTTAATTCCGATGCAATTTCTGTTTTCATCGTCAACAAGAAGGTCCAAGGGATACAGTAAACCTGAAGTGAAGCATCGGAATCTGTAACTAGCGTCACAGGTATGGTTCAAACCATAGTCAGTAAGAAGAGTCAGTCTTCTTGTTCTTAAGTCGGCATTGTGCCTTTTGTATTTAATTCCGATGCAATTTCTGTGTTTCATCGTCAACAAGAACGTCCAAGGGATACAGTAAACCTGAAGTGAAGCATCGGAATCTATAACTAGTGTCACAGGAATGGTTCAAAACAGTCAGTAAGAAGAGTCAGTCTTCTTGTACATAAGTCGGCATTGTGCCTTTTGTATTTAATTCCGATGCAATTTCTGTACCTCGTCGCCAAGAAGAAGGTCCAAAGGATACAGTAAACCTGAAGTGAAGCATCGGTATCTATAACTAATGTCACAGGAATCGTTCAAAACATAGACAGTAGGAAGAGTCAGTCTTCTTGTACTTAAGTCGGCATTGTGCCTTTTGTATGGAATTCCGATGCAATTTCTGTGTTTCATCGTCAAAAAGAAGGTCAGAGGGTTAGAGTAAACCTGAAGTGAAGCATCGGAATCTGTAACTAGTGTCACAGGAATGGTTCAAACATAGACAGTAGGAAGAGTCAGTCTTCTTGTACTTAAGTCGGCATTGTACCTTTTCTATTAAATTCCGATGCAATTTCTGTGTTTCATCGTCAATAAGAAGGTCAGAGAGATACAGTAAACCTGAAGTGAAGCGTCGGAATCTATAACTAGTGTCACAGGAATGGTTCAAAACATAGTCAGTAAGAAGAGTCAGTCTTCTTGTACTTAAGTCGGCATTGTGCCTTTTCTATTTAATTCCGATGCAATATCTGTGTTTCATCATCCATAAGAAGGTCAGAGGGATACAGTAAACCTGAAGAGAGGCATCGGAATCTGTAACTAGTGTCACAGGAATGGTTCCAAACATAGTCAGTAAGAAGAGTCAGTCTTCATGTACTTAAGTAGGGATTGTGCCTTTTCTATTTAATTCCGATGCAATTTCTGTGTTTCATCGTCAATAAGAAGGTCCAAGGGATACAGTAATCATGAAGTGAATCATCGTAATCTATAACTAGTGTCACAGGAATGGTTCAAAACATAGACAGTAAGAAGGGTCAGTCTTCTTGTACTTAAGTCGGCATTGTGCCTTTTGTACTAAATACCGATGCAATATCTGTGTTTCATCGTCAATAAAAAGGTGCAAGGGATACAGTAAATCTGAAGTGTAGCATCGGAATCTACAACTAGTGTCACAGGAATGGTTCAAAACTTAGACAGTAAGAAGAGTCATTCTTCTTGCACTTAAGTCGGCATTGTGCCTTTTATATTTAATTCCAATGCAATTTCTGTGTTTCATCGTCAATATGAAGGTCAGAGGGATACAGTAAACCTGAAGTGAAGCATCGGAATCTATAACTAGTGTCACAGGAATGGTTCAATTCAGTCAGTAAGAAGAGTCAATCTTCTTGTGCTTAAGTCGGCATTGTGCATTTTGTATTTAATTCCGATGCTTTTTCTGTGTTTCATCGTCAATAAGTAGGTCCAAAGGATACAGTAAACCTGAAGTGAAGCATCGGAATCTATAACTAATGTCACAGGAATCGTTCAAAACATAGACTGTAGGAAGAGTCAGTCTTCTTGTACTTAAGTCGGCATTGTGCCTTTTGTATTTAATTCCGATGCAATTTCTGTTTTCATCGTCAACAAGAAGGTCCAAGGGATACAGTAAACCTGAAGTGAAGCATCGGAATCTGTAACTAGCGTCACAGGTATGGTTCAAACCATAGTCAGTAAGAAGAGTCAGTCTTCTTGTTCTTAAGTCGGCATTGTGCCTTTTGTATTTAATTCCGATGCAATTTCTGTGTTTCATCGTCAACAAGAACGTCCAAGGGATACAGTAAACCTGAAGTGAAGCATCGGAATCTATAACAAGTGTCACAGGAATGGTTCAAAACATAGACAGTAGGAAGAGTCAGTCTTCTTGTACTTAAGTCGGCATTGTGCCTTTTCTACTTAATTCCGATGCAATTTTAGTGTTTCATCGTCAATAAGAATGTCAGAGGGATACAGTAACCCTGAAGTGAAGCATCGGAATCTGTAACTAGCGTCAAAGGAATGGTTCAAAGCATAGACAGAAAGAAGAGTCAGTCTTCTTGTACTTAAGTCGGCATTGTGCCTTTTGTATTTAATTCCGATGCGATTTCTGTGTTTCATCGTCAATAAGAAGGTCCAAGGGATACAGTAAACCTGAAGTGAAGCATCGGAATCTATAACTAGTGTCACAGGAATGGTTCAGAACATAGACAGTAAGAAGAGTCTGTATTCTTGTACTTAAGTCGGCATTGTGCCTTTTGTATTTAATTCCGATGCAATTTCTGTGTTTCATCGTCAATAAGAAGGTCAGAGGGATACAGTAAACCTGAAGTGAAGCATCGGAATCCATAACTAGTGTCACAGGAATGGTTCAAAACATAGTCAGTAAGAAGAGTCAGTCTTCTTGTACTTTAGTCGGCATTGTGCCTTTTCTATTTAATTCCGATGCAATTTCTGTGTTTCATCGTCAATAAGAAGGTCCAAGGGATACAGTAATCCTGAAGTGAATCGTCGTAATCTATAACTAGTGTCACAGGAATGGTTCAAAACATAGTCAGTACGAAGAGTCAGTCTTCTTGTACTTAAGTCGGCATTGTGCCTTTTGTATTTAATTCCGATGCATTTTCTGTGTTTCATCGTCAATAAGAAGGTCCAAAGGATACAGTAAACCTGAAGTGAAGCATCGGAATCTATAACTAATGTCACAGGAATCGTTCAAACATAGACAGTAGGAAGAGTCAGTCTTCTTGTACTTAAGTCGGCATTGTGCCTTTTGTATTTAATTCCGATGCAATTTCTGTGTTTCATCGTCAAAAAGAAGGTCAGAGGGATACAGTAAACCTGAAGGGAAGCATCGGAATCTATAACAAGTTTCACAGGAATGGTTCAAAACAGTCAGTAAGAAGAGTCAGTCTTCTTGTTCTTAAGTCGGCATTGTGCCTTTTGTATTTAATTCCGGTGCAATGTCTGTGTTTCATCGTCAATAAGAACGTCCAAGGGATACAGTAAACCTGAAGTGAAGCATCGGAATCTATAACTAGTGTCACTGGAATGGTTCAAAACACAGACAGTAAGAAGAGTCAGTCTTCTTGTACTTAAGTCGGCATTGTGCCTTTTCTATTTAATTCCGATGCAATTTCAGTGTTTCATCGTCAATAAGAATGTCAGAGGGATACAGTAACCCTGAAGTAAAGCATCGGAATCTGTAACTAGCGTCACAGGAATGGTTCAAAACATAGACAGAAAGAAGAGTCAGTCTTCTTGTACTTAAGTCGGCATTGTGCCTTTTCTATTTAATTCCGATGCAATTTCAGTGTTTCATCGTCAAAAAGAATGTCAGAGGGATACAGTAAACCTGAAGTGAAGCGTCGGAGTCTGTAACTAGCGTCACAGGAATGGTTCAAAGCATAGACAGAAAGAAGAGTCAGTCTTCTTGTACTTAAGTCGGCATTGTGCCTTTTGTATTTAATTCCGATGCAATTTCTGTGTTTCATCGTCAATAAGAAGGTCAGAGGGATACAGTAAACCTGAAGTGAAGCATCGGAATCCATAACTAGTGTCACAGGAATGGTTCAAAACATAGTCAGTAAGAAGAGTCAGTCTTCTTGTACTTAAGTCGGCATTGTGCCTTTTCTATTTAATTCCGATGCAATATCTGTGTTTTATCGTCAATAAAAAGGTCAGAGGGATACAGTAAACCTGAAGTGAGGCATGGGAATCTATAACTAGTGTCACAGGAATGGTTCCAAACATAGTCAGTAAGAAGAGTTATTCTTCTTGTACTTTAGTCGGCATTATGCCTTTTCTATTTAATTCCGATTCAATTTCCGTGTTTCATCGTCAATAAGAAGGTCCAAGGGATACAGTAATCCTGAAGTGAATCATCGTAATCTATAACTAGTGTCACAGGAATGATTCAAAACGTAGTCAGTACGAAGAGTCAGTCTTCTTGTACTTAAGTCGGCATTGTGCCTTTTGTATTTAATTCCGATGCAATTTCTGTGTTTCATCGTCAATAAGAAGGTCAGAGGGATACAGTAAACCTGAAGTGAAGCATCGGAATCTATAACTAGTGTCACAGGAACGGTTCGAAACAGTCAGTAAGAAGAGACAATCTTCTTGTACTTAAGTCGGCATTGTGCCTTTTGTATTTAATTCCGATGCATTTTCTGTGTTTCATCGTCAATAAGAAGGTCCAAAGGATACAGTAAACCTGAAGTGAAGCAACGGAATCTATAACTTATGTCACAGGAATCGTTCAAAACATAGACAGTAGGAAGAGTCAGTCCTCTTGTACTTAAGTCGACATTGTGCCTTTTGTATTTAATTCCGATGCAATTTCTGTGCTTCATCGTCAAAATGAAGGTCAGAGGGATACAGTAAACCTGAAGGGAAACATCGGAATCTATAACAAGTGTCACAGGAATGGTTCAAAACAGTCAGTAAGAAGAGTCAGTCGTCTTGTACTTAAGTCGGCATTGTGCCTTTTGTTTTTCATTCCGAAGCTATTTCTGCATTTCGTCGCCAATTAGAAGGTCCAAAGGATACAGTAAACCTGAAGTGAAGCATCGGAATCAATAACTAATGTCACAGGAATCGTTCAAAACATAGACAGTAGGAAGATTCAGCCTTCTTGTACTTAAGTCGGCATTGTGCGTTTTGTATTTAATTCCGATGCAATATCTGTGTTTTATCGTCAATAAGAAGGTCAGAGGGATACAGTAAACCTGAAGTGAAGCATCGGAATCAGTAACTAGTGTCACAGGAATGGGTCAAAACATAGACAGTAGGAAGAGTCAGTCCTCTTGCACTTAAGTCGGCATTGTGCCTTTTGTATTTAATTCCGATGCAATATCTGTTTTCATCGTCAACAAGAAGGTTCTAGGGATACAGTAAACCTGAAGTGAAGCATCGGAATCTGTAATTAGCGTCACAGGAATGGTTCAAAACATTGTCAGTAAGAAGAGTCAGTCTTCTTGTTCTTAAGTCGGCATTGTGCCTTTTGTATTTAATTCCGATGCAATTTCTGTGTTTCATCGTCAATACGAACGTCCAAGGGATACAGTAAACCTGAAGTGAAGCATCGGAATCTATAACTAGTGTCACTGGAATGGTTCAAAACATAGACAGTAGGAAGAGTCAGTCTTCTTGTACTTAAGTCGGCATTGTGCTTTTTCTATTTAATTCCGATGCAATTTGAGTGTTTCATCGTCAATAAGAATGTCAGAGGGATACAGTAACCCTGAAGTGAAGCATCGGAATCTGTAACTAGCGTCACAGGAATGGTTCAAAACATAGACAGAAAGAAGAGTCAGTCTCCTTGTACTTAAGTCGGCATTGTGCCTTTTGTATTTAATTCCGATGCAATTTCTGTGTTTAATCGTCAATAAGAAGGTCCAAAGGATACAGTAATCCTGAAGTGATTCATCGTAATCTATAACTAGTGTCACAGGAATGGTTCAAACATAGTCAGTACGAAGAGTCAGTCTTCTTGTACTTATGTCGGCATTGTGCCTTTTGCATTTCATTCCGATGCAATTTCTGTGTTTCATCGTCAATAAGAAGGTCAGAGGGATACGGTAAACCTGAAGTGAAGCATCGGAATCTATAACTAGTGTCACAGGAATGGTTCAAAACAGTCAGTAAGAAGAGACAATCTTCTTGTACTTATGTCGGCATTGTGCCTTTTGTATTTAATTCCGATGCAATTTCTGTGTTTCATCGTCGAAACGAAGGTCAGAGGGATACAGTAAACCTGAAGTGAAGCATCGGAATCTGTAACTAGTGTCAAAGGAATGGTTCAAATAATAGACAGTAAGAAGAGTCAGTCTTCTTGTACTTAAGTCGGCAATGTGCCTTTTGTATTTCATTCCAATGCAATTTCTGTATTTCGTCGCCAATAAGAAGATCCAAAGGATACAGTAAACCTGAAGTGAAGCATCGGAATCTATAACTAGTGTCACAGGAATGGTTCAAAACAGTCAGTAAGAAGAGTCAGTCTTCTTGTACATAAGTCGGCATTGTGCCTTTTGTATTTAATTCCGATGCAATTTCTGTACCTCGTCGCCAATAAGAAGGTCCAAAGGATACAGTAAACCTGAAGTGAAGCATCGGTATCTATAACTAATGTCACAGGAATCGTTCAAAACATAGACAGTAGGAAGAGTCAGTCTTCTTGTACTTAAGTCGGCATTGTGCCTTTTGTATGGAATTCCGATGCAATTTATGTGTTTCATCGTCAAAAAGAAGGTCAGAAGGTTAGAGTAAACCTGAAGTGAAGCATCGGAATCTGTAACTAGTGTCACAGGAATGGTTCAAAACATAGACAGTAGGAAGAGTCAGTCTTCTTGTACTTAAGTCGGCATTGTACCTTTTCTATTAAATTCCGATGCAATTTCTGTGTTTCATCGTCAATAAGAAGGTCAGAGAGATACAGTAAACCTGAAGTGAAGCGTCTGAATCTATAACTAGTGTCACAGGAATGGTTCAAAACATAGTCAGTAAGAAGAGTCAGTCTTCTTGTACTTAAGTCGGCATTGTGCCTTTTCTATTCAATTCCGATGCAATATCTGTGTTTCATCATCCATAAGAAGGTCAGAGGGATACAGTAAACCTGAAGTGAGGCATCGGAATCTATAACTAGTGTCACAGGAATGGTTCCAAACATAGTCAGTAAGAAGAGTCAGTCTTCTTGTACTTAAGTCGGCATTGTGCCTTTTCTATTTAATTCCGATGCAATTTCTGTGTTTCATCGTCAATAAGAAAGTCCAAGGGATACAGTAATCATGAAGTGAATCATCGTAATCTGTAACTAGTGTCACAGGAATGGTTCAAAACATAGACAGTAAGAAGGGTCAGTCTTCTTGTACTTAAGTCGGCATTGTGCCTTTTGTACTAAATACCGATGCAATATCTGTGTTTCATCGTCAATAAGAAGGTGCAAGGGATACAGTAAATCTGAAGTGTAGCATCGGAATCTACAACTAGTGTCACAGGAATGGTTCAAAACTTAGACAGTAAGAAGAGTCATTCTTCTTGCACTTAAGTCGGCATTGTGCCTTTTATATTTAATTCCAATGCAATTTCTGTGTTTCATCGTCAATATGAAGGTCAGAGGGATACAGTAAACCTGAAGTGAAGCATCGGAATCTATAACTAGTGTCACAGGAATGGTTCAATTCAGTCAGTAAGAAGAGCCAATCTTCTTGTGCTTAAGTCGGCATTGTGCCTTTTGTATTTAATTCCGATGCTTTTTCTGTGTTTCATCGTCAATAAGAAGGTCCAAAGGATACAGTAAACCTGAAGTGAAGCATCGGAATCTATAACTAATGTCACAGGAATCGTTCAAAACATAGACTGTAGGAAGAGTCAGTCTTCTTGTTCTTAAGTCGGCATTGTGCTTTTTGTATTTAATTCCGATGCAATTTCTGTGTTTCATCGTCAAAAAGAAGGTCGGAGATATACAGTAAACCTGAAGTGAAGCATCGGAATCTATAACAAGTGTCACAGGAATGGTTCAAAACATTCAGTAAGTAGAGTCAGTCTTCTTGTACTTAAGTCGGCATTGTGCCTTTTGTATTGAATTCCGAAGCTATTTCTGCATTTCGTCGCCAATTAGAAGGTCCAACGGATACAGTAAACCTTAAGTGAAGCATCGGAATCAATAACTAATGTCACAGGAATCGTTCAAAACATAGACAGTAGTAAGAGTCAGTCTTCTTGTACTTAAGTCGGCATTGTGCCTTTTGTATTTAATTCCGATGCAATTTTAGTGTTTCATCGTCAATAAGAATGTCAGAGGGATACAGTAACCCTGAAGTGAAGCATCGGAATCTGTAACTAGCGTCAAAGGAATGGTTCAAAGCATAGACAGAAAGAAGAGTCAGTCTTCTTATACTTAAGTCGGCATTGTGCCTTTTGTATTTAATTCCGATGCGATTTCTGTGTTTCATCGTCAATAAGAAGGTCCAAGGGATACAGTAATCCTGAAGTGAAGCATCGGAATCTATAACTAGTGTCACAGGAATGGTTCAGAACATAGTCAGTAAGAAGAGTCAGTCTTCTTGTACTTATGTCGGCATTGTGCCATTTCTATTTAATTCCGATGCAATATCTGTGTTTCATCATCAATAAGAAGGTCATAGGGATACAGTAAACCTGAAGTGAGGCATGGGAATTTATAACTAGTGTCACAGGAATGGTTCCAAACATAGTCAGTAAGAAGAGTCAGTCTTCTTGTACTTTAGTCGGCATTGTGCCTTTTCTATTTAATTCCGATGCAATTTCTGTGTTTCATCGTCAATAAGAAGGTCCAAGGGATACAGTAATCCTGAAGTGAATCGTCGTAATCTATAACTAGTGTCACAGGAATGGTTCAAAACATACTCAGTACGAAGAGTCAGTCTTCTTGTACTTAAGTCGGCATTGTGCCTTTTGTATTTAATTCCGATGCAATTTCTGTGTTTCATCGTCAATAAGAAGGTCAGAGGGATACAGTAAACCTGAAGTGAAGCATCGGAATCTGTAACTAGCGTCACAGGAATGGTTCAAAACAGTCAGTAAGAAGAGACAATCTTCTTGTACTTAAGTCGGCATTGTGCCTTATGTATTTAATTCCGATGCATTTTCTGTGTTTCATCGTCAATAAGAAGGTCCAAAGGATACAGTAAACCTGAAGTGAAGCATCGGAATCTATAACTAATGTCACAGGAATCGTTCAAACATAGACAGTAGGAAGAGTCAGTCTTCTTGTACTTAAGTCGGCATTGTGCCTTTTGTATTTAATTCCGTTGCAATTTCAGTGTTTCATCGTCAAAAAGAAGGTCAGAGGGATACAGTAAACCTGAAGGGAAGCATCGGAATCTATAACAAGTGTCACAGGAATGGTTCAAAACAGTCAGTAAGAAGAGTCAGTCTTCTTGTTCTTAAGTCGGCATTGTGCCTTTTGTATTTAGTTCCGGTGCAATTTCTGTGTTTCATCGTCAATAAGAACGTCCAAGGGATACAGTAAACCTGAAGTGAAGCATCGGAATCTATAACTAGTGTCACTGGAATGGTTCAAAACATAGACAGTAAGAAGAGTCAGTCTTCTTGTACTTAAGTCGGCATTGTGCCTTTTCTATTTAATTCCGATGCAATTTCAGTGTTTCATCGTCAATAAGAATGTCAGAGGGATACAGTAACCCTGAAGTGAAGCATCGGAATCTGTAACTAGCGTCACAGGAATGGTTCAAAACATAGACAGAAAGAAGAGTCAGTCTTCTTGTACTTAGGTCGGCATTGTGCCTTTTCTATTTAATTCCGATGCAATTTCAGTGTTTCATCGTCAATATGAATGTCAGAGGGATACAGTAACCATGAAGTGAAGCATCGGAGTCTGTAACTAGCGTCACAGGAATGGTTCAAAGCATAGACAGAAAGAAGAGTCAGTCTTCTTGTACTTAAGTCGGCATTGTGCCTTTTGTATTTAATTCCGATGCAATTTCTGTGTTTCATCGTCAATAAGAAGGTCAGAGGGATACAGTAAACCTGAAGTGAAGCATCGGAATCCATAACTAGTGTCACAGGAATGGTTCAAAACATAGTCAGTAAGAAGAGTCAGTCTTCTTGTACTTAAGTCGGCATTGTGCCTTTTCTATTTAATTCCGATGCAATATCTGTGTTTCATCGTCAATAAAAAGGTCAGAGGGATACAGTAAACCTGAAGTGAGGCATGGGAATCTATAACTATTGTCACAGGAATGGTTCCAATCATAGTCAGTAAGAAGAGTTATTCTTCTTGTACTTTAGTCGGCATTATGCCTTTTCTATTTAATTCCGATGCAATTTCCGTGTTTCATCGTCAATAAGAAGGTCCAAGGGATACAGTAATCCTGAAGTGAATCATCGTAATCTATAACTAGTGTCACAGAAATGATTCAAAACGTAGTCAGTACGAAGAGTCAGTCTTCTTGTACTTAAGTCGGCATTGTGCCTTTTGTATTTATTTCCGATGCAATTTCTGTGTTTCATCGTCAATAAGAAGGTCAGAGGGATACAGTAAACCTGAAGTGAAGCATCGGAATCTATAACTAGTGTCACAGGAACGGTTCGAAACAGTCAGTAAGAAGAGACAATCTTCTTGTACTTAAGTCGGCATTGTGCCTTTTGTATTTAATTCCGATGCATTTTCTGTGTTTCATCGTCAATAAGAAGGTCCAAAGGATACAGTAAACCTGAAGTGAAGCAACGGAATCTATAACTTATGTCACAGGAATCGTTCAAAACATAGACAGTAGGAAGAGTCAGTCCTCTTGTACTTAAGTCGACATTGTGCCTTTTGTATTTAATTCCGATGCAATTTCTGTGTTTCATCGTCAAAATGAAGGTCAGAGGGATACAGTAAACCTGAAGGGAAACATCCGAATCTATAACAAGTGTCACAGGAATGGTTCAAAACAGTCAGTAAGAAGAGTCAGTCGTCTTGTACTTAAGTCGGCATTGTGCCTTTTGTTTTTCATTCCGAAGCTATTTCTGCATTTCGTCGCCAATTAGAAGGTCCAAAGGATACAGTAAACCTGAAGTGAAGCATCGGAATCAATAACTAATGTCACAGGAATCGTTCAAAACATAGACAGTAGGAAGATTCAGCCTTCTTGTACTTAAGTCGGCATTGTGCATTTTGTATTTAATTCCGATGCAATATCTGTGTTTTATCGTCAATAAGTAGGTCAGAGGGATACAGTAAACCTGAAGTGAAGCATCGGAATTTGTAACTAGTGTCACAGGAATGGGTCAAAACATAGACAGTAGGAAGAGTCAGTCCTCTTGCACTTAAGTCGGCATTGTGCCTTTTGTATTTAATTCCGATGCAATATCTGTTTTCATCGTCAACAAGAAGGTCCAAGGGATACAGTAAACCTGAAGTGAAGCATCGGAATCTGTAACTAGCGTCACAGGAATGGTTCAAAACATTGTCAGTAAGAAGAGTCAGTCTTCTTGTTCTTAAGTCGGCATTGTGCCTTTTGTATTTAATTCCGATGCAATTTGAGTGTTTCATCGTCAATAAGAAGGTCCAAGGGATACAGTAATCCTGAAGTGATTCATCGTAATCTATAACTAGTGTCACAGGAATTGTTCAAATCATAGACAGTAGGAAGAGTCAGTCTTCTTGTACTTAAGTCGGCATTGTGCTTTTTCTATTTAATTCCGATGCAATTTGAGTGTTTCATCGTCAATAAGAATGTCAGAGGGATACAGTAACCCTGAAGTGAAGCATCGGAATCTGTAACTAGCGTCACAGGAATGGTTCAAAACATAGACAGAAAGAAGAGTCAGTTTCCTTGTACTTCAGTCGGCATTGTGCCTTTTGTATTTAATTGCGATGCAATTTCTGTGTTTCATCGTCAATAAGAAGGTCCAAGGGATACAGTAATCCTGAAGTTATTCAACGTAATCTATAACTAGTGTCACAGGAATGGTTCAAACATTGTCAGTACGAAGAGTCAGTCTTCTTTTACTTAAGTCGGCAATGTGCCTTTTGCATTTCATTCCGATGCAATTTCTGTGTTTCATCGTCAATAAGAAGGTCAGAGGGATACAGTAAACCTGAAGTGAAGCATCGGAATCTATAACTAGTGTCACAGGAATGGTTCAAAACAGTCAGTAAGAAGAGACAATCTTCTTGTTCTTATGTTGGCATTGTGCCTTTTGTATTTAATTCCGCTGCAATTTCTGTGTTTCATCTTCGAAAAGAAGGTCAGAGGGATACAGTAAACCTGAAGTGAAGCATCGGAATCTGAAACTACTGTCACAGGAATGGTTCAAAACATAGACAGTAGGAAGAGTCAGTCTTCTTGTACTTAAGTCGGCATTGTGCCTTTTGTATTTCATTCCAATGCAATATCTGTGTTTTATCGTCAATAAGAAGGTCCAAGGGATACGGTAAACCTGAAGTGAATCATCGTAATCTATAACTAGTGTCACAGGAATGGTTAGAAACATAGTCAGTACGAAGAGTCAGTCTTCTTGTACTTAAGTCGGCATTGTGCCTTTTGTATTTAATTCCGATGCAATTTCTGTGTTTCATCGTCAATGAGAAGGTCCAAGGGATACGGTAAACCTGAAGTGAATCATCGGAATCTATAACTAGTGTCAAAGGAATGGTTCAAATAATAGACAGTAAGAAGAGTCAGTCTTCTTGTACTTAAGTCGGCAATGTGCCTTTTGTATTTAATTCCAATGCAATTTCTGTATTTCGTCGCCAATAAGAAGGTCCAAAGGACACAGTAAACCTGAAGTGAAGCATCAGAATCTATTACTAGTGTCACAGGAATGGTTCAAAACAGTCAGTAAGAAGAGTCAGTCTTCTTGTACATAAGTCGGCATTGTGCCATTTGTATTTAATTCCGATGCAATTTCTGTACCTCGTCGCCAATAAGAAGGTCCAAAGGATACAGTAAACCTGAAGTGAAGCATCGGTATCTATAACTAATGTCACAGGAATCGTTCAAATCATAGACAGTAGGACGAGTCAGTCTTCTTGTACTTAAGTCGGCATTGTGCCTTTTGTATGGAATTCCGATGCAATTTCTGTGTTTCATCGTCAAAAAGAAGGTCAGAAGGTTAGAGTAAACCTGAAGTGAAGCATCGGAATCTGTAACTAGTGTCACAGGAATGGTTCAAAACATAGACAGTAGGAAGAGTCAGTCTTCTTGTACTTAAGTCGGCATTGTACCTTTTCTATTAAATTCCGATGCAATTTCTGTGTTTCATCGTCAATAAGAAGGTCAGAGAGATACAGTAAACCTGAAGTGAAGCATCGGAATCTATAACTAGTGTCACAGGAATGGTTCAAAACATAGTCAGTAAGAAGAGTCAGTCTTCTTGTACTTAAGTCGGCATTGTGCCTTTTCTATTTAATTCCGATGCAATATCTGTGTTTCATCATCCATAAGAAGGTCAGATGGATACAGTAAACCTGAAGTGAGGCATCGGAATCTATAACTAGTGTCACAGGAATGGTTCCAAACATAGTCAGTAAGAAGAGTCAGTCTTCTTGTACTTAAGTCGGCATTGTGCCTTTTCTATTTAATTCCGATGCAATTTCTGTGTTTCATCGTCAATATGAAGGTCCAAGGGATACAGTAATCATGAAGTGAATCATCGTAATCTATAACTAGTGTCACAGGAATGGTTCAAAACATAGACAGTAAGAAGGGTCAGTCTTCTTGTACTTAAGTCGGCATTGTGCCTTTTGTACTAAATACCGATGCAATATCTGTGTTTCATCGTCAATAAGAAGGTGCAAGAGACACAGTAAATCTGAAGTGTAGCATCGGAATCTACAACTAGTGTCACAGGAATGGTTCAAAACTTAGACAGTAAGAAGAGTCATTCTTCTTGCACTTAAGTCGGCATTGTGCCTTTTATATTTAATTCCAATGCAATTTCAGTGTTTCATCGTCAATATGAAGGTCTGAGGGATACAGTAAACCTGAAGTGAAGCATCGGAATCTATAACTAGTGTCACAGGAATGGTTCAAATCAGTCAGTAAGAAGAGTCAATCTTCTTGTGCTTAAGTCGGCATTGTGCCTTTTGTATTTAATTCCGATGCTTTTTCTGTGTTTCATCGTCAATAAGAAGGTCCAAAGGATACAGTAAACCTGAAGTGAAGCATCGGAATCTATAACTAATGTCACAGGAATCGTTCAAAACATAGACAGTAGGAAGAGTCAGTCCTCTTGTACTTAAGTCGGCATTGTGCCTTTTGTATTTAATTCCGAAGCTATTTCTGCATTTCGTCGCCAATTAGAAGGTCCAAAGGATACAGTAAACCTGAAGTGAAGCATCGGAATCAATAACTAATGTCACAGGAATCGTTCAAAACATAGACAGTAGTAAGAGTCAGTCTTCTTGTACTTAAGTCGGCATTGTGCCTTTTGTATTTAATTCCGATGCAGTTTCTGTTTTCATCGTCAACAAGAAGGTCCAAGGGATACAGTAAACCTGAAGTGAAGCATCGGAATCTGTAACTAGCCTCACAGGTATGGTTCAAAACATAGTCAGTAAGAAGAGTCAGTCTTCTTGTTCTTAAGTCGGCATTGTGCCTTTTGTATTTAATTCCGATGCAATTTCTGTGTTTCATCGCCAACAATAACGTCCAAGGGATACAGTAAACCTGAAGTGAAGCATCGGAATCTATAACTAGTGTCACAGGAATGGTTCATAACATAGACAGTAGGAAGAGTCAGTCTTCTTGTACTTAAGTCGGCATTGTGCCTTTTCTATTTAATTCCGATGCAATTTCAGTGTTTCATCGTCAATAAGAATGTCAGAGGGATAAAGTAACCCTGAAGTGAAGCATCGGAATCTGTATCTAGCGTCACAGGAATGGTTCAAAGCATACACAGAAAGAAGTGTCAGTCTTCTTGTACTTAAGTCGGCATTGTGCCTTTTGTATTTCATTCCGATGCAATTTCTGTGTTTCATCGTCAATAAGAAGGTCCAACGGATACAGTAAACCTGAAGTGAAGCATCGGAATCTATAACTAGTGACCCAGGAATGGTTCAAAACATAGAGAGTAAGAAGAGTCTGTCTTCTTGTACTTAAGTCGGCATTGTGCCTTTTGTATTTAATTCCAATGTAATTTCTGTGATTCATCGTCAATATGAAGGTCAGAGGGATACAGTAAACCTGAAGTGAAGCATCGGAATCCATAACTAGTGTCACAGGAATGGTTCAAACATAGTCAGTAAGAAGAGTCAGTCTTCTTGTACTTAAGTCGGCATAGTGCCTTTTCTATTTAATTCCGATGCAGTATCTGTGTTTCATCGTCAATAAGAAGGTCCAAGGGATACAGTAAACCTGAAGTGAAGCATCGGAATCTATAACTATTGTCACAGGAATCGTTCAATACATAGACAGTAGGAAGAGTCAGTCTTCTTGTACTTATATCGGCATTGTGCCTTTTCTATTTAATTCCGATGCAATTTCTGTGTTTCATCGTCAAAAAGAAGGTCAGAGGGATACAGTAAACCTGAAGTGAATCATCGTAATCTATAACTAGTGTCACAGGAATGGTTCAAAACATAGTCAGTACGAAGAGTCAGACTTCTTGTACTTAAGTCGGCATTGTGCCTTTTGTATTTAATTCCGATGCAATTTCTGTGTTTCATCGTCAATAAGAAGGTCAGAGGGATACAGTAAACCTGAAGTGAAGCATCGGAATCTATAACTAGTGTCACAGGAATGGTTCAAAGCAGTCAGTAAGAAGAGACAATCTTCTTGTACTTAAGTCGGCATTGTGCATTTTGTATTTAATTCCGATGCATTTTCCGTGTTTCATCGTCAATAAGAAGGTCCAAAGGATACAGTAAACCTGAAGTGAAGCATCGGAATCTACAACTAATGTCACAGGAGTCGTTCAAAACAGTCAGTAAGTAGAGTCAGTCTTCTTGTACTTAAGTCGGCATTGTGCCTTTTGTATTTACTTCCGATGCAATTTCAGTGTTTCATCGTCAATAAGAATGTCAGAGGGATACAGTAACCCCGAAGTGAAGCATCGGAATCTGTAACTAGCGTCACAGGAATGGTTCAAAACATAGACAGAAAGAAGAGTCAGTCTTCTTGTACTTAAGTCGGCAATGTGCCTTTTGTATTTAATTCCGATGCAATTTCTGTGTTTCATCGTCAATAAGAAGGTCCAAGGGATACAGTAAACCTGAAGTGAAGCATCGGAATCCATAACTAGTGGCACAGGAATGGTTCAAAACATAGTCAGTAAGAAGAGTCACTCTTCTTGTACTTAAGCCGGCATTGTGCCTTTTCTATTTAATTCCGATGCAATTTCTGTGTTTCATCGTCAAAAAGAAGGTCAGAGGGATACAGTAAACCTGAAGGGAAGCATCGGAATCTATAACAAGCGTCACAGGAATGGTTCAAAACAGTCAGTAAGAAGAGTCAGTCGTCTTGTACTTAAGTCGGCATTGTGCCTTTTGTATTTAATTCCGAAGCAATTTCTGCATTTCGTCGCCAATTAGAAGGTCCAAAGGATACAGTAAACCTGAAGTGAAGCATCGGAATCAGTAACTAATGTCACAGGAATCGTTCAAAACATAGACAGTAGGAAGAGTCAGTCTTTTTGTACTTAAGTCGGCATTGTGCCTTTTGTATTTAATTCCGATGCATTTTCTGTTTTCATCGTCAACAAGAAGGCTTAAGGGATACAGTAAACCTGAAGTGAAGCATCGGAATCTGTAACTAGCGTCACAGGTATGGTTCAAAACATAGTCAGTAAGAAGATTCAGTCTTCTTGTTCTTAAGTCGGCATTGTGCCTTTTGTATTTAATTCCGATGCAATTTCTGTGTTTCATCGTCAACAAGAACGTCCAAGGGATACAGTAAACCTGAAGTGAAGCATCGGAATCTATAACTAGTGTCACAGGAATGGTTCAAAACATAGACAGTAGGAAGAGTCAGTCTTCTTGTACTTAAGTCGGCATTGTGCCTTTTCTATTTAGTTCCGATGCAATTTCAGTGATTCATCATCAATAAGAATGTCAGAGGGGTACAGTAACCCTGAAGTGAAGCATCGGAATCTGTATCTAGCGTCACAGGAATGGTTCAAAGATAGACAGAAAGAAGAGTCAGTCATCTTGTACTTAAGTCAGCATTGTGCCTTTTGTATTTCATTCCGATGCAATTTCTGTGTTTCATCGTCAATAAGAAGGTCCAACGGATACAGTAAACCTGAAGTGAAGCATCGGAATCTATAACTAGTGTCACAGGAATGGTTCAAAACATAGACAGTAAGAAGAGTCTGTCTTCTTGTACTTAAGTCGGCATTGTGCCTTTTGTATTTAATTCCGATGCAATTTCTGTGATTCATCGTCAATAAGAACGTCAGAGGGATACAGTAAACCTGAAGTGAAGCATCGGAATCCATAACTAGTGTCACAGGAATGGTTCAAACATAGTCAGTAAGAAGAGTCAGTCTTCTTGTACTTAAGTCTGCATAGTGCCTTTTTTATTTAATTCCGATGCAGTATCTGTGTTTCATCGTCAATAAGAAGGTCAGAGGGATACAGCAAACCTGAAGTGAGGCATGGGAATCTACAACTAGTGTCACAGGAATGGTTCCAAACATAGTCAGTAAGAAGAGTCAGTCTTCTTGTACTTTAGTCGGTATTGTGCCTTTTCTATTTAATTCCGATGCAATTTCTGTGTTTCATCGTCAATAAGAAGGTCCAAGGGATACAATAATCCTGAAGTGAATCATCGTAATCTATAACTAGTGTCACAGGAATGGTTCAAAACAGTCAGTAAGAAGAGACAATCTTCTTGTACTTAAGTCGGCATTGTGCATTTTGTATTTAATTCCGATGCATTTTCTGTGTTTCATCGTCAATAAGAAGGTCCAAAGGATACAGTAAACCTGAAGTGAAGCATCGGAATCTACAACTAATGTCACAGGAATCGTTCAAAACAGTCAGTAAGTAGAGTCAGTCTTCTTGTACTTAAGTCGGCATTGTGCCTTTTGTATTTAATTCCGATGCAATTTCTGTGTTTCATCGTCAAAAAGAAGGTCAGAGGGATACAGTAAACCTGAAGGGAAGCATCGGAATCTATAACAAGCATCACAGGAATGGTTCAAAACAGTCAGTAAGAAGAGTCAGTCGTCTTGTACTTAAGTCGGCATTGTGCCTTTTGTTTTTCATTCCGAAGCTATTTCTGCATTTCGTCGCCAATTAGAAGGTCCAAAGGATACAGTAAACCTGACGTGAAGTCTCGGAATCTGTATCTAGCGTCACAGGAATGGTTCAAAACATAGTCAGTAAGAAGAGTCAGTCTTCTTGTTCTTAAGTCGGCATTGTGCCTTTTGTATTTAATTCCGATGCAATTTCTGTGTTTCATCGACAATAAGAACGTCCAAGGGATACAGTAAACCTGAAGTGAAGCATCGGAATCCATAACTAGTGTCACTGGAATGGTTCAAAACATAGACAGTAGGAAGAGTCAGTCTTCTTGTACTTAAGTCGACATTGTGCCTTTTCTATTTACTTCCGATGCAATTTCAGTGTTTCATCGTCAATAAGAATGTCAGAGGGATACAGTAACCCTGAAGTGAAGCATCGGAATCTGTAACTAGCGTCACAGGAATGGTTCAAAACATAGACAGAAAGAAGAGTCAGTCTTCTTGTACTTAAGTCGGCAATGTGTCTTTTGTATTTAATTCCGATGCAATTTCTGTGTTTCATCGTCAATAAGAAGGTCCAAGGGATACAGTAAACCTGAAGTGAGGCATCGGAATCTATAACTAGTGTTACAGGAATGGTTCAAAACATAGACAGTAAGAAGAGTATGTCCTCTTGTACTTAAGTCGGCATTGTGCCTTTTCTATTTAATTCCGATGCAATTTCTGTGTTTCATCGTCAATAAGAAGGTCAGAGGGATACAGTAAACCTGAAGTGAAGCATCGGAATCCATAACTAGTGGCACAGGAATGGTTCAAAACATAGTCAGTAAGAAGAGTCAGTCTTCTTGTACTTAAGTCGGCATTGTGCCTTTTCTATTTAATTCCGATGCAATATCTTTGTTTCATCGTCAATAAGAAGGTTAGAGGGATACAGTAAACCTGAAGTGAGGCATCGGAATCTATAACTAGTGTCACAGGAATGGTTAAAAACATAGTCAGTAAGAAGAGTCAGTCTTCTTGTACTTAAGTCGGCATTGTGCCTTTCCTTTTTTAATTCCGACGCAATTTCTGTGTTTCATCGTCAATAAGAAGGTCAGAGGGATACAGTAAACCTGAAGTGATTCATCGTAATCTATAACTAGTGTCACAGGAATGGTTCAAACATAGTCAGTACGAAGGGTCAGTCTTCTTGTACTTAAGTCGGCATTGTGCCTTTTGCATTTCATTCCGATGCAATTTCTGTGTTTCATCGTCAATAAGAATGTCAGATTGATACAGTAAACCTGAAGTGAAGCATCGGAATCCGTAACTAGTGTTACAGGAATGGTTCAAAACAGTCAGTAAGAGGAGACATTATTCTTGTACTTAAGTCGGCATTGTGCCTTTTGTATTTAATTCCGATGCAATATCTGTGTTTCATCGTCAATAAGAATGTCCAAGGGATACAGTAAACCTGAAGTGAAGCATCGTAATCTGTAACTAGCGTCACAGGAATGGTTCAAAACATAGTCAGTTAGAAGAGTCAGTCTTCTTGTACTTAAGTCGTCATTGTGCCTTTTCTATTTAATTCCGATGCAATTTCTGTGTTTCATCGTCAATAAGAAGGTCCAAGTGATACGGAAAACCTGAAGTGAATCATCGTAATCTATAACTAGTCTACCAGGAATGGTTCAAAACATAGTCAGTACGAAGAGTCAGTCTTCTTGTACTTAAGTCGGCATTGTGCCTTTTGTATTTAATTCCGATGCAATTTCTGTGTTTCATCGTCAATAAGAAGGACAGAGGGATACAGTAAACTTGAAGTGAAGCATTGGAATCTATAACTAGTGTCACAGGAATGGTTCTAAACATAGACAGTACGAAGGTACAGTCTTCTTGTACTTAAGTCGGCATTGTGCCTTTTGTATTTATATCCGATGCAATATCTGTGTTTCATCGTCAATAAGAAGGTGCAAGGGATACAGTAAACCTGAAGTGTAGCATTCTATAACTAGTGTCACAGGAATGGTTCAAAACATAGACAGTAAGAAGAGTCAGTCTTTTTGTACTTAAGTCGGCATTGTGCCTTTTGTATTTAATTCCGATGCAATTACTGTGTTTCATCGTCAATAAGAACGTCAGAGGGGTACAGTAACCCTGAAGTGAAGCATCGGAATCTATAACTAGTGTCACAGGAATGGTTCAAAACATAGACAGTAGGAAGAGTCAGTCTTCTTGTACTTAAGTCGGCATTGTACCTTTTGTATTTAATTCCGATGCAATTTCTGTGTTTCATCGTCAATAAGAATGTCAGAGGGATACAGTAACCCTGAAGTGAAGCATGGGAATCTGTAACTAGCGTCACAGGAATGGTTCAAAGCATAGACAGGAAGAAGAGTCAGTATTCTTGTACTTAAGTCGGAATTGTCCGTTTTCTATTACTTCCCGATGCAATTTCTGTGTTTCATCGTCAATAAGAAGGTCCAAGGGATACAGTAAACCTGAAGTGAAGCATCGGAATCTATAACTAGTGTCACAGGAATGTTTCAAAACATAGACAGTAAGAAGAGTCAGTCTTCTTGTACTTAAGTCGTCATTGTGCCTTTTCTATTTAATTCCGATGCAATTTCTGTGTTTCATCGTCAATAAGAAGGTCAGTGGGATACAGTAAACCTGAAGTGAAGCATCGGAATCTATGACTAGTGTCACAGGAATGGTTCCAAGCATAGTCAGTAAGAAGAGTCTGTCTTCTTGTACTTAAGTCGGCATTGTGCCTTTTGTATTTAATTCCGAAGCTATTTCTGTATTTCGCCGCCAGTTAGAAGGTCCAAAGGATACAGTAAACCTGAAGTGAAGCATCGGAATCAATAACAAATGTCACAGGAATCGTTCAATACATAGACAGTAGGAAGAGTCAGTCTTCTTGTACTTAAGTCGGCATTGTGCCTTTTGTATTTAATTCCGATGCAATTTCTGTAGTTCATCGTTAAAAGAAGGTCAGAGGGATACCGTAAACCTGAAGTGAAGCATCGGAATCTGTAACTAGTGTCACAGGAATGGTTCAAAACATAGACAGTAGGAAGAGTCAGTCCTCTTGTACTTAAGTCTTCATTGTGCCTTTTGTATTTAATTCCTATGCAATATCTGTGTTTCATCGTCAACAAGAAGGTCCAAGGGATACAGTAAACCTGAAGTGAAGCATCGGAATCTGTAACTAGCGTCACAGGAATGGCTCAAAACATAGTCAGTAAGAAGAGTCAGTCTTCTTGTACTTCAGTCGGCAGTGTGCCTTTTGTATTTAATTCCGATGCTATTTCTATGTTTCATCGTCAATAAGAAGGTCCAAGGGATACAGTAAACCTGAAGTGAAGCATCGGAATCTATAACTAGTGTCACAGGAATGGTTCAAAACATAGACAGAAAGAAGAGTCAGTCTTCTTGTACTTAAGTGACATTGTGCCTTTTCTATTTAATTCCGATGCAATTTCTGTGTTTCATCGTCAATAAGAAGGTCAGAGGGATAAAGTAAACCTGAAGTGAAGCATCGGAATCCATAACTAGTGTCACAGGAATGGTTCATAACGTAGTCAGTAAGAAGAGTCGGTCTTCTTGTACTTAAGTCGGCATTGTGCCTTTTCTATTTAATTCCGATGCAATATCTGTGTTTCATCGTCAGTAAGAAGGTCAGAGGGATACAGTAAACCTGAAGTGAGGCATCGGAATCTATAACTAGTGTCACAGGAATGGTTCCAAACATAGTCAGTAAGAAGAGTCAGTCTTCTTGTACTTAAGTCGGCATTGTGCCTTTTCTATTTAATTCCGATGCAATTTCTCTATTTCACCGTCAATAAGAAAGTGCAAGGAATACAGTAATCCTGAAGTGAATCATCATAATCTATAACTAGTGTCACAGGAATGGTTATAAACATAGTCAGTACGAAGAGTCAGTCTTCTTGTACTTAAGTCGGCATTGTGCCTTTTCTATTTAATTCCGATGCAATTTCTGTGTTTCATCGTCAATAAGAGGGTCCAAGGGATACAGTAAACCTCAAGTGAATCATCGTAATCTATAACTAGTGTCACAGGAATGGTTCAAAACATAGTCAGTACGAAGAGTCAGTCTTCTTGTACTTAAGTCGGCATTGTGCCTTTTCTATTTAATTCCGATGCAATTTCTGTGTTTCATCGTCAATAAGAACGTCCAAGGGATGCAGTAAACCTGAAGTGAAGCATCGGAATCTATAACTAGTGTCACTGGAATGGTTCAAAACATAGACAGTGGGAAGAGTCAGTCTTCTTGTACTTAAGTCGACATTGTGCCTTTTCTATTTACTTCCGATGCAATTACAGTGTTTCATCGTCAATAAGAATGTCAGAGGGATACAGTAACCCTGAAGTGAAGCATCGGAATCTGTAACTAGCGTCACAGGAATGGTTCAAAACATAGACAGAAAGAAGAGTCAGTCTCCTTGTACTTAAGTCGATATTGTGCCTTTTCTATTTAATTCCGATGCAATTTCTGTGTTTCATCGTCAATAAGAAGGTCCAAGGGATACAGTAAACCTGAAGTGAAGCATCGGAATCTATAACTAATGTCACAGGAATCGTTCAATACATAGACAGTAGGAAGAGTCAGTCTTCTTGTACTTATATCGGCATTGTGCCTTTTGTATTTAATTCCGATGCAATTTCTGTGTTTCATCGTCAAAAAGAAGGTCAGAGGGATACAGTAAACCTGAAGTGAAGCATCGGAATCTATAACAAGTGTCACAGGAATGGTTCAAAACAGTTAATAAGAAGAGTCAGTCATCTTGTACTTAAGTCGGCATTGTGCCTTTTGTATTTAATTCCGAAGCTATTTCTGTATTTCGCCGCCAGTTAGAAGGTCCAAAGGATACAGTAAACCTGAAGTGAAGCATAGGAATCAATAACAAATGTCACAGGAATCGTTCAATACATAGACAGTAGGAAGAGTCAGCCTTCTTGTACTTAAGTCGGCATTGTGCCTTTTGTATTTAATTCCGATGCAATTTCTGTGTTTCATCGTTAAAAGAAGGTCAGAGGGATACCGTAAACCTGAAGTGAAGCATCGGAATCTGTAACTAGTGTCACAGGAATGGTTCAAAACATAGACAGTAGGAAGAGTCAGTCCTCTTGTACTTAAGTCTGCATTGTGCCTTTTGTATTTAATTCCTATGCAATATCTGTGTTTCATCGTCAACAAGAAGGTCCAAGGGATACAGTAAACCTGAAGTGAAGCATCGGAATCTGTAACTAGCGTCACAGGAATGGCTCAAACATAGTCAGTAAGAAGAGTCAGTCTTCTTGTTCTTAAGTCAGCATTGTGCCTTTTGTATTTAATACCGATGCAATTTCTGTATTTCATCGTCAATAAGAACGTCCAAGGGATACAGTAAACCTGAAGTGAAGCATCGGAATCTATAACTAGTGTCACAGGAATGGTTCAAAGCATAGACAGTAGGAAGAGTCAGTCTTCTTGTACTTAAGTCGGCATTGTGCCTTTTCTAACTAATTCCGATGCAATTTCAGTGTTTCATCGTCAATAAGAATGTCAGAGGGATACAGTAACCCCGAAGTAGAGCATCGGAATCTGTAACTAGCGTCACAGGAATGGTGCAAATCATAGACAGAAAGAAGAGTCAGTCTTCTTGTACTTCAGTCGGCAGTGCGCCTTTTGTATTTAATTCCGATGCTATTTCTATGTTTCATCGTCAATAAGAAGGTCCAAGGGATACAGTAAACCTGAAGTGAAGCATCGGAATCTATAACTAGTGTCACAGGAATGGTTCAAAACATAGACAGAAAGAAGAGTCAGTCTTCTTGTACTTAAGTCGACATTGTGCCTTTTCTATTTAATTCTGATGCAATTTCTGTGTTTCATCGTCAATAAGAAGGTCAGAGGGATACAGTAAACCTGAAGTGAAGCATCGGAATCCATAACTAGTGTCACAGGAATGGTTCATAACGTAGTCAGTAAGAAGAGTCGGTCTTCTTGTACTCAAGTCGGCATTGTGCCTTTTCTATTTAATTCCGATGCAATATCTGTGTTTCATCGTCAGTAAGAAGGTCAGAGGGATACAGTAAACCTGAAGTGAGGCATCGGAATCTATAACTAGTGTCACAGGAATGGTTCCAAACATAGTCAGTAAGAAGAGTCAGTCTTCTTGTACTTAAGTCGGCATTGTGCCTTTTCTATTTAATTCCGATGCAATTTCTCTATTTCACCGTCAATAAGAAAGTGCAAGGAATACAGTAATCCTGAAGTGAATCATCATAATCTATAACTAGTGTCACAGGAATGGTTATAAACATAGTCAGTACGAAGAGTCAGTCTTCTTGTACTTAAGTCGGCATTGTGCCTTTTCTATTTAATTCCGATGCAATTTCTGTGTTTCATCGTCAATAAGAACGTCCAAGGGATACAGTGAACCTGAAGTGAAGCATCGGAATCTATAACTAGTGTTACAGGAATGGTTCAAAACAGTCAGTAAGAAGAGACAATCTTCTTGTACTTAAGTCGGCATTGTGCCTTTTGTATTTAATTCCGATGCAATTTCTGTGTTTCATCGTCAAAAAGAAGGTCAGAGGGATACAGTAAACCTGAAGTGAAGCATCGGAATCTGTAACTACTGTCACAGGAAAGGTTCAAAGCATAGACAGTAGGAAGTGTCAGTCTTCTTGTACTTAAGTCGGCATTGTGCCTTTTGTACTTAATTCCGATGCAATATCTGTGTCTCATCGTCAATAAGAAGGTCCAAGGGATACAGTAAACCTGAAGTGAAGCATCGTAATCTGTAACTAGCGTCACAGGAATGGTTCAAAACATAGTCAGTTAGAAGAGTCAGTCTTCTTGTACTTAAGTCGTCATTGTGCCTTTTCTATTTAATTCCGATGCAATTTCTGTGTTACATCGTCAATAAGAAGGTCCAAGTGATACGGTAAACCTGAAGTGAATCATCGTAATCTATAACTAGTCTCCCAGGAATGGTTCAAAACATAGTCAGTACGAAGAGTCAGTCTTCTTGTACTTAAGTCGGCATTGTGCCTTTTGTATTTAATTCCGATGCAATTTCTGTGTTTCATCGTCAATACGAAGGACAGAGAGATACAGTAAACCTGAAGTGAAGCATCGGAATCTATAACTAGTGTCACAGGAATGGTTCTAAACATATACAGTAAGAAGGGTCATTCTTCTTATACTTAAGTCGGCATTGTGCCTGTTGTATTTATATCCGATGCAATATCTGTGTTTCATCGTCAATAAGAAGGTGCAAGGGATACAGTAAACCTGAAGTGAAGCATTGGAATCTATAACTAGTGTCACAGGAATGGTTCAAATCATAGACAGTAAGAAGAGTCAGTCTTTTTGTACTTAAGTCGGCATTGTGCCTTTTTTATTTATATCCGATGCAATTTCTGTGTTTCATCGTCAATAAGAAGGTCCAAGGGATACAGTAAACCTGAAGTGAAGCATCGGAATCTATAACTAATGTCACAGGAATCGTTCAATACATAGACAGTAGGAAGAGTCAGTCTTCTTGTACTTATATCGGCATTGTGCCTTTTGTATTTAATTCCGATGCAATTTCTGTGTTTCATCGTCAAAAAGAAGGTCAGAGGGATACAGTAAACCTGATGTGAAGCATCGGAATCCATAACTAGTGTCACAGGAATGGTTCATAACGTAGTCAGTAAGAAGAGTCGGTCTTCTTGTACTTAAGTCGGCATTGTGCCTTCTCTATTTAATTCCGATGCAATATCTGTGTTTCATCGTCAATAAGAAGGTCAGAGGGATACAGTAAACCTGAAGTCAGGCATCGGAATCTATAACTAGTGTCACAGGAATGGTTCCAAACATAGTCAGTAAGAAAAGTCAGTCTTCTTGTACTTAAGTCGGCATTGTGCCTTTTCTATTTAATTCCGATGCAATTTCTGTATTTTACCGTCAATAAGAAAGTGCAAGGAATACAGTAATCCCGAAGTGAATCATCATAATCTATAACTAGTGTCAAGGGAATGGTTATAAACATAGTCAGTACGAAGAGTCAGTCTTCTTGTACTTAAGTCGGCATTTTGCCTTTTCTATTTAATTCCGATGCAATTTCTGTGTTTTATCGTCAATAAGAAGGTCCAAGGGATACAGTAAACCTCAAGTGAATCATCGTAATCTATAACTAGTGTCACAGGAATGGTTCAAAACATAGTCAGTACGAAGAGTCAGTCTTCTTGTACTTAAGTCGGCATTGTGCCTTTTCTATTTAATTCCGATGCTATTTCTGTGTTTCATGGTCAATAAAATGGTCAGAGGGATACAGTAAACCAGAAATGAAGCATCGGAATCTATAACTAGTGTCACAGGAATGGTTCAAAACATAGACAGTAAGAAGGGTTAGTCTTCTTGTACTTAAGTCGGCATTGTGCCTTTTGTACTTAATACCGATGCAATATCTGTGTTTCATCGTCAATAAGAAGGTGCAAGGGATACAGTAAATCTGAAGTGAAGCATCGGAATCTATAACTAGTGTCACAGGAATGGTTAAAAACTCAGACAGTAAGAAGAGTCAGTCTTCTTGTACTTAAGTCGGCATTGTGCCTTTTATATTTAATTCCGATGCAATTTCTGTGTTTCATCGTCAATATGAAGGTCACAGGGATACAGTAAACCTGAAGTGAAGCATCGGAATCTATAACTAGTGTCACAGGAATGGTTCAAAACAGTCAGTAAGAAGAGTCAATCTTCTTGTACTTAGGTCGGCATTGTGCCTTTTGTATTTAATTCCGATATATTTTCTGTGTTTCATCGTCAATAAGAAGGTCCAAAGGATACAGTAAACCCGAAGTGAAGCATTGGAATCTGTAACTGGCGTCACAGGAATGGTTCAAAACATAGACAGGAAGAAGAGTCAGTCTTCTTGTACTTCAGTCGGCAGTGTGCCTTTTGTATTTAATTCCGATGCTATTTCTGTGTTTCATCGTCAATAAGAAGGTCCAAGGGATACAGTAAACCTGAAGTGAAGCATCGGAATCTATAACTAGTGTCACAGGAATCGTTCAAAACATAGACAGTAAGAAGAGTCAGTCTTCTTGTACATAAGTCGGCATTGTGCCATTTCTATTTCATTCCAATGCAATATCTGTGTTTCATCGTCAATAAGAAGGTCAGAGGGATACAGTAAACCTGAAGTGAAGCATCGGAATCCATAACTAGTGTCACAGGAATGGTTCAAAACATAGTCAGTAAGAAGAGTCGGTCTTCTTGTACTTAAGTCTGCATTGTGCCTTTTCTATTTGATTCCGATGCAATATCTGTAGTTCATCGTCAATAAGAAGGTTAGAGGGATACAGTAAACCTTAAGTGAGGCATCGGAATCTATAACTAGTGTCACAGGAATGGTTCCAAACATAGTCAGTAAGATGAGTCAGTCTTCTTGTACTAAAGTCGGCATTGTGCCTTTTCTATTTAATTCCGATGCAATTTCTGTGTTTCATCGTCAATAAGAAAGTGCAAGGAATACAGTAATCCTGAAGTGAATCATCATAATCTATAACTAGTGTCACAGGAATGGTTCAAAACATAGTCAGTACGAAGAGTCAGTATTCTTGTACTTAAGTCGGCATTGTGCCTTTTCTATTTAATTCCAATCCAATTTCTGTGTTTCATCGTCAATAAGAAGGTCCAAGGGATACAGTAAACCTGAAGTGAATCATCGTAATGTATGACTACTGTCACAGTAATGGTTCAAAACATAGTCAGTACGAAGAGTCAGTCTTCTTGTACTTAAGTCGGCATTGTGCCTTTTGTATTTAATTCCGATGCAATTTCTGTGTTTCATCGTCAAAAAGAAGGTCAGAGGGATACAGTAAACCTGAAGTGAAGCATCGGATTCTATAACAAGTGTCACAGGAATGGTTCAAAACAGTTAGTAAGAAGAGTCAGTCATCTTGTACTTAAGACGGCATTGTGCCTTTTGTATTTAATTCCGAAGCTATTTCTGTATTTCGCCGCCAGTTAGAAGGTCCAAAGGATACAGTAAACCTGAAGTGAAGCATCGGAATCAATAACAAATGTCACAGGAACCGTTCAATACATAGACAGTAGGAAGAGTCAGTCTTCTTGTACTTAAGTCGGCATTGTGCCTTTTGTATTTAATTCCGATGCAATTTCTGTGTTTCATCGTTAAAAGAAGGTCAGAGGGATACCGTAAACCTGAAGTGAAGCATCGGAATCTGTAACTAGTGTCACAGGAATGGTTCAAAACATAGACAGTAGGAAGAGTCAGTCCTCTTGTACTTAAGTCTGCATTGTGCCTTTTGTATTTAATTCCTATGCAATATCTGTGTTTCATCGTCAACAAGAAGGTCCAAGGGATACAGTAAACCTGAAGTGAAGCATCGGAATCTGTAACTAGCGTCACAGGAATGGCTCAAAGCATAGTCAGTAAGAAGAGTCAGTCTTCTTGTTCTTAAGTCAGCATTGTGCCTTTTGTATTTAATTCCGATGCAATTTCTGTGTTTCATCGTCAATAAGAACGTCCAAGGGATACAGTAAACCTGAAGTGAAGCATCGGAATCTATAACTAGTGTCACAGGAATGGTTCAAAGCATAGACAGTAGGAAGAGTCAGTCTTCTTGTACTTAAGTCGGCATTGTGCCTTTTCTAACTAATTCCGATGCAATTTCAGTATTTCATCGTCAATAAGAAGGTCAGAGGGATACAGTAAACCTGATGTGAAGCATCTGAATCCATAACTAGTGTCACAGGAATGGTTCATAACGTAGTCAGTAAGAAGAGTCGGTCTTCTTGTACTTAAGTCGGCATTGTGCCTTCTCTATTTAATTCCGATGCAATATCTGTGTTTCATCGTCAATAAGAAGGTCAGAGGGATACAGTAAACCTGAAGTCAGGCATCGGAATCTATAACTAGTGTCACAGGAATGGTTCCAAACATAGTCAGTAAGAAGAGTCAGTCTTCTTGTACTTAAGTCGGCATTGTGCCTTTTCTATTTAATTCCGATGCAATTTCCGTATTTCACCGTCAATAAGAAAGTGCAAGGAATACAGTAATCCTGAAGTGAATCATCATAATCTATAACTAGTGTCACAGGAATGGTTATAAACATAGTCAGTACGAAGAGTCATTCTTCTTGTACTTAAGTCGGCATTGTGCCTTTTGTACTTAATACCGATGCAATATCTGTGTTTCATCGTCAATAAGAAGGTGCAAGGGATACAGTAAATCTGAAGTGAAGCATCGGAATCTATAACTAGTGTCACAGGAATGGTTCAAAACTCAGACAGTAAGAAGAGTCAGTCTTCTTGTACTTAAGTCGGCATTGTGCCTTTTATATTTAATTCCGATGCAATTTCTGTGTTTCATCGTCAATATGAAGGTCAGAGGGATACAGTAAACCTGAAGTGAAGCATCGGAATCTATAACTAGTGTCACAGGAATGGTTCAAAACAGTCAGTAAGAAGAGTCAATCTTCTTGTACTTAGGTCAGCATTGTGACTTTTGTATTTAATTCCGTTATATTTTCTGTGTTTCATCGTCAATAAGAAGGTCCAAAGGATACAGTAAACCCGAAGTGAAGCATCGGAATCTGTAACTAGCGTCACAGGAATGGTTCAAAACATAGACAGAAAGAAGAGTCAGTCTTCTTGTACTTCAGTCGGCAGTGTGCCTTTTGTATTTAATTCCGATGCTATTTCTGTGTTTCATCGTCAATAAGAAGGTCCAAGGGATACAGTAAACCTGAAGTGAAGCATCGGAATCTATAACTAGTGTCACAGGAATCGTTCAAAACATAGACAGTAAGAAGAGTCAGTCTTCTTGTACTTAAGTCGGCATTGTGCCATTTCTATTTAATTCTGATGCAATATCTGTGTTTCATCGTCAATAAGAAGGTCCGAGGGATACAGTAAACCTGAAGTGAAGCATCGGAATCCATAACTAGTGTCACAGGAATAGTTCAAAACATAGTCAGTAAGAAGAGTCGGTCTTCTTGTACTTAAGTCTGCATTGTGCCTTTTCTATTTGATTCCGATGCAATATCTGTAGTTCATCGTCAATAAGAAGGTTAGAGGGATACAGTAAACCTGAAGTGAGGCATCGGAATCTATAACTAGTGTCACAGGAATGGTTCCAAACATAGTCAGTAAGAAGAGTCAGTCTTCTTGTACTAAAGTCGGCATTGTGCCTTTTCTATTTAATTCCGATGCAATTTCTGTGTTTCATCGTCAATAAGAAAGTGCAAGGAATACAGTAATCCTGAAGTGAATCATCATAATCAATAACTAGTGTCACAGGAATGGTTCAAAACATAGTCAGTACGAATAGTCAGTATTCTTGTACTTAAGTCGGCATTGTGCCTTTTCTATTTAATTCCGATGCAATTTCTGTGTTTCATCGTCAATAAGAAGGTCCAAGGGATACAGTAAACCTGAAGTGAATCATCGTAATGTATAACTACTGTCACAGTAATGGTTCAAAACATAGTCAGTACGAAGAGTCAGTCTTCTTGTACTTAAGTCGGCATTGTGCCTTTTCTATTTAATTCCGATGCTATTTCTGTGTTTCATGGTCAATAAAAAGGTCAGAGGGATACAGTAAACCTGAAGTGAAGCATCGGAATCTATAACTAGGGTCACAGGAATGGTTCAAAACTTAGACAGTAAGAAGAGTCAGTCTTCTTGTACTTAAGTCGGCATTGTGCCTTTTATATTTAATTCCGATGCAATTTCTGTGTTTCACCGTCAATATGAAGGTCAGAGGGATACAGTAAACCTGAAGTGAAACATCGGAATCTATAACTAGTGTCACAGGAATGGTTCAAAACAGTCAGTAAGAAGAGTCAATCTTCTTGTACTTAGGTCGGCATTGTGCCTTTTGTATTTAATTCCGATGCATTTTCTGTGTTTCATCGTCAATACGTAGGTCCAAAGGATACAGTAAACCTGAAGTGAAGCATCGGAATCTATAATTAATGTCACATGAATCGTTCAAAACATAGACAGTAGGAAGAGTCAGTCTTCTTGTACTTAAGTCGGCATTGTGCCTTTTCTATCTAATTATGATGCAATTTCTGTGTTTCATCGTCAAAAAGAAGGTCAGAGGGATACAGTAAACCTGATGTGAAGCATCGGAATCTATAACAAGTGTCACAGGAATGGTTCAAAACAGTTAGTAAGAAGAGTCAGTCATCTTGTACTTAAGTCGGCATTGTGCCTTTTGTATTTAATTCCGAAGCTATTTCTGTATTTCGCCGCCAGTTAGAAGGTCCAAAGGATACAGTAAACCTGAAGTGAAGCATCGGAATCAATAACAAATGTCACAGGAACCGTTCAATACATAGACAGTAGGAAGAGTCAGTCTTCTTGTACTTAAGTCGGCATTGTGCCTTTTGTATTTAATTCCGATGCAATTTCTGTGTTTCATCGTTAAAAGAAGGTCAGAGGGATACCGTAAACCTGAAGTGAAGCATCGGAATCTGTAACTAGTGTCACAGGAATGGTTCAAAACATAGACAGTAGGAAGAGTCAGTCCTCTTGTACTTAAGTCTGCATTGTGCCTTTTGTATTTAATTCCTATGCAATATCTGTGTTTCATCGTCAACAAGAAGGTCCAAGGGATACAGTAAACCTGAAGTGAAGCATCGGAATCTGTAACTAGCGTCACAGGAATGGCTCAAAGCATAGTCAGTAAGAAGAGTCAGTCTTCTTGTTCTTAAGTCAGCATTGTGCCTTTTGTATTTAATTCCGATGCAATTTCTGTGTTTCATCGTCAATAAGAACGTCCAAGGGATACAGTAAACCTGAAGTGAAGCATCGGAATCTATAACTAGTGTCACAGGAATGGTTCAAAGCATAGACAGTAGGAAGAGTCAGTCTTCTTGTACTTAAGTCGGCATTGTGCCTTTTCTAACTAATTCCGATGCAATTTCAGTGTTTCATCGTCAATAAGAAGGTCAGAGGGATACAGTAAACCTGATGTGAAGCATCGGAATCCATAACTAGTGTCACAGGAATGGTTCATAACGTAGTCAGTAAGAAGAGTCGGTCTTCTTGTACTTAAGTCGGCATTGTGCCTTCCTTATTTAATTCCGATGCAATATCTGTGTTTCATCGTCAATAAGAAGGTCAGAGGGATACAGTAAACCTGAAGTCAGGCATCGGAATCTATAACTAGTGTCACAGGAATGGTTCCAAACATAGTCAGTAAGAAGAGTCAGTCTTCTTGTACTTAAGTCGGCATTGTGCCTTTTCTATTTAATTCCGATGCAATTTCCGTATTTCACCGTCAATAAGAAAGTGCAAGGAATACAGTAATCCTGAAGTGAATCATCATAATCTATAACTAGTGTCACAGGAATGGTTATAAACATAGTCAGTACGAAGAGTCAGTCTTCTTGTACTTAAGTCGGCATTGTGCCTTTTGTACTTAATACCGATGCAATATCTGTGTTTCATCGTCAATAAGAAGGTGCAAGGGATACAGTAAATCTGAAGTGAAGCATCGGAATCTATAACTAGTGTCACAGGAATGGTTCAAAACTCAGACAGTAAGAAGAGTCAGTCTTCTTGTACTTAAGTCGGCATTGTGCCTTTTATATTTAATTCCGATGCAATTTCTGTGTTTCATCGTCAATATGAAGGTCAGAGGGATACAGTAAACCTGAAGTGAAGCATCGGAATCTATAACTAGTGTCACAGGAATGGTTCAAAACAGTCAGTAAGAAGAGTCAATCTTCTTGTACTTAGGTCAGCATTGTGCCTTTTGTATTTAATTCCGTTATATTTTCTGTGTTTCATCGTCAATAAGAAGGTCCAAAGGATACAGTAAACCCGAAGTGAAGCATCGGAATCTGTAACTAGCGTCACAGGAATGGTTCAAAACATAGACAGAAAGAAGAGTCAGTCTTCTTGTACTTCAGTCGGCAGTGTGCCTTTTGTATTTAATTCCGATGCTATTTCTGTGTTTCATCGTCAATAAGAAGGTCCAAGGGATACAGTAAACCTGAAGTGAAGCATCGGAATCTATAACTAGTGTCACAGGAATCGTTCAAAACATAGACAGTAAGAAGAGTCAGTCTTCTTGTACTTAAGTCGGCATTGTGCCATTTCTATTTAATTCCGATGCAATATCTGTGTTTCATCGTCAATAAGAAGGTCCGAGGGATACAGTAAACCTGAAGTGAAGCATCGGAATCCATAACTAGTGTCACAGGAATAGTTCAAAACATAGTCAGTAAGAAGAGTCGGTCTTCTTGTACTTAAGTCTGCATTGTGCCTTTTCTATTTGATTCCGATGCAATATCTGTAGTTCATCGTCAATAAGAAGGTTAGAGGGATACAGTAAACCTGAAGTGAGGCATCGGAATCTATAACTAGTGTCACAGGAATGGTTCCAAACATAGTCAGTAAGAAGAGTCAGTCTTCTTGTACTAAAGTCGGCATTGTGCCTTTTCTATTTAATTCCGATGCAATTTCTGTGTTTCATCGTCAATAAGAAAGTGCAAGGAATACAGTAATCCTGAAGTGAATCATCATAATCTATAACTAGTGTCACAGGAATGGTTCAAAACATAGTCAGTACGAAGAGTCAGTATTCTTGTACTTAAGTCGGCATTGTGCCTTTTCTATTTAATTCCGATGCAATTTCTGTGTTTCATCGTCAATAAGAAGGTCCAAGGGATACAGTAAACCTGAAGTGAATCATCGTAATGTATAACTACTGTCACAGTAATGGTTCAAAACATAGTCAGTACGAAGAGTCAGTCTTCTTGTACTTAAGTCGGCATTGTGCCTTTTCTATTTAATTCCGATGCTATTTCTGTGTTTCATGGTCAATAAAAAGGTCAGAGGGATACAGTAAACCTGAAGTGAAGCATCGGAATCTATAACTAGGGTCACAGGAATGGTTCAAAACTTAGACAGTAAGAAGAGTCAGTCTTCTTGTACTTAAGTCGGCATTGTGCCTTTTATATTTAATTCCGATGCAATTTCTGTGTTTCATCGTCAATATGAAGGTCAGAGGGATACAGTAAACCTGAAGTGAAACATCGGAATCTATAACTAGTGTCACAGGAATGGTTCAAAACAGTCAGTAAGAAGAGTCAATCTTCTTGTACTTAGGTCGGCATTGTGCCTTTTGTATTTAATTCCGATGCATTTTCTGTGTTTCATCGTCAATACGTAGGTCCAAAGGATACAGTAAACCTGAAGTGAAGCATCGGAATCTATAATTAATGTCACATGAATCGTTCAAAACATAGACAGTAGGAAGAGTCAGTCTTCTTGTACTTAAGTCGGCATTGTGCCTTTTCTATCTAATTATGATGCAATTTCTGTGTTTCATCGTCAAAAAGAAGGTCAGAGGGATACAGTAAACCTGATGTGAAGCATCGGAATCTATAACAAGTGTCACAGGAATGGTTCAAAACAGTTAGTAAGAAGAGTCAGTCATCTTGTACTTAAGTCGGCATTGTGCCTTTTGTATTTAATTCCGAAGCTATTTCTGTATTTCGCCGCCAGTTAGAAGGTCCAAAGGATACAGTAAACCTGAAGTGAAGCATCGGAATCAATAACAAATGTCACAGGAACCGTTCAATACATAGACAGTAGGAAGAGTCAGTCTTCTTGTACTTAAGTCGGCATTGTGCCTTTTGTATTTAATTCCGATGCAATTTCTGTGTTTCATCGATAAAAGAAGGTCAGAGGGATACCGTAAACCTGAAGTGAAGCATCGGAATCTGTAACTAGTGTCACAGGAATGGTTCAAAACATAGACAGTAGGAAGAGTCAGTCCTCTTGTACTTAAGTCTGCATTGTGCCTTTTGTATTTAATTCCTATGCAATATCTGTGTTTCATCGTCAACAAGAAGGTCCAAGGGATACAGTAAACCTGAAGTGAAGCATCGGAATCTGTAACTAGCGTCACAGGAATGGCTCAAAGCATAGTCAGTAAGAAGAGTCAGTCTTCTTGTTCTTAAGTCAGCATTGTGCCTTTTGTATTTAATTCCGATGCAATTTCTGTGTTTCATCGTCAATAAGAACGTCCAAGGGATACAGTAAACCTGAAGTGAAGCATCGGAATCTATAACTAGTGTCACAGGAATGGTTCAAAGCATAGACAGTAGGAAGAGTCAGTCTTCTTGTACTTAAGTCGGCATTGTGCCTTTTCTAACTAATTCCGATGCAATTTCAGTGTTTCAGCGTCAATAAGAAGGTCAGAGGGATACAGTAAACCTGATGTGAAGCATCGGAATCCATAACTAGTGTCACAGGAATGGTTCATAACGTAGTCAGTAAGAAGAGTCGGTCTTCTTGTACTTAAGTCGGCATTGTGCCTTCTCTATTTAATTCCGATGCAATATCTGTGTTTCATCGTCAATAAGAAGGTCAGAGGGATACAGTAAACCTGAAGTCAGGCATCGGAATCTATAACTAGTGTCACAGGAATGGTTCCAAACATAGTCAGTAAGAAGAGTCAGTCTTCTTGTACTTAAGTCGGCATTGTGCCTTTTCTATTTAATTCCGATGCAATTTCCGTATTTCACCGTCAATAAGAAAGTGCAAGGAATACAGTAATCCTGAAGTGAATCATCATAATCTATAACTAGTGTCACAGGAATGGTTATAAACATAGTCAGTACGAAGAGTCAGTCTTCTTGTACTTAAGTCGGCATTGTGCCTTTTGTACTTAATACCGATGCAATATCTGTGTTTCATCGTCAATAAGAAGGTGCAAGGGATACAGTAAATCTGAAGTGAAGCATCGGAATCTATAACTAGTGTCACAGGAATGGTTCAAAACTCAGACAGTAAGAAGAGTCAGTCTTCTTGTACTTAAGTCGGCATTGTGCCTTTTATATTTAATTCCGATGCAATTTCTGTGTTTCATCGTCAATATGAAGGTCAGAGGGATACAGTAAACCTGAAGTGAAGCATCGGAATCTATAACTAGTGTCACAGGAATGGTTCAAAACAGTCAGTAAGAAGAGTCAATCTTCTTGTACTTAGGTCAGCATTGTGCCTTTTGTATTTAATTCCGTTATATTTTCTGTGTTTCATCGTCAATAAGAAGGTCCAAAGGATACAGTAAACCCGAAGTGAAGCATCGGAATCTGTAACTAGCGTCACAGGAATGGTTCAAAACATAGACAGAAAGAAGAGTCAGTCTTCTTGTACTTCAGTCGGCAGTGTGCCTTTTGTATTTAATTCCGATGCTATTTCTGTGTTTCATCGTCAATAAGAAGGTCCAAGGGATACAGTAAACCTGAAGTGAAGCATCGGAATCTATAACTAGTGTCACAGGAATCGTTCAAAACATAGACAGTAAGAAGAGTCAGTCTTCTTGTACTTAAGTCGGCATTGTGCCATTTCTATTTAATTCCGATGCAATATCTGTGTTTCATCGTCAATAAGAAGGTCCGAGGGATACAGTAAACCTGAAGTGAAGCATCGGAATCCATAACTAGTGTCACAGGAATAGTTCAAAACATAGTCAGTAAGAAGAGTCGGTCTTCTTGTACTTAAGTCTGCATTGTGCCTTTTCTATTTGATTCCGATGCAATATCTGTAGTTCATCGTCAATAAGAAGGTTAGAGGGATACAGTAAACCTGAAGTGAGGCATCGGAATCTATAACTAGTGTCACAGGAATGGTTCCAAACATAGTCAGTAAGAAGAGTCAGTCTTCTTGTACTAAAGTCGGCATTGTGCCTTTTCTATTTAATTCCGATGCAATTTCTGTGTTTCATCGTCAATAAGAAAGTGCAAGGAATACAGTAATCCTCAAGTGAATCATCATAATCTATAACTAGTGTCACAGGAATGGTTCAAAACATAGTCAGTACGAAGAGTCAGTATTCTTGTACTTAAGTCGGCATTGTGCCTTTTCTATTTAATTCCGATGCAATTTCTGTGTTTCATCGTCAATAAGAAGGTCCAAGGGATACAGTAAACCTGAAGTGAATCATCGTAATGTATAACTACTGTCACAGTAATGGTTCAAAACATAGTCAGTACGAAGAGTCAGTCTTCTTGTACTTAAGTCGGCATTGTGCCTTTTCTATTTAATTCCGATGCTATTTCTGTGTTTCATGGTCAATAAAAAGGTCAGAGGGATACAGTAAACCTGAAGTGAAGCATCGGAATCTATAACTAGGGTCACAGGAATGGTTCAAAACTTAGACAGTAAGAAGAGTCAGTCTTCTTGTACTTAAGTCGGCATTGTGCCTTTTATATTTAATTCCGATGCAATTTCTGTGTTTCATCGTCAATATGAAGGTCAGAGGGAATCAGTAAACCTGAAGTGAAACATCGGAATCTATAACTAGTGTCACAGGAATGGTTCAAAACAGTCAGTAAGAAGAGTCAATCTTCTTGTACTTAGGTCGGCATTGTGCCTTTTGTATTTAATTCCGATGCATTTTCTGTGTTTCATCGTCAATACGTAGGTCCAAAGGATACAGTAAACCTGAAGTGAAGCATCGGAATCTATAATTAATGTCACATGAATCGTTCAAAACATAGACAGTAGGAAGAGTCAGTCTTCTTGTACTTAAGTCGGCATTGTGCCTTTTCTATCTAATTATGATGCAATTTCTGTGTTTCATCGTCAAAAAGAAGGTCAGAGGGATACAGTAAACCTGATGTGAAGCATCGGAATCTATAACAAGTGTCACAGGAATGGCTCAAAACAGACAGTAAGAAGAGTCAGTCTTCTTGTACTTAGGTCGGCATTGTGCTTTTTGTATTTAATTCCGAAGCTATTTCTGCATTTCGTCGCCAGTTAGAAGGTCCAAAGGATACAGTAAACCTGAAGTGAAGCATCGGAATCAATAACTAATGTCACAGGAATCGTTCAAAACATAGACAGTAGGAAGAGTCAGTCTTCTTGTACTTAAGTCGGCATTTTGCCTTTTCTATTTAATTCCGATGCAATTTCTGTGTTTCATCGCCAATAAGAAAGTGCAAGGAATACAGTAATCCTGAAGTGAATCATCATAATCTATAACTAGTGTCACAGGAATGGTTCAAAACATAGTCAGTACGAAGAGTCAGTATTCTTGTACTTAAGTCGGCATTGTGTCTTTTCTATTTAATTCCGATGCAATATCTGTGTTTCTTCGTCAACAAGAAGGTCCAAGGGATACAGTAAACCTGAAGTGAAGCATCGGAATCTGTAACTAGCGTCACAGGAATGGTTCAAAGCATAGTCAGTAAGAAGAGTCAGTCTTCTTGTTCTTAAGTCGGCATTGTGCTTTTTGTATTAAATTCCGATGAAATTTCTGTGTTTCATCGTCAATAAGAACGTCCAACGGATAGAGTAAACCTGAAGTGAAGCATCGGAATCTATAACTAGTGTCACAGGAATGGTTCAAAACATAGACAGTAGGAAGAGTCAGTCTTCTTGTACTTCAGTCGTTATTGTGCCTTTTCTATCTAATTCCGATGCAATTTCAGTGTTTCATCGTCAATAAGAATGTCAGAGGGATACAGTAACCCTGAAGTGAAGCATCGGAATCTGTAACTAGCGTCACAGTCATGGTTTAAAACATAGACACAAAGAGGAGTCAGCCTTCTTGTACTTCAGTCGGCATTGTGCCTTTTGTATTTAATTCCGATGCAATTTCTGTGTTTCATCGTCAATAAGGAGGTCAGAGGGATACAGTAAACCTGAAGTGAACCATCGGAATCTATAACTAGTGTCACAGGAATGGTTCAAAACATAGTCAGTACGAATAGTCATTCTTCTTGTACTTAAGTCGGCATTGTGCCTTTTGTGTTTCATACCGATGCAATTTCTGTGTTTCATCGTCAATAAGAAGGTCAGAGGGATACAGTAAACCTGATGTGAAGCATCGGAATCTATAACAAGTGTCACAGGAATGGTTCAAAGCAGTCAGTAAGAAGAGTCAGTCCTCTTGTACCTAAGTCGGCATTGTGCCTTTTGTATTTAATTCCGATGCAATTTCTGTGTTTCATCGTCAATAAGAAGATCAGAGGGATACAGTAAACCTGAAGTGAAGCATCGGAATCTATAACAAGTGTCACAGGAATGGTTCAAAACAGTCAGTAAGAAGAGACAATCTTCTTGTACGTAAGTCGGCATTGTGCCTTTTGTATTTAATTCCGATTCATTTTCTGTGTTTCATCGTCAATAAGAAGGTCCAAAGGATACAGTAAACCTGAAGTGAAGCATCGGAATCTATAACTAATGTCACAGGAATCGTTCAAAACATAGACAGTAGGATGAGTCAGTCTTCTTGTACTTAAGTCGGCATTGTGCCTTTTGTATTTAATTCCGATGCAATTTCTGTGTTTCATCGTCAATATGAAGGTCAGAGGGATACAGTAAACCTGAAGTGAAGCATCGGAATCTATAACTAGTGTCACAGGAATGGTTCAAAACAGTCAGTAAGAAGAGTCAATCTTCTTGTACTTAGGTCAGCATTGTGGCTTTTGTATTTAATTCCGATATATTTTCTGTGTTTCATCGTCAATAAGAAGGTCCAAAGGATACAGTACACCCGAAGTGAAGCATCGGAATCTGTAACTAGCGTCACAGGAATGGTTCAAAACATAGACAGAAAGAAGAGTCAGTCTTCTTGTACTTCAGTCGGCAGTGTGCCTTTTTTATTTAATTCCGATGCTATTTCTGTGTTTCATCGTCAATAAGAAGGTCCAAGAGATACAGTAAACCTGAAGTGAAGCATCGGAATCTATAACTAGTGTCACAGGAATCGTTCAAAACATAGACAGTAAGAAGAGTCAGTCTTCTTGTACTTAAATCGGCATTGTGCCATTTCTATTTAATTCCGATGCAATATCTGTGTTTCATCGTCAATAAGAAGGTCAGAGGGATACAGTAAACCTGAAGTGAAGCATCGGAATCCATAACTAGTGTCACAGGAATAGTTCAAAACATAGTCAGTAAGAAGAGTCGGTCTTCTTGTACTTAAGTCTGCATTGTGTCTTTTCTATTTGATTCCGATGCAATATCTGTAGTTCATCGTCAATAAGAAGGTTAGAGGGATACAGTAAACCTGAAGTGAGGCATCGGAATCTATAACTAGTGTCACAGGAATGGTTCCAAACATAGTCAGTAAGAAGAGTCAGTCTTCTTGTACTAAAGTCGGCATTGTGCCTTTTCTATTTAATTCCGATGCAATTTCTGTGTTTCATCGTCAATAAGAAAGTGCAAGGAATACAGTAATCCTGAAGTGAATCATCATAATCTATAACTAGTGTCACAGGAATGGTTCAAAACATAGTCAGTACGAAGAGTCAGTATTCTTGTACTTAAGTCGGCATTGTGCCTTTTCTATTTAATTCCGATGCAATTTCTGTGTTTCATCGTCAATAAGAAGGTCCAAGTGATACAGTAAACCTGAAGTGAATCATCGTAATGTATAACTATTGTCACAGTAATGGTTCAAAACATAGTCACTACGAAGAGTCAGTCTTCTTGTACTTAAGTCGGCATTGTGCCTTTTCTATTTAATTCCGATGCTATTTCTGTGTTTCATGGTCAATAAAAAGGTCAGAGGGATACAGTAAACCTGAAGTGAAGCATCGGAATCTATAACTAGTGTCACAGGAATGGTTCAAAACTTAGACAGTAAGAAGAGTCAGTCTTCTTGTACTTAAGTCGGCATTGTGCCTTTTATATTTAATTCCGATGCAATTTCTGTGTTTCATCGTCAATATGAAGGTCAGAGGGATACAGTAAACCTGAAGTGAAACATCGGAATCTATAACTAGTGTCACAGGAATGGTTCAAAACAGTCAGTAAGAAGAGTCAATCTTCTTGTACTTAGGTCGGCATTGTGCCTTTTGTATTTAATTCCGATGCATTTTCTGTGTTTCATCGTCAATACGTAGGTCCAAAGGATACAGTAAACCTGAAGTGAAGCATCGGAATCTATAATTATTGTCACATGAATCGTTCAAAACATAGACAGTAGGAAGAGTCAGTCTTCTTGCACTTAAGTCGGCATTGTGCCTTTTCTATCTAATTATGATGCAATTTCTGTGTTTCATCGTCAAAAAGAAGGTCAGAGGGATACAGTAAACCTGAAGTGAAGCATCGGAATCTATAACAAGTGTCACAGGAATGGCTCAAAACAGACAGTAAGAAGAGTCAGTCTTCTTGTACTTAAGTCGGCATTGTGCTTTTTGTATTTAATTCCGAAGCTATTTCTGCATTTCGACGCCAGTTAGAAGGTCCAAAGGATACAGTAAACCTGAAGTGAAGCATCGGAATCAATAACTAATGTCACAGGAATCGTTCAAAACATCGACAGTAGGAAGAGTCAGTCTTCTTGTACTTAAGTCGGCATTGTGCCTTTTCTACTTAATTCCGATGCAATTTCTGTGTTTCATCGCCAATAAGAAAGTGCAAGGAATACAGTAATCCTGAAGTGATTCATCATAATCTATAACTAGTGTCACAGGAATGGTTCAAAACATAGTCAGTACGAAGAGTCAGTATTCTTGTACTTAAGTCGGCATTGTGTCTTTTCTATTTAATTCCGATGCAATTTCTGTGTTTCATCGTCAATAAGAAGGTCCAAGGGATACAGTAAACCTGAAGTGAATCATCGTAATGTATAACTACTGTCACAGTAATGGTTCAAAACATAGTCAGTACGAAGAGTCAGTCTTCTTGTACGTAAGTCGGCATTGTGCCTTTTGTATTTAATTCCGATGCAATATCTGTGTTCCATCGTCAACAAGAAGGTCCAAGGGATACAGTAAACCTGAAGTGAAGCATCGGAATCTGTAACTAGCGTCACAGGAATGGTTCAAAGCATAGTCAGTAAGAAGAGTCAGTCTTCTTGTTCTTAAGTCGGCATTGTGCTGTTTGTATTAAATTCCGATGAAATTTCTGTGTTTCATCGTCAATAAGAACGTCCAACGGATAGAGTAAACCTGAAGTGAAGCATCGTAATCTATAACTAGTGTCACAGGAATGGTTCAAAACATAGACAGTAGGAAGAGTCAGTCTTCCTGTACTTCAGTCGGCATTGTGCCTTTTCTATCTAATTCCGATGCAATTTCAGTGTTTCATCGTCAATAAGAATGTCAGAGGGATACAGTAACCCTGAAGTGAAGCATCGGAATCTGTAACTAGCGTCACAGTCATGGTTTAAAACATAGACACAAAGAGGAGTCAGCCTTCTTGTACTTCAGTCGGCATTGTGCCTTTTGTATTTAATTCTGATGCCATTTCTGTGTTTCATCGTCAATAAGGAGGTCAGAGGGATACAGTAAACCTGAAGTGAACCATCGGAATCTATAACTAGTGTCACAGGAATGGTTCAAAACATAGTCAGTACGAATAGTCATTCTTCTTGTACTTACGTCGGCATTGTGCCTTTTGTGTTTCATACCGATGCAATTTCTGTGTTTCATCGTCAATAAGAAGGTCAGAGGGATACAGTAAACCTGATGTGAAGCATCGGAATCCATAACAAGTGTCACAGGAGTGGTTCAAAGCAGTCAGTAAGAAGAGTCAGTCCTCTTGTACTTAAGTCGGCATTGTGCCTTTTGTATTTAATTCCGATGCAATTTCTGTGTTTCATCGTCAATAAGAAGATCAGAGGGATACAGTAAACCTGAAGTGAAGCATCGGAATCTATAACAAGTGTCACAGGAATGGTTCAAAACAGTCAGTAAGAAGAGACAATCTTCTTGTACGTAAGTCGGCATTGTGCCTTTTGTATTTAATTCCGATTCATTTTCTGTGTTCCATCGTCAATAAGAAGGTCCAAAGGATACAGTAAACCTGAAGTGAAGCATCGGAATCTATAACTAACGTCACAGGAATCGTTCAAAACATAGACAGTAGGATGAGTCAGTCTTCTTGTACTTAAGTCGGCATTGTGCCTTTTGTATTTAATTCCGATGCAATTTCTGTGTTTCATCGTCAAAAAGAAGGTCAGAGGGATACGGTAAACCTGAAGTGAAGCATCGGAATCTATAACAAGCGTCACTGGAATGGTTCAAAACAGTCCGTAAGAAGAGTCAGTCGTCTTGTACTTAAGTCGGCATTGTACCTTTTGTTTTTCATTCCGAAGCTATTTCTGCATTTCGTCGCCAATTACAAGGTACAAAGGATACAGTAAACCTGAAGTGAAGCATCGGATTCAATAACTAATGTCACAGGAATCGTTCAAAACATAGACAGTAGGAAGAGTCAGTATTCTTGTACTTAAGTCGGCATTGTGCCTTTTGTATTTAATTCCGATGCAATTTCTGTGTTTCATCGTCAAAAAGAAGGTCAGAGGGATACAGTTAACCTGAAGTGAAGCATCGGAATCTGTAACTAGTGTCACAGGAATGGTTCAAAACATAGAAAGTAGGAAGAGTCAGTCCTCTTGTACTTAAGTCGGCATTGTGCCTTTTGTATTTAATTAAGATGCAGTATCTGTGTTTCATCGTCAACAAAAAGGACCAAAGGATACAGTAAACCTGAAGTGAAGCATCGGAATCTGTAACTAGCGTCACATTAATGGTTCAAAACATAGTCAGTAAGAAGAGTCAGTCTTCTTGTACTTAAGTCGGCATTGTGCCTTTTCTATTTAATTCCGATGCAATTGTTTCATCGTCAATAAGAAGGTCCAAGGGATACAGTAAACCTGAAGTGAAGCATCGGAATCTATAACTGGTGTCACAGGAATGGTTCAAAACATAGACAGCAAGAAGAGTCAGTCTTCTTGTACTTAAGTCGGCATTGTGCCTTTTCTATTTAATTCCGATGAAATTTCAGTGTTTCATCGTCAATAAGAATGTCAGAGAGATACAGTAACCCTGAAGTGAAGCATCGGAATCTGTAACTAGCGTCACAGGAATGGTTCAAAACATAGACAGAAAGAGGAGTCAGCCTTCTTGTACTTCAGTCGGCAGTGTGCCTTTTGTATTTAAATCCGATGCTATTTCTGTGTTTCATCGTCAATAAGAAGGTCCAAGGGATACAGTAAACCTGAAGTGAAGCATCGGAATCTATAACTAGTGTCACAGGAATGGTTCAAAACATAGACAGTAAGAAGAGTCAGTCTTCTTGTACTCAAGTCGGCATTGTGCCTTTTCTATTTAATTCCAATGCAATTTCTGTGTTTCATCGTCAATAAGAAGGTCCATGGGATACAGTAATCCTGAAGTGAATCATCATAATCTATAACTAGTATCACAGGAATGGTTCAAAACATAGTCAGTACGAAGAGTCATTCTTCTTGTACTTAAGTCGGCATTGTGCCTTTTGTGTTTCATACCGATGCAATTTCTGTGTTTCATCGTCAATAAGAAGGTCAGAGGGATACAGTAAACCTGATGTGAAGCATCGGAATCTATAACATGTGTCACAGGAATGGTTCAAAACAGTCAGTAAGAAGAGTCAGTTTTCTTGTACTTAAGTCGGCATTGTGCCTTTTGTATTTAATTCCGATGCAATTTCTGTGTTTCATCGTCAATAAGAAGGTCAGAGGGATACAGTAAACCTGAAGTGAAGCATCGGAATCTATGACTAGTGTCACAGGAATGGTTCAAAACAGTCAGTAAGAAGAGACAATCTTACTGTACGTCAGTCGGCATTGTGCCTTTTGTATTTAATTCCGATGCATTTTCTGTGTTTCATCGTCAATAAGAAGGTCCAAACAATACAGTAAACCTGAAGTGAAGCATCGGAATCTATAACTAATGTCACAGGAATCGTTCAAAACATAGACAGTAGGATGAGTCAGTCCTCATGTACTTAAGTCGGCATTGTGCCTTTTGTATTTAATTCCGACGCAATTTCTGTGTTTCATCGTAAAAAAGAAGGTCAGAGGGATACAGTAAACCTGAAATGAAGCATCGGAATCTATAAAGAAGCGTCACAGGAATGGTTCAAAACAGTCCGTAAGAAGTTTCAGTCGTCTTGTACTTAAGTGGGCATTGCGCCTTTTGTTTTTCATTCCGAAGCTATTTCTGCATTTCGTCGCCAATTACAAGGTCCAAAGGATACAGTAAACCTGAAGTGTAGCATCGGAATCAATAACTAATGTCACAGGAATCGTTCAAAACATAGACAGTAGGAAGAGTCAGTATTCTTGTACTTAAGTCGGCATTGTGCCTTTTGTATTTAATTCCGATGCAATTTCTGTGTTTCATCGTCAAAAAGAAGGTCAGAGGGATACAGTTAACCTGAAGTGAGGCATCGGAATAAATAACTAATGTCACAGGAATCGTTCAAAAAATAGACAGTAGGAAGAGTCAGTCCTCTTGTACTTAAGTCGGCATTGTGCCTTTTGTATTTAATACCGATGCAATGTCTGTGTTTCATCGTCAATAAGAAGGTCCAATGGATACAGTAAACCTGAAGTGAAGCATCGGAATCTATAACTAGTGTCACAGGAATGGTTCAAAACATGGACAGCAAGAAGAGTCAGTCTTCTTGTACTTAAGTCGGCATTGTGCCTTTTCTATTTAATTCCGATGGAATTTCTGTGTTTCATCGTCAATAAGAAGGTCAGAGGGAAACAGTAAACCTAAAGTGAGGCATCGGAATCTATAACTGGTGTCACAGGAATTGTTCCAAACATGGTCAGTAAGAAGAGTCAGTCTTCTTGTACTTAAGTCGGCATTGTGCCTTTTCTATTTAATTCCGATGCAATTTCTGTGTTTCATCGTCAATATGAAGGGCCAAGGGATACAGTAATCCTTAAGTGAATCATCGTAATCTATAACCAGTGTCACAGGAATGGTTCAAAACATAGTCAATACGAAGAGTCAGTCTTCTTGTACTTAAGTCGGCATTGTGCCTTTTGTATTTAATTCCGAAGCTATTTATGCATTTCGTCGGCAATTAGAAGGTCCAAAGGACACAGTAAACCTGAAGTGAAGCATCGGAATAAATAACTAATGTCACAGGAATCGTTAAAAACATAGACAGTAGGAAGAGTCAGTCTTCTTGTACTAAAGTCGGCATTGTGCCTTTTGTATTTAATACCGATGCAATGTCTGTGTTTCATCGTCAAAAAGAAGGTCAGAGGGATACAGTAAACCTGAAATGCAGCATCGGAATCTATAACTAGTGTCACAGGAATGGTTCTAAACATAGACAGTAAGAAGGGTAAGTCTTCTTGTACTTAAGTCGGCATTGTGCCTTTTTTATTTAATTCCGATGCATTTTCCGTGTATCATCGTCAATAAGAAGGTCCAAGGGATACAGTAAACCTGAAGTGTAGCATTGGAATCTATTACTTGTGTCACAGGAATGGTTCGAAACAGTCAGTAAGAAGAGTCAATCTTCTTGTACTTAAGTCGGCATTGTGCCTTTTGTATTTAATTCCGATGCATTTTCTGTGTTTCATGGTCAATAAGAAGGTCCAAGGGATACAGTAAACCTGAAGTGAAGCATCGGAATCTATAACTAGTGTCACAGGAATGGTTCAAAACATAGACAGTAAGAAGAGTCAGTCTTCTTGTACTAAAGTCGGCAATGTGCCTTTTCTATTTAATTCCAATGCAATTTCTGTATTTCGTCGCCAATAAGAAGGTCCAAAGGATATAGTAAACCAGAAGTGAAGCATCGGAATCTATAACCAATGTCACAGGAATCGTGCAAACATAGACAGTAGGAAGGGTCAGTCTTCTTGTACTTAAGTCGGCATTGTGCCTTTTGTATTTAGTTCCGATGCAATTTCTGTGTTTCATCGTCAATACGAAGGTCCTAGGGATAGAGTAAACATGAAGTGAAGCATCGGAATCTATAACTAGTGTCACAGGAATGGTTCAAAACATAGACAGTAAGAAGAGTCAGTCTTCTTGTACTAAAGTCGGCAATGTGCCTTTTCTATTTAATTCCAATGCAATTTCTGTATTTCGTCGCCAATAAGAAGGTCCAAAGGATATAGTAAACTAGAAGTGAAGCATCGGAATCTATAACCAATGTCAAAGGAATCGTGCAAACATAGACAGTAGGAAGGGTCAGTCCTCTTGTACTTATGTCGGCATTGTGCAATTGTGTTATTAATTCCGACGCAATATCTGTGTTTCATCGTCAATAATAAGGTCAGAGGGATACAGTAAACCTGAAGTGAGGCATCGGAATCTATAACTAGTGTCACAGGAATGGTTCCAAACATAGTCAGTAAGAAGAGTCAGTCTTCTTGTACTGAAGTCGGCATTGTGCCTTATGTATTTAATTCCGAAGCTATTTCTGCATTTCGTCGCCAATTAGAAGGTCCAAAGGATACAGTAAACCTGAAGTGAAGCATCGGAATCAATAACTAATGTCACAGTAATCATTCAAAACATAGACAGTAGGAAGAGTCAGTCTTCTTGTACTTAAGTCGGCATTGTGCCTTTTGTATCTAATTCCGATGCAATTTCTGTGTTTCATCGTCAATAAGAAGGTCAGAGGGATACAGTAAAGCTGAAGTGAAGCATCGGAATCTGTAAATAGTGTCACAGGAATGGTTCAAAACATAGTCAGTAAGAAGAGTCAGTCTTCTTGTACTTAAGTCGGCATTGTGCCTTTTCTATTTAATTCCGATGCAATATCTGTGTTTCATCGTCAATAGGAAGGTCAGAGGGATACAGTAAACCTGAAGTGAGGCATCGGAATCTATAACTAGTGTCACAGGAATGGTTCTAAACATAGTCAGTAAGAAGAGTCAGTCTTCTTGTACTTAAGTCGGCATTGTGCCTTTTGTATTTAATTCCGATGCAATTTCTGTGTCTCATCGTCAATTAGAAGGTGAGAGGGATACAGTAAACCTGAAGTGAAGCATCTGAATCTATAACTTGTGTCACAGGAATGGTTCTAAACATAGACAGTAAGATCGGTCAGTCTTCTTGTACTTAAGTCGGCATTGTGCATTTTGTATTTAATTCCGATGCAACTTCTGTGCTTCATCGTCAATAAGAGGGTCAGAGGGATACAGTAAACCTGAAGTGAAGCATCGGAATCTATAACTAGTGTCACAGGAATGGTTCAAAACATAGTCAGTAAGAAGAGTCAGTCTTCTTGTACTTAAGTCGGCATTGTGCCGTTTCTATTTAATTCCGATGCAATATCTGTATTTCATCGTCAATAAGGAGGTCAGAGGGATACAGTAAACCTGAAGTGAAGCATCGGAATCTGTAACTAGTGTCACAGGAATGGTTCAAAACATACTCAGTAAGAAGAGTGAGTCTTCTTGTACTTAAGTAGGCATTGTGCCTTTTCTATTTAATTCCGATGCAATATCTGTGATTTATCGTCAATAAGAAGGTCAGAGGGATAGAGTAAATCTGAAGTGAGGCATCGGAATCTATAACTAGTGTCACAGGAATGGTTCCAAACATAGTCAGTAGGAAGAGTCAGTCTTCTTGTACTTAAGTCGGCATTGTGCCTTTTGTATTTAATTCCGATGCAATTTCTGTGTCTCATCGTCAATAAGAAGGTCAGAGGGATACAGTAAACCTGAAGTGAAGCATCGGAATCTATAACTAGTGTCACAGGAGTGGTTCAAAACATAGACAGTAAGAAGAGTCAGTCTTCTTGTACTAAAGTCGGCAATGTGCCTTTTCTATTTAATTCCAATGCAATTTCTGTATTTCGTCGCCAATAAGAAGGTCCAAAGGATATAGTAAACCTGAAGTGAAGCATCGGAATCTATAACCAATGTCACAGGAATCGTGCAAACGTAGACAGTAGGTAGGGTCAGTCTTCTTGTACTTAAGTCGGCATTGTGCCTTTTGTATTTAGTTCCGATGCAATTTCTGTGTTTCATCGTCAATACGAAGGTCCTAGGGATAGCGTAAACCTGAAGTGAACCATCGGAATCTATAACTAATGTCACAGGAATGGTGCAAAACATAGTCAGTAAGAAGAGTCAGTCTTCTTGTACTTATGTTGGCATTGTGCCTTTTGTATTTAATTCCGATGCAATTTCCGTGTTTCATCGTCAATAAGAAGGTCAGAGGGAAACAGTAAACCTGATGTGAATCATCGGAATCTATAACTAGTGTCACAGGAATGGTTCAAAACAGTCAGTAAGAAGAGTCAGTCCTCTTGTACTTATGTTGGCATTGTGCAATTGTGTATTTAATTCCGATGCAATATCTGTGTTTCATCGTCAATAATAACGTCAGAGGGATACAGTAAACCTGAAGTGAGGCATCGGAATCTATAACTAGTGTCACAGGAACGGTTCCAAACATAGTCAGTAAGAAGGGTCAGTCTTCTTGTACTTAAGTCGGCATTGTGCCGTTTCTATTCAATTCCGATGCAATTTCTGTGTTTCATCGTCAATAAGAAGGTCAGAGGGATACAGTAAACCTGAAGTGAATCATCGTAATCTATAACAAGTGTCACAGGAATGGTTCAAAACAGTCAGTAAGAAGAGTCAGTCTTCTTGTACTTAAGTCGGCATTGTTCCTTTTGTATTTAATTCCGAAGCTATTTCTGCATTTCGTCGCCAATTAGAAGGTCCAAAGGATACAGTAAACCTGAAGTGAAGCATCGGAATCAATAACTAATGTCACAGTAATCATTCAAAACATAGACAGTAGGAAGAGTCAGTCTTCTTGTACTTAAGTCGGCATTGTGCCTTTTGTATCTAATTCCGATGCAATTTCTGTGTTTCATCGTCAATAAGAAGGTCAGAGGGATACAGTAAAGCTGAAGTGAAGCATCGGAATCTGTAAATAGTGTCACAGGAATGGTTGAAAACATAGTCAGTAAGAAGAGTCAGTCTTCTTGTACTTAAGTCGGCATTGTGCCTTTTCTATTTAATTCCGATGCAATATCTGTGTTTCATCGTCAATAAGAAGGTCAGAGGGATACAGTAAACCTGAAGTGAGGCATCGGAATCTATAACTTGTGTCACAGGAATGGTTCTAAACATAGACAGTAAGATCGGTCAGTCCTCTTGTACTTAAGTCGGCATTGTACCTTTTGTATTTAATTCCGATGTAATATCTGTGTTTCATCGTCAATACGAAGGTGCAAGGGATACAGTAAACCTTAGGTGAAGCATCGGAATCTATAACTAGTGTCACAGAAATGGTTCAAAACATAGACAGTAAGAAGAGTCAGTCTTCTTGTACTTAAGTCGGCATTGTGCATTTTGTATTTAATTCCGATGCAACTTCTGTGCTTCATCGCCAATAAGAAGGTCAGAGGGATACAGTAAACCTGAAGTGATGCATCGGAATCTATAACTAGTGTCACAGGAATGGTTCAAAACATAGTCAGTAAGAAGAGTCAGTCTTCTTGTACTTAAGTCGGCATTGTGCCGTTTCTATTCAATTCCGATGCAATTTCTGTGTTTCATCGTCAATAAGAAGGTCCAAGGGATACAGTAAACCTGAAGTGAATCATCGTAATCTATAACAAGTGTCACAGGAATGGTTCAAAACAGTCAGTAAGAAGAGTCTGTCTTCTTGTACTTAAGTCGGCATTGTGCCTTTTGTATTTAATTCCGATGCAATATCTGTGTTTCATCGTCAATAAGAAGGTCCAAGGGATACAGTAAACCTGAAGTGAAGCATCGGAATCTGTAACTAGCGTCACAGGAATGGTTCAAATCATAGTCAGTACGAAGAGTTAGTCTTCTTGTACTTAAATCGTCATTGTGCCTTTTGTATTTAATTCCGATGCAATTTCTGTGTTTCATCGTCAATAAGAAGGTCAGAGGGATACAGTAAACCTGAAATGCAGCATCGGAATCTATAACTAGTGTCACAGGAATGGTTCTAAACATAGACAGTAAGAAGGGTCAGTCTTCTTGTACTTAAGTCGGCATTGTGCCTTTTTTATTTAATTCCGATGCATTTTCCGTTATCATCGTCAATAAGAAGGTCCAAGGGATACAGTAAACCTGAAGTGTAGCATTGGAATCTATTACTTGTGTCACAGGAATGGTTCGAAACAGTCAGTAAGAAGAGTCAATCTTCTTGTACTTAAGTCGGCATTGTGCATTTTGTATTTAATTCCGATGCAACTTCTGTGCTTCATCGTCAATAAGAGGGTCAGAGGGATACAGTAAACCTGAAGTGAAGCATCGGAATCTATAACTAGTGTCACAGGAATGGTTCAAAACATAGTCAGTAAGAAGAGTCAGTCTTCTTGTACTTAAGTCGGCATTGTGCCGTTTCTATTTAATTCCGATGCAATATCTGTATTTCATCGTCAATAAGGAGGTCAGAGGGATACAGTAAACCTGAAGTGAAGCATCGGAATCTGTAACTAGTGTCACAGGAATGGTTCAAAACATACTCAGTAAGAAGAGTGAGTCTTCTTGTACTTAAGTAGGCATTGTGCCTTTTCTATTTAATTCCGATGCAATATCTGTGATTTATCGTCAATAAGAAGGTCAGAGGGATAGAGTAAACCTGAAGTGAGGCATCGGAATCTATAACTAGTGTCACAGGAATGGTTCCAAACATAGTCAGTAGGAAGAGTCAGTCTTCTTGTACTTAAGTCGGCATTGTGAGTTTTTTTTTTAATTCCGATGCAATTTCTGTGTCTCATCGTCAATAAGAAGGTCAGAGGGATACAGTAAACCTGAAGTGAAGCATCGGAATCTATAACTAGTGTCACAGGAGTGGTTCAAAACATAGACAGTAAGAAGAGTCAGTCTTCTTGTACTAAAGTCGGCAATGTGCCTTTTCTATTTAATTCCAATGCAATTTCTGTATTTCGTCGCCAATAAGAAGGTCCAAAGGATATAGTAAACCTGAAGTGAAGCATCGGAATCTATAACCAATGTCACAGGAATCGTGCAAACATAGACAGTAGGTAGGGTCAGTCTTCTTGTACTTAAGTCGGCATTGTGCCTTTTGTATTTAGTTCCGATGCAATTTCTGTGTTTCATCGTCAATACGAAGGTCCTAGGGATAGCGTAAACCTGAAGTGAACCATCGGAATCTATAACTAATGTCACAGGAATGGTGCAAAACATAGTCAGTAAGAAGAGTCAGTCTTCTTGTACTTATGTTGGCATTGTGCCTTTTGTATTTAATTCCGATGCAATTTCCGTGTTTCATCGTCAATAAGAAGGTCAGAGGGAAACAGTAAACCTGATGTGAATCATCGGAATCTATAACTAGTGTCACAGGAATGGTTCAAAACAGTCAGTAAGAAGAGTCAGTCCTCTTGTACTTATGTTGGCATTGTGCAATTGTGTATTTAATTCCGATGCAATATCTGTGTTTCATCGTCAATAATAAGGTCAGAGGGATACAGTAAACCTGAAGTGAGGCATCGGAATCTATAACTAGTGTCACAGGAACGGTTCCAAACATAGTCAGTAAGAAGGGTCAGTCTTCTTGTACTTAAGTCGGCATTGTGCCGTTTCTATTCAATTCCGATGCAATTTCTGTGTTTCATCGTCAATAAGAAGGTCAGAGGGATACAGTAAACCTGAAGTGAATCATCGTAATCTATAACAAGTGTCACAGGAATGGTTCAAAACAGTCAGTAAGAAGAGTCAGTCTTCTTGTACTTAAGTCGGCATTGTTCCTTTTGTATTTAATTCCGAAGCTATTTCTGCATTTCGTCGCCAATTAGAAGGTCCAAAGGATACAGTAAACCTGAAGTGAAGCATCGGAATCAATAACTAATGTCACAGTAATCATTCAAAGCATAGACAGTAGGAAGAGTCAGTCTTCTTGTACTTAAGTCGGCATTGTGCCTTTTGTATCTAATTCCGATGCAATTTCTGTGTTTCATCGTCAATAAGAAGGTCAGAGGGATACAGTAAAGCTGAAGTGAAGCATCGGAATCTGTAAATAGTGTCACAGGAATGGTTCAAAACATAGTCAGTAAGAAGAGTCAGTCTTCTTGTACTTAAGTCGGCATTGTGCCTTTTCTATTTAATTCCGATGCAATATCTGTGTTTCATCGTCAATAAGAAGGTCAGAGGGATACAGTAAACCTGAAGTGAGGCATCGGAATCTATAACTTGTGTCACAGGAATGGTTCTAAACATAGACAGTAAGATCGGTCAGTCCTCTTGTACTTAAGTCGGCATTGTACCTTTTGTATTTAATTCCGATGTAATATCTGTGTTTCATCGTCAATACGAAGGTGCAAGGGATACAGTAAACCTTAGGTGAAGCATCGGAATCTATAACTAGTGTCACAGAAATGGTTCAAAACATAGACAGTAAGAAGAGTCAGTCTTCTTGTACTTAAGTCGGCATTGTGCATTTTGTATTTAATTCCGATGCAACTTCTGTGCTTCATCGCCAATAAGAAGGTCAGAGGGATACAGTAAACCTGAAGTGATGCATCGGAATCTATAACTAGTGTCACAGGAATGGTTCAAAACATAGTCAGTAAGAAGAGTCAGTCTTCTTGTACTTAAGTCGGCATTGTGCCGTTTCTATTCAATTCCGATGCAATTTCTGTGTTTCATCGTCAATAAGAAGGTCCAAGGGATACAGTAAACCTGAAGTGAATCATCGTAATCTATAACAAGTGTCACAGGAATGGTTCAAAACAGTCAGTAAGAAGAGTCTGTCTTCTTGTACTTAAGTCGAAATTGTGCCTTTTGTATTTAATTCCGATGCAATATCTGTGTTTCATCGTCAATACGAAGGTCCAAGGGATACAGTAAACCTGAAGTGAAGCATCGGAATCTGTAACTAGCGTCACAGGAATGGTTCAAATCATAGTCAGTACGAAGAGTTAGTCTTCTTGTACTTAAATCGTCATTGTGCCTTTTGTATTTAATTCCGATGCAATTTCTGTGTTTCATCGTCAATAAGAAGGTCAGAGGGATACAGTAAACCTGAAATGCAGCATCGGAATCTATAACTAGTGTCACAGGAATGGTTCTAAACATAGACAGTAAGAAGGGTCAGTCTTCTTGTACTTAAGTCGGCATTGTGCCTTTTTTATTTAATTCCGATGCATTTTCCGTGTATCATCGTCAATAAGAAGGTCCAAGGGATACAGTAAACCTGAAGTGTAGCATTGGAATCTATTACTTGTGTCACAGGAATGGTTCGAAACAGTCAGTAAGAAGAGTCAATCTTCTTGTACTTAAGTCGGCATTGTGCCTTTTGTATTTAATTCCGATGCATTTTCTGTGTTTCATCGTCAATAAGAAGGTCCAAGGGATACAGTAAACCTGAAGTGAAGCATCGGAATCTATAACTAGTGTCACAGGAATGGTTCAAAACATAGACAGTAAGAAGAGTCAGTCTTCTTGTACTAAAGTCGGCAAAGTGCCTTTTCTATTTAATTCCAATGCAATTTCTGTATTTCGTCGCCAATAAGAAGGTCCAAAGGATATAGTAAACCAGAAGTGAAGCATCGGAATCTATAACCAATGTCACAGGAATCGTGCAAACATAGACAGTAGGAAGGGTCAGTCCTCTTGTACTTATGTCGGCATTGTGCAATTGTGTTATTAATTCCGACGCAATATCTGTGTTTCATCGTCAATAATAAGGTCAGAGGGATACAGTAAACCTGAAGTGAGGTATCGGAATCTATAACTAGTGTCACAGGAATGGTTCCAAACATAGTAAGTAAGAAGAGTCAGTCTTCTTGTACTTAAGTCGGCATTGTGCCTTATGTATTTAATTCCGAAGCTATTTCTGCATTTCGTCGCCAATTAGAAGGTCCAAAGGATACAGTAAACCTGAAGTGAAGCATCGGAATCAATAACTAATGTCACAGTAATCATTCAAAACATAGACAGTAGGAAGAGTCAGTCTTCTTGTACTTAAGTCAGCATTGTGCCTTTTGTATCTAATTCCGATGCAATTTCTGTGTTTCATCGTCAATAAGAAGGTCAGAGGGATACAGTAAAGCTGAAGTGAAGCATCGGAATCTGTAAATAGTGTCACAGGAATGGTTCAAAACATAGTCAGTAAGAAGAGTCAGTCTTCTTGTACTTAAGTCGGCATTGTGCCGTTTCTATTTAATTCCGATGCAATATCTGTGTTTCATCGTCAATAAGGAGGTTAGAGGGATACAGTAAACCTGAAGTGAAGCATCGGAATCTATAACTAGTGTCACAGGAATGGTTCAAAACATACTCAGTAAGAAGAGTGAGTCTTCTTGTACTTAAGTAGGCATTGTGCCTTTTCTATTTAATTCCGATGCAATATGTGTGTTTCATCGTCAATAAGAAGGTCAGAGGGATAGAGTAAACCTGAACTGAGGCATCGGAATCTATAACTAGTGTCACAGGAATGGTTCCAAACATAGTCAGTAAGAAGAGTCAGTCTTCTTGTACTTAAGTCGGCATTGTGCCTTTTGTATTTAATTCCGATGCAATTTCTGTGTCTCATCGTCAATAAGAAGGTCAGAGGGATACAGTAAACCTGAAGTGAAGCATCGGAATCTATAACTAGTGTCACAGGAGTGGTTCAAAACATAGACAGTAAGAAGAGTCAGTCTTCTTGTACTAAAGTCGGCAATGTGCCTTTTCTATTTAATTCCAATGCAATTTCTGTATTTCGTCGCCAATAAGAAGGTCCAAAGGATATAGTAAACCTGAAGTGAAGCATCGGAATCTATAACCAATGTCACAGGAATCGTGCAAACATAGACAGTAGGTAGGGTCAGTCTTCTTGTACTTAAGTCGGCATTGTGCCTTTTGTATTTAGTTCCGATGCAATTTCTGTGTTTCATCGTCAATACGAAGGTCCTAGGGATAGCGTAAACCTGAAGTGAACCATCGGAATCTATAACTAATGTCACAGGAATGGTGCAAAACATAGTCAGTAAGAAGAGTCAGTCTTCTTGTACTTATGTTGGCATTGTGCCTTTTGTATTTAATTCCGATGCAATTTCCGTGTTTCATCGTCAATAAGAAGGTCAGAGGGAAACAGTAAACCTGATGTGAATCATCGGAATCTATAACTAGTGTCACATGAATGGTTCAAAACAGTCAGTAAGAAGAGTCAGTCCTCTTGTACTTATGTTGGCATAGTGCAATTGTGTATTTAATTCCGATGCAATATCTGTGTTTCATCGTCAATAATAAGGTCAGAGGGATACAGTAAACCTGAAGTGAGGCATCGGAATCTATAACTAGTGTCACAGGAACGGTTCCAAACATAGTCAGTAAGAAGGGTCAGTCTTCTTGTACTTAAGTCGGCATTGTGCCGTTTCTATTCAATTCCGATGCAATTTCTGTGTTTCATCGTCAATAAGAAGGTCAGAGGGTTACAGTAAACCTGAAGTGAATCATCGTAATCTATAACAAGTGTCACAGGAATGGTTCAAAACAGTCAGTAAGAAGAGTCAGTCTTCTTGTACTTAAGTCGGCATTGTTCCTTTTGTATTTAATTCCGAAGCTATTTCTGCATTTCGTCGCCAATTAGAAGGTCCAAAGGATACAGTAAACCTGAAGTGAAGCATCGGAATCAATAACTAATGTCACAGTAATCATTCAAAACATAGACAGTAGGAAGAGTCAGTCTTCTTGTACTTAAGTCGGCATTGTGCCTTTTGTATCTAATTCCGATGCAATTTCTGTGTATCATCGTCAATAAGAAGGTCAGAGGGATACAGTAAAGCTGAAGTGAAGCATCGGAATCTGTAAATTTTGTCACAGGAATGGTTCAAAACATAGTCAGTAAGAAGAGTCAGTCTTCTTGTACTTAAGTCGGCATTGTGCCTTTTCTATTTAATTCCGATGCAATATCTGTGTTTCATCGTCAATAAGAAGGTCAGAGGGATACAGTAAACCTGAAGTGAGGCATCGGAATCTATAACTAGTGTCACAGGAATGGTTCCAAACATAGTCAGTAAGAAGAGTCAGTCTTCTTGTACTTAAGTCGGCATTGTGCTTTTTGTATTTAATTCCGATGCAATGCTGTGTCTCATCGTCAATAAGAAGGTGAGAGGGATACAGTAAACATGAAGTGAAGCATCGGAATCTATAACTTGTGTCACAGGAATGGTTCTAAACATAGACAGTAAGATCGATCAGTCCTCTTGTACTTAAGTCGGCATTGTACCTTTTGTATTTAATTCCGATGTAATATCTGTGTTTCATCGTCAATACGAAGGTGCAAGGGATACAGTAAACCTTAGGTGAAGCATCGGAATCTATAACTAGTGTCACAGAAATGGTTCAAAACATAGACAGTAAGAAGAGTCAGTCTTCTTGTACTTAAGTCGGCATTGTGCATTTTGTATTTAATTCCGATGCAACTTCTGTGCTTCATCGTCAATAAGAAGGTCAGAGGGATACAGTAAACCTGAAGTGATGCATCGGAATCTATAACTAGTGTCACAGGAATGGTTCAAAACATAGTCAGTAAGAAGAGTCAGTCTTCTTGTACTTAAGTCGGCATTGTGCCGTTTCTATTCAATTCCGATGCAATTTCTGTGTTTCATCGTCAATAAGAAGGTCCAAGGGATACAGTAAACCTGAAGTGAATCATCGTAATCTATAACAAGTGTCACAGGAATGGTTCAAAACAGTCAGTAAGAAGAGTCTGTCTTCTTGTACTTAAGTCGGCATTGTGCCTTTTGTATTTAATTCCGAAACTATTTATGCATTTCGTCGCCAATTAGAAGACCCAAAGGATACAGTAAACCTGATGTGAAGCATCGGAATCAATAACTAATGTCACAGGAATCGTTCAAAACATAGACAGTAGGAAGAGTCAGTCTTCTTGTACTTAAGTCGGCATTGTGCCTTTTGTATTTAATTCCGATGCAATTTCTGTGTTTCATCGTCAAAAAGAAGGTCAGAGGGATACAGTAAAGCTGAAGTGAAGCATCGGAATCTGTAAACAGTGTCACAGGAATGGTTCAAAACATAGACAGTTGGAAGAGTCAGTCTTCTTGTACTTAAGTGGGCATTGTGCCTTTTCTATTTAATTCCGATGCAATATCTGTGTTTCATCGTCAATAAGAAGGTCAGAGGGATAGAATAAACCTGAAGTGAGGCATCGGAATCTATAACTAGTGTCACAGGAATGGTTCCAAACATAGTCAGTAAGAAGAGTCAGTCTTCTTGTACTTAAGTCGGCATTGTGCCGTTTCTATTCAATTCCGATGTAATTTCTGTGTTTCATCGTCAATAAGAAGGTCAGAGGGATACAGTAAACCTGAAGTGAATCATCGTAATCTATAACAAGTGTCACAGGAATGGTTCAAAACAGTCAGTGAGAAGAGTCAGTCTTCTTGTACTTAAGTCGGCATTGTGCCTTTTGTATTTAATTCCGATGCAATTTCTGTGTCTCATCGCCAATAAGAAGGTCAGAGGGATACAGTAAACCTGAAGTGAAGCATCGGAATCTATAACTAGTGTCACAGGAATGCTTCTAAACATAGACAGTAAGATCGGTCAGTCTTCTTGTACTTAAGACGGCATTGTGCCTTTTGTATTTAATTCCGATGTAATATCTGTGTTTCATCGTCAATACGAAGGTCAAAGGGATACAGTAAACCTGAAGTGAAGCATCGGAATCTATAACTAGTGTCAGAGGAATGGTTCAAAACATAGTCAGTAAGAAGAGACAGTCTTCTTGTACTTAAGTCGGCATTGTGCCGTATCTATTTAATTCCGGTGCAATATCTGTGTTTCATCGTCAATAAGGAGGTCAGAGGGATACAGTAAACCTGAAGTGAAGCATCGGAATCTATAACTAGTGTCACAGGAATGGTTCAAAACATAGTCAGTAAGAAGAGTCAGTCTTCTTGTACTGAAGTCGGCATTGTGCCTTATGTATTTAATTCCGAAGCTATTTCTGCATGTCGTCGCCAATTAGAAGGTCCAAAGGATACAGTAAACCTGAAGTGAAGCATCGGAATCAATAACTAATGTCACAGTAATCATTCAAAACATAGACAGTAGGAAGAGTCAGTCTTCTTGTACTTAAGTCGGCATTGTGCCTTTTGTATCTAATTCCGATGCAATTTCTGTGTTTCATCGTCAATAAGAAGGTCAGAGGGATACAGTAAAGCTGAAGTGAAGCATCGGAATCTGTAAATAGTGTCACAGGAATGGTTCAAAACATAGTCAGTAAGAAGAGTCAGTCTTCTTGTACTTAAGTCGGCATTGTGCCTTTTCTATTTAATTCCGATGCAATATCTGTGTTTCATCGTCAATAGGAAGGTCAGAGGGATACAGTAAACCTGAAGTGAGGCATCGGAATCTATAACTAGTGTCACAGGAATGGTTCTAAACATAGTCAGTAAGAAGAGTCAGTCTTCTTGTACTTAAGTCGGCATTGTGCCTTTTGTATTTAATTCCGATTCAATTTCTGTGTCTCATCGTCAATTAGAAGGTGAGAGGGATACAGTAAACCTGAAGTGAAGCATCTGAATCTATAACTTGTGTCACAGGAATGGTTCTAAACATAGACAGTAAGATCGGTCAGTCTTCTTGTACTTAAGTCGGCATTATGCCTTTGGTATTTAATTCCGATGTAATATCTGTGTTTCATCGTCAATACGAAGGTGCAAGGGATACATTAAACCATAGGTGAAGCATCGGAATCTATAACTAGTGGCACAGGAATGGTTCAAAACATAGACAGTAAGAAGAGTAAGTCTTCTTGTACATAAGTCGGCATTGTGCATTTTGTATTTAATTCCGATGCAACTTCTGTGCTTCATCGTCAATAAGAGGGTCAGAGGGATACAGTAAACCTGAAGTGAAGCATCGGAATCTATAACTAGTGTCACAGGAATGGTTCAAAACATAGTCAGTAAGAAGAGTCAGTCTTCTTGTACTTAAGTCGGCATTGTGCCGTTTCTATTTAATTCCGATGCAATATCTGTATTTCATCGTCAATAAGGAGGTCAGAGGGATACAGTAAACCTGAAGTGAAGCATCGGAATCTGTAACTAGTGTCACAGGAATGGTTCAAAACATACTCAGTAAGAAGAGTGAGTCTTCTTGTACTTAAGTCGGCAATGTGCCTTTTCTATTTAATTCCAATGCAATTTCTGTATTTCGTCGCCAATAAGAAGGTCCAAAGGAAATAGTAAACCTGAAGTTAAGCATCGGAATCTATAACCAATGTCACAGGAATCGTGCAAACATAGACAGTAGGTAGGGTCAGTCTTCTTGTACTTAAGTCGGCATTGTGCCTTTTGTATTTAGTTCCGATGCAATTTCTGTGTTTCATCGTCAATACGAAGGTCCTAGGGATAGCGTAAACCTGAAGTGAACCATCGGAATCTATAACTAATGTCACAGGAATGGTGCAAAACGTAGTCAGTAAGAAGAGTCAGTCTTCTTGTACTTATGTTGGCATTGTGCCTTTTGTATTTAATTCCGATGCAATTTCCGTGTTTCATCGTCAATAAGAAGGTCAGAGGGAAACAGTAAACCTGATGTGAATCATCGGAATCTATAACTAGTGTCACAGGAATGGTTCAAAACAGTCAGTAAGAAGAGTCAGTCCTCTTGTACTTATGTTGGCATTGTGCAATTGTGTATTTAATTCCGATGCAATATCTGTGTTTCATCGTCAATAATAAGGTCAGAGGGATACAGTAAACCTGAAGTGAGGCATCGGAATCTATAACTAGTGTCACAGGAACGGTTCCAAACATAGTCAGTAAGAAGGGTCAGTCTTCTTGTACTTAAGTCGGCATTGTGCCGTTTCTATTCAATTCCGATGCAATTTCTGTGTTTCATCGTCAATAATAAGGTCAGAGGGATACAGTAAACCTGAAGTGAGGCATCGGAATCTATAACTAGTGTCACAGGAATGGTTCCAAACATAGTCAGTAAGAAGAGTCAGTCTTCTTGTACTGAAGTCGGCATTGTGCCTTATGTATTTAATTCCGAAGCTATTTCTGCATTTCGTCGCCAATTAGAAGGTCCAAAGGATACAGTAAACCTGAAGTGAAGCATCGGAATCAATAACTAATGTCACAGTAATCATTCAAAACATAGACAGTAGGAAGAGTCAGTCTTCTTGTACTTAAGTCGGCATTGTGCCTTTTGTATCTAATTCCGATGCAATTTCTGTGTTTCATCGTCAATAAGAAGGTCAGAGGGATACAGTAAAGCTGAAGTGAAGCATCGGAATCTGTAAATAGTGTCACAGGAATGGTTCAAAACATAGTCAGTAAGAAAAGTCAGTCTTCTTGTACTTAAGTCGGCATTGTGCCTTTTCTATTTAATTCCGATGCAATATCTGTGTTTCATCGTCAATAGGAAGGTCAGAGGGATACAGTAAACCTGAAGTGAGGCATCGGAATCTATAACTAGTGTCACAGGAATGGTTCTAAACATAGTCAGTAAGAAGAGTCAGTCTTCTTGTACTTAAGTCGGCATTGTGCCTTTTGTATTTAATTCCGATGCAATTTCTGTGTCTCATCGTCAATTAGAAGGTGAGAGGGATACAGTAAACCTGAAGTGAAGCATCTGAATCTATAACTTGTGTCACAGGAATGGTTCTAAACATAGACAGTAAGATCGGTCAGTCTTCTTGTACTTAAGTCGGCATTGTGCCTTTTGTATTTAATTCCGATGTAATATCTGTGTTTCATCGTCAATACGAAGGTGCAAGGGATACATTAAACCATAGGTGAAGCATCGGAATCTATAACTAGTGGCACAGGAATGGTTCAAAACATAGACAGTAAGAAGAGTAAGTCTTCTTGTACATAAGTCGGCATTGTGCATTTTGTATTTAATTCCGATGCAACTTCTGTGCTTCATCGTCAATAAGAGGGTCAGAGGGATACAGTAAACCTGAAGTGAAGCATCGGAATCTATAACTAGTGTCACAGGAATGGTTCAAAACATAGTCAGTAAGAAGAGTCAGTCTTCTTGTACTTAAGTCGGCATTGTGCCGTTTCTATTTAATTCCGATGCAATATCTGTATTTCATCGTCAATAAGGAGGTCAGAGGGATGCAGTAAACCTGAAGTGAAGCATCGGAATCTGTAACTAGTGTCACAGGAATGGTTCAAAACATACTCAGTAAGAAGAGTGAGTCTTCTTGTACTTAAGTAGGCATTGTGCCTTTTCTATTTAATTCCGATGCAATATCTGTGATTTATCGTCAATAAGAAGGTCAGAGGGATAGAGTAAACCTGAAGTGAGGCATCGGAATCTATAACTAGTGTCACAGGAATGGTTCCAAACATAGTCAGTAAGAAGAGTCAGTCTTCTTGTACTTAAGTCGGCATTGTGCCTTTTGTATTTAATTCCGATGCAATTTCTGTGTCTCATCGTCAATAAGAAGGTCAGAGGGATACAGTAAACCTGAAGTGAAGCATCGGAATCTATAACTAGTGTCACAGGAGTGGTTCAAAACATAGACAGTAAGAAGAGTCAGTCTTCTTGTACTAAAGTCGGCAATGTGCCTTTTCTATTTAATTCCAATGCAATTTCTGTATTTCGTCGCCAATAAGAAGGTCCAAAGGATATAGTAAACCTGAAGTGAAGCATCGGAATCTATAACCAATGTCACAGGAATCGTGCAAACATAGACAGTAGGTAGGGTCAGTCTTCTTGTACTTAAGTCGGCATTGTGCCTTTTGTATTTAGTTCCGATGCAATTTCTGTGTTTCATCGTCAATACGAAGGTCCTAGGGATAGCGTAAACCTGAAGTGAACCATCGGAATCTATAACTAATGTCACAGGAATGGTGCAAAACATAGTCAGTAAGAAGAGTCAGTCTTCTTGTACTTATGTTGGCATTGTGCCTTTTGTATTTAATTCCGATGCAATTTCCGTGTTTCATCGTCAATAAGAAGGTCAGAGGGAAACAGTAAACCTGATGTGAATCATCGGAATCTATAACTAGTGTCACAGGAATGGTTCAAAACAGTCAGTAAGAAGAGTCAGTCCTCTTGTACTTATGTTGGCATTGTGCAATTGTGTATTTAATTCCGATGCAATATCTGTGTTTCATCGTCAATAATAAGGTCAGAGGGATACAGTAAACCTGAAGTGAGGCATCGGAATCTATAACTAGTGTCACAGGAACGGTTCCAAACATAGTCAGTAAGAAGGGTCAGTCTTCTTGTACTTAAGTCGGCATTGTGCCGTTTCTATTCAATTCCGATGCAATTTCTGTGTTTCATCGTCAATAAGAAGGTCAGAGGGATACAGTAAACCTGAAGTGAATCATCGTAATCTATAACAAGTGTCACAGGAATGGTTCAAAACAGTCAGTAAGAAGAGTCAGTCTTCTTGTACTTAAGTCGGCATTGTTCCTTTTGTATTTAATTCCGAAGCTATTTCTGCATTTCGTCGCCAATTAGAAGGTCCAAAGGATACAGTAAACCTGAAGTGAAGCATCGGAATCAATAACTAATGTCACAGTAATCATTCAAAACATAGACAGTAGGAAGAGTCAGTCTTCTTGTACTTAAGTCGGCGTTGTGCCTTTTGTATCTAATTCCGATGCAATTTCTGTGTTTCATCGTCAATAAGAAGGTCAGAGGGATACAGTAAAACTGAAGTGAAGCATCGGAATCTGTAAATAGTGTCACAGGAATGGTTCAAAACATAGTCAGTAAGAAGAGTCAGTCTTCTTGTACTTAAGTCGGCATTGTGCCTTTTCTATTTAATTCCGATGCAATATCTGTGTTTCATCGTCAATAAGAAGGTCAGAGGGATACAGTAAACCTGAAGTGAGGCATCGGAATCTATAACTTGTGTCACAGGAATGGTTCTAAACATAGACAGTAAGATCGGTCAGTCCTCTTGTACTTAAGTCGGCATTGTACCTTTTGTATTTAATTCCGATGTAATATCTGTGTTTCATCGTCAATACGAAGGTGCAAGGGATACAGTAAACCTTAGGTGAAGCATCGGAATCTATAACTAGTGTCACAGAAATGGTTCAAAACATAGACAGTAAGAAGAGTCAGTCTTCTTGTACTTAAGTCGGCATTGTGCATTTTGTATTTAATTCCGATGCAACTTCTGTGCTTCATCGCCAATAAGAAGGTCAGAGGGATACAGTAAACCTGAAGTGATGCATCGGAATCTATAACTAGTGTCACAGGAATGGTTCAAAACATAGTCAGTAAGAAGAGTCAGTCTTCTTGTACTTAAGTCGGCATTGTGCCGTTTCTATTCAATTCCGATGCAATTTCTGTGTTTCATCGTCAAAAGAAGGTCCAAGGGATACAGTAAACCTGAAGTGAATCATCGTAATCTATAACAAGTGTCACAGGAATGGTTCAAAACAGTCAGTAAGAAGAGTCTGTCTTCTTGTACTTAAGTCGGCATTGTGCCTTTTGTATTTAATTCCGATGCAATATCTGTGTTTCATCGTCAATAAGAAGGTCCAAGGGATACAGTAAACCTGAAGTGAAGCATCGGAATCTGTAACTAGCGTCACAGGAATGGTTCAAATCATAGTCAGTACGAAGAGTTAGTCTTCTTGTACTTAAATCGTCATTGTGCCTTTTGTATTTAATTCCGATGCAATTTCTGTGTTTCATCGTCAATAAGAAGGTCAGAGGGATACAGTAAACCTGAAATGCAGCATCGGAATCTATAACTAGTGTCACAGGAATGGTTCTAAACATAGACAGTAAGAAGGGTCAGTCTTCTTGTACTTAAGTCGGCATTGTGCCTTTTTTATTTAATTCCGATGCATTTTCCGTGTATCATCGTCAATAAGAAGGTCCAAGGGATACAGTAAACCTGAAGTGTAGCATTGGAATCTATTACTTGTGTCACAGGAATGGTTCGAAACAGTCAGTAAGAAGAGTCAATCTTCTTGTACTTAAGTCGGCATTGTGCCTTTTGTATTTAATTCCGATGCATTTTCTGTGTTTCATCGTCAATAAGAAGGTCCAAGGGATACAGTAAACCTGAAGTGCAGCATCGGAATCTATAACTAGTGTCACAGGAATGGTTCAAAACATAGACAGTAAGAAGAGTCAGTCTTCTTGTACTAAAGTCGGCAAAGTGCCTTTTCTATTTAATTCCAATGCAATTTCTGTATTTCGTCGCCAATAAGAAGGTCCAAAGGATATAGTAAACCAGAAGTGAAGCATCGGAATCTATAACCAATGTCACAGGAATCGTGCAAACATAGACAGTAGGAAGGGTCAGTCCTCTTGTACTTATGTCGGCATTGTGCAATTGTGTTATTAATTCCGACGCAATATCTGTGTTTCATCGTCAATAATAAGGTCAGAGGGATACAGTAAACCTGAAGTGAGGCATCGGAATCTATAACTAGTGTCACAGGAATGGTTCAAAACATAGTCAGTAAGAAGAGTCAGTCTTCTTGTACTTAAGTCGGCATTGTGCCGTTTCTATTTAATTCCGATGCAATATCTGTGTTTCATCGTCAATAAGGAGGTCAGAGGGATACAGTAAACCTGAAGTGAAGCATCGGAATCTATAACTAGTGTCACAGGAATGGTTCAAAACATACTCAGTAAGAAGAGTGAGTCTTCTTGTACTTAAGTAGGCATTGTGCCTTTTCTATTTAATTCCGATGCAATATCTGTGTTTCATCGTCAATAAGAAGGTCAGAGGGATAGAGTAAACCTGAAGTGAGGCATCGGAATCTATAACTAGTGTCACAGGAACGGTTCCAAACATAGTCAGTAAGAAGGGTCAGTCTTCTTGTACTTAAGTCGGCATTGTGCCGTTTCTATTCAATTCCGATGCAATTTCTGTGTTTCATCGTCAATAAGAAGGTCAGAGGGTTACAGTAAACCTGAAGTGAATCATCGTAATCTATAACAAGTGTCACAGGAATGGTTCAAAACAGTCAGTAAGAAGAGTCAGTCTTCTTGTACTTAAGTCGGCATTGTTCCTTTTGTATTTAATTCCGAAGCTATTTCTGCATTTCGTCGCCAATTAGAAGGTCCAAAGGATACAGTAAACCTGAAGTGAAGCATCGGAATCAATAACTAATGTCACAGTAATCATTCAAAACATAGACAGTAGGAAGAGTCAGTCTTCTTGTACTTAAGTCGGCATTGTGCCTTTTGTATCTAATTCCGATGCAATTTCTGTGTTTCATCGTCAATAAGAAGGTCAGAGGGATACAGTAAAGCTGAAGTGAAGCATCGGAATCTGTAAATAGTGTCACAGGAATGGTTCAAAACATAGTCAGTAAGAAGAGTCAGTCTTCTTGTACTTAAGTCGGCATTGTGCCGTTTCTATTCAATTCCGATGCAATTTCTGTGTTTCATCGTCAATAAGAAGGTCCAAGGGATACAGTAAACCTGAAGTGAATCATCGTAATCTATAACAAGTGTCACAGGAATGGTTCAAAACAGTCAGTAAGAAGAGTCTGTCTTCTTGTACTTAAGTCGGCATTGTGCCTTTTGTATTTAATTCCGAAACTATTTATGCATTTCGTCGCCAATTAGAAGACCCAAAGGATACAGTAAACCTGATGTGAAGCATCGGAATCAATAACTAATGTCACAGGAATCGTTCAAAACATAGACAGTAGGAAGAGTCAGTCTTCTTGTACTTAAGTCGGCATTGTGCCTTTTGTATTTAATTCCGATGCAATTTCTGTGTTTCATCGTCAAAAAGAAGGTCCGAGGGATACAGTAAAGCTGAAGTGAAGCATCGGAATCTGTAAATAGTGTCACAGGAATGGTTCAAAACATAGACAGTTGGAAGAGTCAGTCTTCTTGTACTTAAGTGGGCATTGTGCCTTTTCTATTTAATTCCGATGCAATATCTGTGTTTCATCGTCAATAAGAAGGTCAGAGGGATAGAATAAACCTGAAGTGAGGCATCGGAATCTATAACTAGTGTCACAGGAATGGTTCCAAACATAGTCAGTAAGAAGAGTCAGTCTTCTTGTACTTAAGTCGGCATTGTGCCGTTTCTATTCAATTCCGATGTAATTTCTGTGTTTCATCGTCAATAAGAAGGTCAGAGGGATACAGTAAACCTGAAGTGAATCATCGTAATCTATAACAAGTGTCACAGGAATGGTTCAAAACAGTCAGTGAGAAGAGTCAGTCTTCTTGTACTTAAGTCGGCATTGTGCCTTTTGTATTTAATTCCGATGCAATTTCTGTGTCTCATCGCCAATAAGAAGGTCAGAGGGATACAGTAAACCTGAAGTGAAGCATCGGAATCTATAACTAGTGTCACAGGAATGCTTCTAAACATAGACAGTAAGATCGGTCAGTCTTCTTGTACTTAAGACGGCATTGTGCCTTTTGTATTTAAATCCGATGTAATATCTGTGTTTCATCGTCAATACGAAGGTCAAAGGGATACAGTAAACCTGAAGTGAAGCATCGGAATCTATAACTAGTGTCAGAGGAATGGTTCAAAACATAGTCAGTAAGAAGAGTCAGTCTTCTTGTACTTAAGTCGGCATTGTGCCGTATCTATTTAATTCCGGTGCAATATCTGTGTTTCATCGTCAATAAGGAGGTCAGAGGGATACAGTAAACCTGAAGTGAAGCATCGGAATCTATAACTAGTGTCACAGGAATGGTTCAAAACATAGTCAGTAAGAAGAGTCAGTCTTCTTGTACTTAAGTAGGCATTGTGCCTTTTCTATTTAATTCCGATGCAATATCTGTGTTTCATCGTCAATAAGAAGGTCAGAGGGATAGAGTAAACCTGAAGTGAGGCATCGGAATCTATAACTAGTGTCACAGGAATGGTTCCAAACATAGTCAGTAAGAAGAGTCAGTCTTCTTGTACTTAAGTCGGCATTGTGCCTTTTGTATTTAATTCCGATGCAATTTCTGTGTCTCATCGTCAATAAGAAGGTCAGAGGGATACAGTAAACCTGAAGTGAAGCATCGGAATCTATAACTAGTGTCACAGGAATGGTTCAAAACATAGACAGTAAGAAGAGTCAGTCTTCTTGTACTAAAGTCGGCAATGTGCCTTTTCTATTTAATTCCAATGCAATTTCTGTATTTCGTCGCCAATAAGAAGGTCCAAAGGATATAGTAAACCTGAAGTGAAGCATCGGAATCTATAACCAATGTCACAGGAATCGTGCAAACATAGACAGTGGGAAGGGTCAGTCTTCTTGTACTTAAGTCGGCATTGTGCCTTTTGTATTTAGTTCCGATGCAGTTTCTGTGTTTCATCGTCAATACGAAGGTCCTAGGGATAGAGTAAACCTGAAGTGAAGCATCGGAATCTATAACTAATGTCACAGGAATGTTGCAAAACATAGTCAGTAAGAAGAGTCAGTCTTCTTGTACTTATGTTGGCATTGTGCCTTTTGTATTTAATTCCGATGCAATTTCTGTGTTTCATCGTCAATAAGAAGGTCAGAGGGATACAGTAAACCTGAAGTGAGGCATCGGAATCTATAACTAGTGTCACAGTAATGCTTCCAAACATAGTCAGTAAGAAGAGTCAGTCTTCTTGTACTTAAGTCGTCATTGTGCCTTTTGTATTTAATTCCGACGCAATATCTGTGTCTCATCGTCAATAAGAAGGTGAGAGGGATACAGTAAACCTGAAGTGAAGCATCGGAATCTATAACTAGTGTCACAGGAATGGTTCAAAACAGTCAGTAAGAAGAGTCAGTCCTCTTGTACCTATGTCGGCATTGTGCAATTATGTATTTAATTCCGATGCAATATCTGTGTTTTATCGTCAATAATAAGGTCAGAGGGATACAGTAAACCTGAAGTGAGGCATCGGAATCTATAACTAGTGTCACAGGAATGCTTCCAAACATAGTCAGTAAGAAGAGTCAGTCTTCTTGTACTTAAGTCGGCATTGTGCCGTTTCTATTTAATTCCGATGTATTTTCTGTGTTTCATCGTCAATAAGAAGGTCAGAGGGATACAGTAAACCTGAAGTGAATCATCGTAATCTATAACAAGTGTCACAGGAATGGTTCAAAACAGTCAGTAAGAAGAGTCAGTCTTCTTGTACTTAAGTCGGCATTGTGCCCTTTGTATTTAATTCCGATGCAATTTCTGTATCTCATCGTCAATACGAAGGTCAGAGGGATACAGTAAACCTGAAGTGAAGCATCGGAATCTATAACTAGTGTCACAGGAATGGTTCTAAACATAGACAGTAAGATCGGTCAGTCTTCTTGTACTTAAGTCGGCATTGTGCCTTTTGTATTTAATTCCGAAGTTATTTCTGCATTTCGTCGCCAATTAGAAGGTCCAAAGGATCCAGTAAACCTGAAGTGAAGCATCGAATCAATAACTAATGTCACAGTAATAATTCAAAACATAGACAGTAGGAAGAGTCAGTGTTCTTGTACTTAAGTCGGCATTGTGCCTTCTCTATTTAATTCCGATGCAATTTCTGTGTCTCATCGTCAATAAGAAGGTCAGAGGGATACAGTAAACCTGAAGTGAAGCATCGGAATCTATAACTAGTGTCACAGGAGTGGTTCAAAACATAGACAGTAAGAAGAGTCAGTCTTCTTGTACTAAAGTCGGCAATGTGCCTTTTCTATTTAATTCCAATGCAATTTCTGTATTTCGTCGCCAATAAGAAGGTCCAAAGGATATAGTAAACCTGAAGTGAAGCATCGGAATCTATAACCAATGTCACAGGAATCGTGCAAACGTAGACAGTAGGTAGGGTCAGTCTTCTTGTACTTAAGTCGGCATTGTGCCTTTTGTATTTAGTTCCGATGCAATTTCTGTGTTTCATCGTCAATACGAAGGTCCTAGGGATAGCGTAAACCTGAAGTGAACCATCGGAATCTATAACTAATGTCACAGGAATGGTGCAAAACATAGTCAGTAAGAAGAGTCAGTCTTCTTGTACTTATGTTGGCATTGTGCCTTTTGTATTTAATTCCGATGCAATTTCCGTGTTTCATCGTCAATAAGAAGGTCAGAGGGAAACAGTAAACCTGATGTGAATCATCGGAATCTATAACTAGTGTCACATGAATGGTTCAAAACAGTCAGTAAGAAGAGTCAGTCCTCTTGTACTTATGTTGGCATAGTGCAATTGTGTATTTAATTCCGATGCAATATCTGTGTTTCATCGTCAATAATAAGGTCAGAGGGATACAGTAAACCTGAAGTGAGGCATCGGAATCTATAACTAGTGTCACAGGAACGGTTCCAAACATAGTCAGTAAGAAGGGTCAGTCTTCTTGTACTTAAGTCGGCATTGTGCCGTTTCAATTCAATTCCGATGCAATTTCTGTGTTTCATCGTCAATAAGAAGGTCAGAGGGTTACAGTAAACCTGAAGTGAATCATCGTAATCTATAACAAGTGTCACAGGAATGGTTCAAAACAGTCAGTAAGAAGAGTCAGTCTTCTTGTACTTAAGTCGGCATTGTTCCTTTTGTATTTAATTCCGAAGCTATTTCTGCATTTCGTCGCCAATTAGAAGGTCCAAAGGATACAGTAAACCTGAAGTGAAGCATCGGAATCAATAACTAATGTCACAGTAATCATTCAAAACATAGACAGTAGGAAGAGTCAGTCTTCTTGTACTTAAGTCGGCATTGTGCCTTTTGTATCTAATTCCGATGCAATTTCTGTGTTTCATCGTCAATAAGAAGGTCAGAGGGATACAGTAAAGCTGAAGTGAAGCATCGGAATCTGTAAATAGTGTCACAGGAATGGTTCAAACATAGTCAGTAAGAAGAGTCAGTCTTCTTGTACTTAAGTCGGCATTGTGCCTTTTCTATTTAATTCCGATGCAATATCTGTGTTTCATCGTCAATAAGAAGGTCAGAGGGATACAGTAAACCTGAAGTGAGGCATCGGAATCTATAACTAGTGTCACAGGAATGGTTCCAAACATAGTCAGTAAGAAGAGTCAGTCTTCATGTACTTAAGTCGGCATTGTGCCTTTTGTATTTAATTCCGATGCAATTCTGTGTCTCATCGTCAATAAGAAGGTGAGAGGGATACAGTAAACATGAAGTGAAGCATCGGAATCTATAACTTGTGTCACAGGAATGGTTCTGAACATAGACAGTAAGATCGGTCAGTCCTCTTGTACTTAAGTCGGCATTGTACCTTTTGTATTTAATTCCGATGTAATATCTGTGTTTCATCGTCAATACGAAGGTGCAAGGGATACAGTAAACCTTAGGTGAAGCATCGGAATCTATAACTAGTGTCACAGAAATGGTTCAAAACATAGACAGTAAGAAGAGTCAGTCTTCTTGTACTTAAGTCGGCATTGTGCATTTTGTATTTAATTCCGATGCAACTTCTGTGCTTCATCGTCAATAAGAAGGTCAGAGGGATACAGTAAACCTGAAGTGATGCATCGGAATCTATAACTAGTGTCACAGGAATGGTTCAAAACATAGTCAGTAAGAAGAGTCAGTCTTCTTGTACTTAAGTCGGCATTGTGCCGTTTCGATTCAATTCCGATGCAATTTCTGTGTTTCATCGTCAATAAGAAGGTCCAAGGGATACAGTAAACCTGAAGTGAATCATCGTAATCTATAACAAGTGTCACAGGAATGGTTCAAAACAGTCAGTAAGAAGAGTCTGTCTTCTTGTACTTGTCGGCATTGTGCCTTTTGTATTTAATTCCGAAACTATTTATGCATTTCGTCGCCAATTAGAAGACCCAAAGGATACAGTAAACCTGATGTGAAGCATCGGAATCAATAACTAATGTCACAGGAATCGTTCAAAACATAGACAGTAGGAAGAGTCAGTCTTCTTGTACTTAAGTCGGCATTGTGCCTTTTGTATTTAATTCCGACGCAATTTCTGTGTTTCATCGTCAAAAAGAAGGTCAGAGGGATACAGTAAAGCTGAAGTGAAGCATCGGAATCTGTAAATAGTGTCACAGGAATGGTTCAAAACATAGACAGTTGGAAGAGTCAGTCTTCTTGTACTTAAGTAGGCATTGTGCCTTTTCTTTTTAATTCCGATGCAATATCTGTGTTTCATCGTCAATAAGAAGGTCAGAGGGATAGAATAAACCTGAAGTGAGGCATCGGAATCTATAACTAGTGTCACAGGAATGGTTCCAAACATAGTCAGTAAGAAGAGTCAGTCTTCTTGTACTTAAGTCGGCATTGTGCCGTTTCTATTCAATTCCGATGTAATTTCTGTGTTTCATCGTCAATAAGAAGGTCAGAGGGATACAGTAAACCTGAAGTGAATCATCGTAATCTATAACAAGTGTCACAGGAATGGTTCAAAACAGTCAGTGAGAAGAGTCAGTCTTCTTGTACTTAAGTCGGCATTGTGCCTTTTGTATTTAATTCCGATGCAATTTCTGTGTCTCATCGCCAATAAGAAGGTCAGAGGGATACAGTAAACCTGAAGTGAAGCATCGGAATCTATAACTAGTGTCACAGGAATGCTTCTAAACATAGACAGTAAGATCGGTCAGTCTTCTTGTACTTAAGACGGCATTGTGCCTTTTGTATTTAATTCCGATGTAATATCTGTGTTTCATCGTCAATACGAAGGTCAAAGGGATACAGTAAACCTGAAGTGAAGCATCGGAAACTATAACTAGTGTCAGAGGAATGGTTCAAAACATAGTCAGTAAGAAGAGTCAGTCTTCTTGTACTTATGTTGGCATTGTGCCTTTTGTATTTAATTCCGATGCAATTTCTGTGTTTCATCGTCAATAAGAAGGTCAGAGGGATACAGTAAACCTGAAGTGAGGCATCGGAATCTATAACTAGTGTCACAGGAATGCTTCCAAACATAGTCAGTAAGAAGAGTCAGTCTTCTTGTACTTAAGTCGTCATTGTGCCTTTTGTATTTAATTCCGATGCAATTTCTGTGTCTCATCGTCAATAAGAAGGTGAGAGGGATACAGTAAACCTGAAGTGAAGCATCGGAATCTATAACTAGTGTCACAGGAATGGTTCAAAACAGTCAGTAAGAAGAGTCAGTCCTCTTGTACCTATGTCGGCATTGTGCAATTATGTATTTAATTCCGATGCAATATCTGTGTTTCATCGTCAATAATAAGGTCAGAGGGATACAGTAAACCTGAAGTGAGGCATCGGAATCTATAACTAGTGTCACAGGAATGTTTCCAAACATAGTCAGTAAGAAGAGTCAGTCTTCTTGTACTTAAGTCGGCATTGTGCCGTTTCTATTTAATTCCGATGTATTTTCTGTGTTTCATCGTCAATAAGAAGGTCAGAGGGATACAGTAAACCTGAAGTGAATCATCGTAATCTATAACAAGTGTCACAGGAATGGTTCAAAACAGTCAGTAAGAAGAGTCAGTCTTCTTGTACTTAAGTCGGCATTGTGCCCTTTGTATTTAATTCCGATGCAATTTCTGTATCTCATCGTCAATACGAAGGTCAGAGGGATACAGTAAACCTGAAGTGAAGCATCGGAATCTATAACTAGTGTCACAGGAATGGTTCTAAACATAGACAGTAAGATCGGTCAGTCTTCTTGTACTTAAGTCGGCATTGTGCCTTTTGTATTTAATTCCGATGTAATATCTGTGTTTCATCGTCAATACGAAGGTGCAAGGGATACAGTAGACCTGAAGTGAATCATCGTACTCTATAACAAGTGTCACAGGAATGGGTCAAAACAGTCAGTAAGAAGAGTCAGTCTTCTTGTACTTAAGTCGGCATTGTTCCTTTTGTATTTAATTCCGAAGCTATTTTTTGCATTTCGTCGCCAATTAGAAGGCCCAAAGGATACAGTAAACCTGATGTGAAGCATCGGAATCAATAACAAATGTCACAGGAATCGTTCAAAACATAGACAGTAGGAAGAGTCAGTCTTCTTGTACTTAAGTCGGCATTGTGCCTTTTGTATTTAATTCCGATGCAATTTCTGTGTTTCATCGTCAAAAAGAAGGTCAGAGGGATACAGTAAAGCTGAAGTGAAGCATCGAAATCTGTAAATAGTGTCACAGGAATGGTTGAAAACATAGACAGTTGGAAGAGTCAGTCTTCTTGTACTTAAGTCGGCATTGTGCCTATTGTATTTAATTCCGATGCAATATCTGTGTTTCATCGTTAATAAGGAGGTCAGAGGGATACAGTAAACCTGAAGTGAAGCATCGGAATCTATAACTGGTGTCACAGGAATGGTTCAAAACATAGTCAGTTAGAAGAGTCAGTCTTCTTGTACTAAAGTAGGCATTGTGCCTTTTCTATTTAATTCCGATGCAATATCTGTGTTTCATCGTCAATAAGAAGGTCAGAGGGATAGAGTAAACCTGAAGTGAGGCATCGGAATCTATAACTAGTGTCACAGGAATGGTTCCAAACATAGTCAGTAAGAAGAGTCAGTCTTCTTGGACTTAAGTCGGCATCGTGCCCTTTGTATTTAATTCCGATGCAATTTCTGTGTCTCATCGTCAATAAGAAGGTCAGAGGGATACAGTAAACCTGAAGTGAACCATCGTAATCTATAACTAGTGTCACAGGAATGGTTCAAAACATAGACAGTAAGAAGAGTCAGTCTTCTTGTACTTAAGTCGGCATTGTGCATTTTGTATTTAATTCCAATGCAACATCTGTGCTTCATCGTCAATAAGAAGTTCTGAGGGATACAGTAAACCTGAAGTGAAGCATCGGAATCTATAACTAGTGTCACAGGAATGGTTCAAAACATAGTCAGTAAGAAGAGTCAGTCTTCTTTTCCTTAAGTCGGCATTGTGCCTTTTGCATTTAATTCCGATGCAATTTCTGTGTTTCATCGTCAATTCGAAGGTCCAAGGGATACAGTAAACCTAAAGTGAAGCATCGGAATCAATAACTAGTGTCACAGGAATGGTTCAAACCATAGGCAGTAAGAAGAGTCAGTCTTCTTGTACTTAAGTCGGCATTGTGCCTTTTGTACTTAATTCCGATGCAATTTCTGTGTTTCATCGTCAATAAGAACGTCCAAGGGATACAGTAAACCTGAAGTGAAGCATCGGAATCTATAACTAGGGTCACAGGAATGGTTCAAATCATAGACTGTAGGAAGAGTCGGTCTTCTTGTACTTAAGTCGGCATTGTGCCTTTTCTATTTAATTCCGATGCAATTTCAGTGTTTCATCGTCAATAAGAATGTGAGAGGGATACAGCAACCCTGAAGTGAAGCATCGGAATCTGTAACTAGCGTCACAGGAATGGTTCAAAACATAGACAGAAAGAAAAGTCAGTCTTCTTGTACTTAAGTCGTCATTGTGCCTTTTGTATTTAATTCCGATGCAATATCTGTGTTTCATCGTCAATAAGAAGGTCCAAGGGATACAGTAAACCTGAAGTGAAGCATCGGAATCTATAACTAGTGTCACAGGAATGGTTCAAAACATAGACAGCAAGAAGAGTCAGTCTTCTTGTACTTAAGTCGGCATTTTGCCTTATCTATTTAATTCCGATGCAATTTCTGTGTTTCATCGTCAATAAGAAGGTCAGAGGGATACAGTAAACCTGAAATGAGGCATCGGAATCTATAACTAGTGTCACAGGAATTGTTCCAAACATAGTCATTAAGAAGAGTCAGTCTTCTTGTACTTAAGTCGGCATTGTGCCTTTTCTATTTAATTCCGATGCAATTTCTGCGTTTCATCGACAATAAGAAGGGCCAAGGGATACAGTAATCCCGAAGTGAGTCATCGTAATCTATAACTAGTGACACAGGAATGGTTCAAAACATAGTCAATACGAAGAGTCAGTCCTCTTGTACTTATGTCGGCATTGTGCAATTGTGTATTTACTTCCGATGCAATATCTGTGTTTCATCGTCAATAATAACGTCAGAGGGATACAGTAAACCTGAAGTGAGGCATCGGAATCTATTACTAGTGTCACAGGAATGGTTCCAAACATAGTCAGTAAGAAGAGTCAGTTTTCTTGTACTTAAGTCGGCATTGTGCCGTTTCTATTTAATTCCGATGCAATTTCTGTGTTTCATCGTCAATAAGAAGGTCAGAGGGATACAGTAAACCTGAAGTGAATCATCGTAATCTATAACAAGTGTCACAGGAATGGTTCAAAACAGTCAGTAAGAAGAGTCAGTCTTCTTGTACTTAGGTCGGCATTGTGCCTTTTGTATTTAATTCCGAAGCTATTTCTGCATTTCGTCGCCAATTAGAAGGTCCAAAGGATACAGTAAACCTGAAGTGAAGCATCGAATCAATAACTAATGTCACAGTAATCATTCAAAACATAGACAGTAGGAAGAGTAAGTCTTCTTGTACTTAAGTCGGCATTGTGCCTTTTGTATCTAATTCCGATGCAATTTCTGTGTTTCATCGTCAATGAGAAGGTCAGAGGGATACAGTAAACCTGAAGTGAGGCATCGGAATCTATAACTAGTGTCACAGGAATGGTTCCAAACATAGTCAGTAAGAAGAGTCAGTCTTCTTGTACTTAAGTCGGCATTGTGCCTTATGTATTTAATTCCGATGCAATTTCTGTGTCTCATCGTCAATAAGAAGGTGAGAGGGATACAGTAAACCTGAAGTGAAGCATCGGAATCTATAACTTGTGTCACAGGAATGGTTCTAAACATAGACAGTAAGATCGGTCAGTCTTCTTGTACTTAAGTCGGCATTGTGCCTTTTGTATTTAATTCCGATGTAATATCTGTGTTTCATCGTCAATACGAAGGTGCAAGGGATACAGTAAACCTGAGTTGAAGCATCGGAATCTATAACTAGTGTCACAGGAATGGTTCAAATCATAGACAGTAAGAAGAGTCAGTCTTCTTGTACTTAAGTCGGCATTGTGCCTTTTGTATTTAATTCCGATGCAATTTCTGTGTTTCATCGTCAAAAAGAAGGTCAGAGGGATACAGTAAAGCTGAAGTGATGCATCGGAATCTGTAAATAGTGTCACAGGAATGGATCAAAACATAGACAGTTGGAAGAGTCAGTCTTCTTGTACTTAAGTCGGCATTGTGCCTTTTGTATTTAATTCCGATGCAATATCTGTGTTTCATCGTCAATAAGGAGGTCAGAGGGATACAGTAAACCTGAAGTGAAGCATCGGAATCTACAACTAGTGTCACAGGAATGGTTCAAAACATAGTCAGTAAGAAGAGTCAGTCTTCTTGTACTTAAGTAGGCATTGTGCCTTTTCTATTTAATTCCGATGCAATATATGTGTTTCATCGTCAATAAGAAGGTCAGAGGGATAGAGTAAACCTGAAGTGAAGCATCGGAATCTATAACTAGTGTCACAGGAATGGTTCCAACATAGTCAGTAAGAAGAGTCAGTCTTCTTGTACTTAAGTCGGCATTGTGCCCTTTGTATTTAATTCCGATGCAATTTCTGTGTCTCATCGTCAATAAGAAGGTCAGAGGGATACAGTAAACCTGAAGTAAAGCATCGGAATCTATAACTAGTGTCACAGGAATGGTTCTAAACATAGACAGTAAGAAGAGTCAGTCTTCTTGTACTTAAGTCGGCATTGTGCCTTTTGTATTTAATTCCGAAGCTATTTCTGCATTTCGTCGCCAATTAGAAGGCCCAAAGGATACAGTAAACCTGATGTGAAGCATCGGAATCAATAACTAATGTCACAGGAATCGTTCAAAACATAGACAGTAGAAAGAGTCAGTCTTCTTGTACTTAAGTCGGCATTGTGCCTTTTGTATTTAATTCCGATGCAATTTCTGTGTTTCATCGTCAATAAGAAGGTTAGAGGGATACAGTAAACCTGAAGTGAAGCATCGGAATCTATAACTAGTGTCACAGGAATGGTTCAAAACATAGTCAGTAAGAAGAGTCAGTCTTCTTGTACTTAAGTAGGCATTGTGCCTTTTCTATTTAATTCCGGTGCAATATCTGTGTTTCATCGTCAATAAGAAGGTCAGAGGGATAGAGTAAACCTGAAGTGAGGCATCGGAATCTATAACTAGTGTCACAGGAATGGTTCCAAACATAGTCAGTAAGAAGAGTCAGTCTTCTTGTACTTAAGTCGGCATTGTGCCTTTTGTATTTAATTCCGATGCAATTTCTGTGTCTCATCGTCAATAAGAAGGTCAGAGGGATACAGTAAACCTGAAGTGAAGCATCGGAATCTATAACTAGTGTCACAGGAATGGTTCAAAACATAGACAGTAAGAAGAGTCAGTCTTCTTGTACTAAAGTCGGCAATGTGCCTTTTCTATTTAATTCCAATGCAATTTCTGTATTTCGTCGCCAATAAGAAGGTCCAAAGGATATAGTAAACCTGAAGTGAAGCATCGGAATCTATAACCAATGTCACAGGAATCGTGCAAACATAGACAGTAGGAAGGGTCAGTCTTCTTGTACTTAAGTCGGCATTGTGCCTTTTGTATTTAGTTCCGATGCAGTTTCTGTGTTTCATCGTCAATACGAAGGTCCTAGGGATAGAGTAAACCTGAAGTGAAGCATCGGAATCTATAAGTAATGTCACAGGAATGTTGCAAAACATAGTCAGTAAGAAGAGTCAGTCTTCTTGTACTTATGTTGGCATTGTGCCTTTTGTATTTAATTCCGATGCAATTTCTGTGTTTCATCGTCAATAAGAAGGTCAGAGGGATACAGTAAACCTGAAGTGAGGCATCGGAATCTATAACTAGTGTCACAGGAATGCTTCCAAACATAGTCAGTAAGAAGAGTCAGTCTTCTTGTACTTAAGTCGTCATTGTGCCTTTTGTATTTAATTCCGATGCAATTTCTGTGTCTCATCGTCAATAAGAAGGTGAGAGGGATACAGTAAACCTGAAGTGAAGCATCGGAATCTATAACTAGTGTCACAGGAATGGTTCAAAACAGTCAGTAAGAAGAGTCAGTCCTCTTGTACCTATGTCGGCATTGTGCAATTATGTATTTAATTCCGATGCAATATCTGTGTTTCATCGTCAATAATAAGGTCAGAGGGATACAGTAAACCTGAAGTGAGGCATCGGAATCTATAACTAGTGTCACAGGAATGTTTCCAAACATAGTCAGTAAGAAGAGTCAGTCTTCTTGTACTTAAGTCGGCATTGTGCCGTTTCTATTTAATTCCGATGTATTTTCTGTGTTTCATCGTCAATAAGAAGGTCAGAGGGATACAGTAAACCTGAAGTGAATCATCGTAATCTATAACAAGTGTCACAGGAATGGTTCAAAACAGTCAGTAAGAAGAGTCAGTCTTCTTGTACTTAAGTCGGCATTGTGCCCTTTGTATTTAATTCCGATGCAATTTCTGTATCTCATCGTCAATACGAAGGTCAGAGGGATACAGTAAACCTGAAGTGAAGCATCGGAATCTATAACTAGTGTCACAGGAATGGTTCTAAACATAGACAGTAAGATCGGTCAGTCTTCTTGTACTTAAGTCGGCATTGTGCCTTTTGTATTTAATTCCGATGTAATATCTGTGTTTCATCGTCAATACGAAGGTGCAAGGGATACAGTAGACCTGAAGTGAATCATCGTACTCTATAACAAGTGTCACAGGAATGGGTCAAAACAGTCAGTAAGAAGAGTCAGTCTTCTTGTACTTAAGTCGGCATTGTTCCTTTTGTATTTAATTCCGAAGCTATTTTTTGCATTTCGTCGCCAATTAGAAGGCCCAAAGGATACAGTAAACCTGATGTGAAGCATCGGAATCAATAACAAATGTCACAGGAATCGTTCAAAACATAGACAGTAGGAAGAGTCAGTCTTCTTGTACTTAAGTCGGCATTGTGCCTTTTGTATTTAATTCCGATGCAATTTCTGTGTTTCATCGTCAAAAAGAAGGTCAGAGGGATACAGTAAAGCTGAAGTGAAACATCGGAATCTGTAAATAGTGTCACAGGAATGGTTGAAAACATAGACAGTTGGAAGAGTCAGTCTTCTTGTACTTAAGTCGGCATTGTGCCTATTGTATTTAATTCCGATGCAATATCTGTGTTTCATCGTCAATAAGGAGGTCAGAGGGATACAGTAAACCTGAAGTGAAGCATCGGAATCTATAACTGGTGTCACAGGAATGGTTCAAAACATAGTCAGTTAGAAGAGTCAGTCTTCTTGTACTAAAGTAGGCATTGTGCCTTTTCTATTTAATTCCGATGCAATATCTGTGTTTCATCGTCAATAAGAAGGTCAGAGGGATAGAGTAAACCTGAAGTGAGGCATCGGAATCTATAACTAGTGTCACAGGAATGGTTCCAAACATAGTCAGTAAGAAGAGTCAGTCTTCTTGGACTTAAGTCGGCATTGTGCCCTTTGTATTTAATTCCGATGCAATTTCTGTGTCTCATCGTCAATACGAAGGTCAGAGGGATACAGTAAACCTGAAGTGAACCATCGGAATCTATAACTAGTGTCACAGGAATGGTTCAAAACATAGACAGTAAGAAGAGTCAGTCTTCTTGTACTTAAGTCGGCATTGTGCACTTTGTATTTAATTCCGATGCAACATCTGTGCTTCATCGTCAATAAGACGTTCAGAGGGATACAGTAAACCTGAAGTGAAGCATCGGAATCTATAACTAGTGTCACAGGAATGGTTCAAAACATAGTCAGTAAGAAGAGTCAGTCTTCTTTTCCTTAAGTCGGCATTGTGCCTTTTGCATTTAATTCCGATGCAATTTCTGTGTTTCATCGTCAATTCGAAGGTCCAAGGGATACAGTAAACCTAAAGTGAAGCATCGGAATCAATAACTAGTGTCACAGGAATGGTTCAAACCATAGGCAGTAAGAAGAGTCAGTCTTCTTGTACTTAAGTCGGCATTGTGCCTTTTGTACTTAATTCCGATGCAATTTCTGTGTTTCATCGTCAATAAGAACGTCCAAGGGATACAGTAAACCTGAAGTGAAGCATCGGAATCTATAACTAGGGTCACAGGAATGGTTCAAATCATAGACTGTAGGAAGAGTCGGTCTTCTTGTACTTAAGTCGGCATTGTGCCTTTTCTATTTAATTCCGATGCAATTTCAGTGTTTCATCGTCAATAAGAATGTGAGAGGGATACAGCAACCCTGAAGTGAAGCATCGGAATCTGTAACTAGCGTCACAGGAATGGTTCAAAACATAGACAGAAAGAAAAGTCAGTCTTCTTGTACTTAAGTCGTCATTGTGCCTTTTGTATTTAATTCCGATGCAATATCTGTGTTTCATCGTCAATAAGAAGGTCCAAGGGATACAGTAAACCTGAAGTGAAGCATCGGAATCTATAACTAGTGTCACAGGAATGGTTCAAAACATAGACAGCAAGAAGAGTCAGTCTTCTTGTACTTAAGTCGGCATTTTGCCTTATCTATTTAATTCCGATGCAATTTCTGTGTTTCATCGTCAATAAGAAGGTCAGAGGGATACAGTAAACCTGAAATGAGGCATCGGAATCTATAACTAGTGTCACAGGAATTGTTCCAAACATAGTCATTAAGAAGAGTCAGTCTTCTTGTACTTAAGTCGGCATTGTGCCTTTTCTATTTAATTCCGATGCAATTTCTGCGTTTCATCGACAATAAGAAGGGCCAAGGGATACAGTAATCCCGAAGTGAGTCATCGTAATCTATAACTAGTGACACAGGAATGGTTCAAAACATAGTCAATACGAAGAGTCAGTCTTCTTGTATATAAGTCGGCATTGTGCCTTTTGTATTTAATTCCGATGCAATTTCTGTGTTTCATCGTCAAAAAGAAGGTCAGAGGGATACAGTAAACCTGAAGTGAAGCATCGGAATCTGTAACAAGTGCCACAGGAATGGTTCAAAACAGCCAGTAAGAAGAGTCAAACTTCTTGTACTTAAGTCGGCATTGTGCCTTTTGTATTTAATTCCGAAGCTATTTATGCATTTCGTCGCCAATTAGAAGGTCCAAAGGATACAGTAAACCTGAAGTGAAGCATCGGAATCAATAACTAATGTCACAGGAATCGTTCAAAACATAGACAGTAGGAAGAGTGAGTCTACTTGTACTTAAGTCGGCATTGTGCCTTTTGTATTTAATACCGATGCAATTTCTGTGTCTCATCGTCAATAAGAAGGTCAGAGGGATACAGTAAACCTGAAGTGAAGCATCGGAATCTATAACTAGTGTCACAGGAATGATTCTAAACATAGACAGTAAGATCGGTCAGTTTTCTTGTACTTAAGTCAGCATTGTGCTTTTGTATTTAATTCCGATGTAATATCTGTGTTTCATCGTCAGTACGAAGGTCAGAGGGATACAGTAAACCTGAAGTGAAGCATCGGAATCTATAACTAGTGTCACAGGAATGGTTCAAAACATAGACAGTAAGAAGAGTCAGTCTTCTTGTACTAAAGTCGGCAATGTGCCTTTTCTATTTAATTCCAATGCAATTTCTGTATTTCGTCGCCAATAAGAAGGTCCAAAGGATATAGTAAACCTGAAGTGAAGCATCGGAATCTATAACCAATGTCACAGGAATCGTGCAAACATAGACAGTAGGAAGGGTCAGTCTTCTTTTACTTAAGTCGGCATTGTGCCTTTTGTATTTAGTTCCGATGCAATTTCTGTGTTTCATCGTCAATACGAAGGTCCTAGGGATAGAGTAAACCTGAAGTGAAGCATCGGAATCTATAACTAATGTCACAGGAATTGTGCAAAACATAGTCAGTAAGAAGAGTCAGTCTTCTTGTACCCATGTTGGCATTGTGCCTTTTGTATTTAATTCCGATGCAATTTCTGTGTTTCATCGTCAATAAGAAGGTCAGAGGCAGACAGTAAACCTGATATGAATCATCGGAATCTATAACTAGTGTCACAGGAATGGTTCAAAACAGTCAGTAAGAAGAGTCAGTCCTCTTGTACTTATGTCGGCATTGTGCAATTGTGTATTTACTTCCGATGCAATATCTGTGTTTCATCGTCAATAATAACGTCAGAGGGATACAGTAAACCTGAAGTGAGGCATCGGAATCTATTACTAGTGTCACAGGAATGGTTCCAAACATAGTCAGTAAGAAGAGTCAGTTTTCTTGTACTTAAGTCGGCATTGTGCCGTTTCTATTTAATTCCGATGCAATTTCTGTGTTTCATCGTCAATAAGAAGGTCAGAGGGATACAGTAAACCTGAAGTGAATCATCGTAATCTATAACAAGTGTCACAGGAATGGTTCAAAACAGTCAGTAAGAAGAGTCAGTCTTCTTGTACTTAGGTCGGCATTGTGCCTTTTGTATTTAATTCCGAAGCTATTTCTGCATTTCGTCGCCAATTAGAAGGTCCAAAGGATACAGTAAACCTGAAGTGAAGCATCGAATCAATAACTAATGTCACAGTAATCATTCAAAACATAGACAGTAGGAAGAGTAAGTCTTCTTGTACTTAAGTCGGCATTGTGCCTTTTGTATCTAATTCCGATGCAATTTCTGTGTTTCATCGTCAATAAGAAGGTCAGAGGGATACAGTAAACCTGAAGTGAGGCATCGGAATCTATAACTAGTGTCACAGGAATGGTTCCAAACATAGTCAGTAAGAAGAGTCAGTCTTCTTGTACTTAAGTCGGCATTGTGCCTTTTGTATTTAATTCCGATGCAATTTCTGTGTCTCATCGTCAATAAGAAGGTGAGAGGGATACAGTAAACCTGAAGTGAAGCATCGGAATCTATAACTTGTGTCACAGGAATGGTTCTAAACATAGACAGTAAGATCGGTCAGTCTTCTTGTACTTAAGTCGGCATTGTGCCTTTTGTATTTAATTCCGATGTAATATCTGTGTTTCATCGTCAATACGAAGGTGCAAGGGATACAGTAAACCTGAGTTGAAGCATCGGAATCTATAACTAGTGTCACAGGAATGGTTCAAATCATAGACAGTAAGAAGAGTCAGTCTTCTTGTACTTAAGTCGGCATTGTGCCTTTTGTATTTAATTCCGATGCAATTTCTGTGTTTCATCGTCAAAAAGAAGGTCAGAGGGATACAGTAAAGCTGAAGTGATGCATCGGAATCTGTAAATAGTGTCACAGGAATGGATCAAAACATAGACAGTTGGAAGAGTCAGTCTTCTTGTACTTAAGTCGGCATTGTGCCTTTTGTATTTAATTCCGATGCAATATCTGTGTTTCATCGTCAATAAGGAGGTCAGAGGGATACAGTAAACCTGAAGTGAAGCATCGGAATCTACAACTAGTGTCACAGGAATGGTTCAAAACATATTCAGTAAGAAGAGTCAGTCTTCTTGTACTTAAGTAGGCATTGTGCCTTTTCTGTTTAATTCCGATGCAATATATGTGTTTCATCGTCAATAAGAAGGTCAGAGGGATAGAGTAAACCTGAAGTGAAGCATCGGAATCTATAACTAGTGTCACAGGAATGGTTCCATACATAGTCAGTAAGAAGAGTCAGTCTTCTTGTACTTAAGTCGGCATTGTGCCCTTTGTATTTAATTCCGATGCAATTTCTGTGTCTCATCGTCAATAAGAAGGTCAGAGGGATACAGTAAACCTGAAGTAAAGCATCGGAATCTATAACTAGTGTCACAGGAATGGTTCTAAACATAGACAGTAAGAAGAGTCAGTCTTCTTGTACTTAAGTCGGCATTGTGCCTTTTGTATTTAATTCCGAAGCTATTTCTGCATTTCGTCGCCAATTAGAAGGCCCAAAGGATACAGTAAACCTGATGTGAAGCATCGGAATCAATAACTAATGTCACAGGAATCGTTCAAAACATAGACAGTAGAAAGAGTCAGTCTTCTTGTACTTAAGTCGGCATTGTGCCTTTTGTATTTAATTCCGATGCAATTTCTGTGTTTCATCGTCAAAAAGAAGGTCAGAGGGATACAGTAAAGCTGAAGTGAAGCATCGGAATCTGTAAATAGTGTCACAGGAATGGATCAAAACATAGACAGTTGGAAGAGTCAGTCTTCTTGTACTTAAGTCGGCATTGTGCCTTTTGTATTTAATTCCGATGCAATATCTGTGTTTCATCGTCAATAAGGAGGTCAGAGGGATACAGTAAACCTGAAGTGAAGCATCGGAATCTACAACTAGTGTCACAGGAATGGTTCAAAACATAGTCAGTAAGAAGAGTCAGTCTTCTTGTACTTAAGTAGGCATTGTGCCTTTTCTATTTAATTCCGATGCAATATATGTGTTTCATCGTCAATAAGAAGGTCAGAGGGATAGAGTAAACCTGAAGTGAAGCATCGGAATCTATAACTAGTGTCACAGGAATGGTTCCAAACGTAGTCAGTAAGAAGAGTCAGTCTTCTTGTACTTAAGTCGGCATTGTGCCCTTTGTATTTAATTCCGATGTAATATCTGTGTTTCATCGTCATTACGAAGGTCAGAGGGATACAGCAAACCTGAAGTGAAGCATCGGAATCTATAACTAGTGTCACAGGAATGGTTCAAAACATTGACAGTAAGAAGAGTCAGTCTTCTTGTACTTAAGTCGGCATTGTGCATTTTGTATTTAATTCCGATGCAACATCTGTGCTTCATCGTCAATAAGAAGTTCAGAGGGATACAGTAAACCTAAAGTGAAGCATCAGAATCAATAACTAGTGTCACAGGAATGGTTCAAACCATAGGCAGTAAGAAGAGTCAGTCTTCTTGTACTTAAGTCGGCATTGTGCCTTTTGTACTTAATTCCGATGCAATTTCTGTGTTTCATCGTCAATAAGAACGTCCAAGGGATACACTAAACCTGAAGTGAAGCATCGGAATCTATAACTAGTGTCACAGGAATGGTTCAAATCATAGACTGTAGGAAGAGTCAGTCTTCTTGTACTTAAGTCGGCATTGTGCCTTTTCTATTTAATTCCGATGCAATTTCTGTGTTTCATCGTCAATAAGAATGTGAGAGGGATACAACAACCCTGAAGTGAAGCATCGGAATCTGTAACTAGCGTCACAGGAATGGTTCAAAACATAGACAGAAAGAAAAGTCAGTCTTCTTGTACTTAAGTCGTCATTGTGCCTTTTGTATTTTATTCCGATGCAATATCTGTGTTTCATCGTCAATAAGAAGGTCCAAGGGATACAGTAAACCTGAAGTGAAGCATCGGAATCTATAACTAGTGTCACAGGAATGGTTCAAAACATAGACAGCAAGAAGAGTCAGTCTTCTTGTACTTAAGTCGGCATTTTCCCTTATCTATTTAATTCCGATGCAATTTCTGTGTTTCATCGTCAATAAGAAGGTCAGAGGGATACAGTAAACCTGAAGTGAGGCATCGGAATCTATAACTAGTGTCACAGGAATGGTTCAAAACATAGTCAATACGAAGAGTCAGTCTTCTTGTACTTAAGTCGGCATTGTGCCTTTGGTATTTAATTCCGATGCAATTTCTGTGTTTCATCGTCAAAAAGAAGGTCAGAGGGATACAGTAAACCTGAAGTGAAGCATCGGAATCCGTAACAAGTGTCACAGGAAGGGTTCAAAACAGCCAGTAAGAAGAGTCAATCTTCTTGTACTTAAGTCGGCATTGTGCCTTTTGTATTTAATTCCGAAGCTATTTATGCATTTCGTCGCCAATTAGAAGGTCCAAAGGATACAGTAAACCTGAAGTGAAGCATCGGAATCAATAACTAATGTCACAGGAATCGTTCAAAACATAGACAGTAGGAAGAGTGAGTCTTCTTCTACTTAAGTCGGCATTGTGCCTTTTGTATTTAATTCCGATGCAATTTCTGTGTTTCATCGTCAATAAGAAGGTCAGAGGGATACAGTAAACCTGAAGTGAAGCATCGGAATCTGTAACTACTGTCACAGGATTGGTTCAAACATAGACAGTAGGAAGAGTCAGTCTTCTTGTACTTAAGTCGGCATTGTGCCTTTTGTATTTAATTCCGATGCAATATCTGTGTTACATCGTCAATAAGAAGTTGCAAGGGATACAGTAAACCTGAAGTGAAGCATCGGAATCCATAACTAGTGTCACAGGAATGGTTCAAATCATAGACAGTAAGAAGAGTCAGTCTTCTTGTACTTAAATCGGCATTTTGCCTTTTGTATTTAATTCCGATGCAATTTTTGAGCTTCATCGTCAATAAGAAGGTCAGAGGGGTAGAGTGAACCTGAAGTGATGCATCGGAATCTATAACTAGTATCACAGGAATGGTTCGAAACAGTCAGTAAGAAGAGTCAATCTTCTTGTACTTAAGTCGGCATTGTGCCTTTTGTATTTAATTCCGATGCATTTTCTGTGTATCATCGTCAATAAGAAGGTCCAAGGGATACAGTAAACCTAAAGTGAAGCATCGGAATCTATAACTAGTGTCACAGGAATGGTTCAAAACATAGACAGTAAGAAGAGTCAGTCTTCTTATATTTAAGTCGGCAATGTGCCTTTTCTATTTAATTCCAATGCAATTTCTGTATTTCGTCGCCAATAAGAAGGTCCAAAGGATATAGTAAACCTGAAGTGAAGCATCGGAATCTATAACCAATGTCACAGGAATCGTTCAAACATAGACAGTAGGAAGGGTCAGTCTTCTTGTACTTAAGTCGGCATTGTGTCTTTTGTATTTAGTTCCGATGCAATTTCTGTGTTTCATCGTCAATAAGAAGGTCCTAGGGATAGAGTAAACCTGAAGTGAAGCATCGGAATCTGTAACTAATGTTACAGGAATGGATCAAAACATAGTTAGTAAGAAGAGTCAGTCTTCTTGTACTTAAGTCGGCATTGTGCCTTTTGTATTTAATTCCGATGCAATTTCTGTGTTTCATCGTCAATGCGAAGGTCCAAGGGACACAGTGAACCTAAAATGAAGCATCGGAATCTATAAGTAGTGTCACAGGAATGGTTCAAAACATAGTCAGTAAGAAGAGTCAGTCTTCTTGTACTTATGTTGGCATTGTGCCTTTTGTATCTAATACCGATGCGATTTCTCTGTTTCATCGTCAATAAGAAGGTCAGAGGGGTAGAGTGAACCTGAAGTGATACATCGGAATCTATAACTAGTGTCACAGGAATGGTTCAAAACATAGACAGTAAGAAGGGTCAGTCTTCTTGTACTTAAAACGGCATTGTGCCTTTTGTACTTAATACCGATGCAATATCTGTGTTTCATCGTCAATAAGAGGGTGCAAGGGATACAGTAAATCTGAAGTGAAGCATCGGAATCTATAACTAGTGTCATAGGAATGGTTCAAAACTTAGACAGTAAGAAGAGTCAGTCTTCTTGTACTTAAGTCGGCATTGTGCCTTTTATATTTAATTCCGATGCAATTTCTGTGTTTTATCGTCAATATGAAGGTCAGAGGGATACAGTAAACCTGAAGTGAAGGATCGGAATCTATAACTAGTGTCACAGGAATGGTTCAAAACAGTCAGTAAGAAGAGTCAATCTTCTTGTACTTAGGTCGGCATTGTGCCTTTTGTATTTAATTCCGATGCAATTTCTGTGTCTCATCGTCAATAAGAACGTGAGAGGGATACAGTAAACCTGAAGTGAAGCATCGGAATCTATAACTTGCGTCACAGGAATGGTTCTAAACATAGACAGTAAGATCGGTCAGTCTTCTTGTACTTAAGTCGGCATTGTGCCTTTTGTATTTAATTCCGATGTAATATCTGTGTTTCATCGTCAATACGAAGGTGCAAGGGATACAGTAAACCTGAGTTGAAGCATCGGAATCTATAACTAGTGTCACAGGAATGGTTCAAATCATAGACAGTAAGAAGAGTCAGTCTTCTTGTACTTAAGTCGGCATTGTGCCTGTTGTATTTAATTCCGATGCAATTTCTGTGTCTCATCGTCAATAAGAAGGTGAGAGGGATACAGTAAACCTGAGGTGAAGCATCGGAATCTATAACTTGTGTCACTGGAATGGTTCTAAACATAGACAGTAAGATCGGTCAGTCTTCTTGTACTTAAGTCGGCATTGTGCCTTTTGTATTTAATTCCGATGTAATATCTGTGTTTCATCGTCAATACGAAGGTGCAAGGGATACAGTAAACCTGAAGGGAACCATCGGAATCTATAACTAGTGTCACAGGAATGGTTCAAATCATAGTGAGTAAGAAGAGTCAGTCTTCTTGTACTTAAGTCGGCATTGTGCCGTTTCTATTTAATTCCGATGCAATTTCTGTGTTTCATCGTCAATAAGAAGGTCCAAGGGATACAGTAAACCAGAAGTGAATCATCGTAATCTACAACAAGTGTCACAGGAATGGTTCAAAACAGTCAGTAAGAAGAGTCAGTCTTCTTGTACTTAAGTCGGCATTGTGCCTTTTGTATTTAATTCCGAAGCTATTTCTGCATTTCGTCGCCAATTAGAAGGCCCAAAGGATACAGTAAACCTGATGTGAAGCATCGGAATCAATAACTAATGTCACAGGAATCGTTCAAAACATAGACAGTAGAAAGAGTCAGTCTTCTTGTACTTAAGTCGGCATTGTGCCTTTTGTATTTAATTCCGATGCAATTTCTGTGTTTCATCGTCAAAAAGAAGGTCAGAGGGATACGGTAAAGCTGAAGTGAAGCATCGGAATCTGTAAATAGTGTCACAGGAATGGATCAAAACATAGACAGTTGGAAGAGTCAGTCTTCTTGTACTTAAGTCGGCATTGTGCCTTTTGTATTTAATTCCGATGCAATATCTGTGTTTCATCGTCAATAATCAGGTCAGAGGGATACAGTAAACCTGAAGTGAAGCATCGGAATCTACAACTAGTGTCACAGGAATGGTTCAAAACATAGTCAGTAAGAAGAGTCAGTCTTCTTGTACTTAAGTAGGCATTGTGGCTTTTCTATTTAATTCCGATGCAATATATGTGTTTCATCGTCAATAAGAAGGTCAGAGGGATAGAGTAAACCTGAAGTGAAGCATCGGAATCTATAACTAGTGTCACAGGAATGGTTCCAAACATAGTCAGTAAGAAGAGTCAGTCTTCTTGTACTTAAGTCGGCATTGTGCCCTTTGTATTTAATTCCGATGCAATTTCTGTGTCTCATCGTCAATAAGAAGGTCAGAGGGATACAGTAAACCTGAAGTAAAGCATCGGAATCTATAACTAGTGTCACAGACATGGTTCTAAACATAGACAGTAAGATCGGTCAGTCTTCTTGTACTTAAGTCGGCATTGTGCCTTTTGTATTTAATTACGATGTAATATCTGTGTTTCATCGTCAATACGAAGGTCAGAGGGATACAGCAAACCTAAAGTGAAGCATCGGGATCTATAACTAGTGTCACAGGAATGGTTCAAAACATAGACAGTAAGAAGAGTCAGTCTTCTTGTACTTAAGTCGGCATTGTGCATTTTGTATTTAATTCCGATGCAACATCTGTGCTTCATCGTCAATAAGAAGTTAAGAGGGATACAGTAAACCTAAAGTGAAGCATCAGAATCAATAACTAGTGTCACAGGAATGGTTCAAACCATAGGCAGTAAGAAGAGTCAGTCTTCTTGTACTTAAGTCGGCATTGTGCCTTTTGTACTTAATTCCGATGCAATTTCTGTGTTTCATCGTCAATAAGAACGTCCAAGGGATACACTAAACCTGAAGTGAAGCATCGGAATCTATAACTAGTGTCACAGGAATGGTTCAAATCATAGACTGTAGGAAGAGTCAGTCTTCTTGTACTTAAGTCGGCATTGTGCCTTTTCTATTTAATTCCGATGCAATTTCAGTGTTCATCGTCAATAAGAATGTGAGAGGGATACAGCAACCCTGAAGTGAAGCATCGGAATCTGTAACTAGCGTCACAGGAATGGTTCAAAACATAGACAGAAAGAAAAGTCAGTCTTCTTGTACTTAAGTCGTCATTGTGCCTTTTGTATTTTATTCCGATGCAATTTCTGTGTTTCATCGTCAAAAAGAAGGTCAGAGGGATACAGTAAACCTGAAGTGAGGCATCGGAATCTATAACTAGTGTCACAGGAATTGTTCCAAACATAGTCAGTAAGAAGAGTCATGTTTCTTGTACTTAAGTCGGCATTGTGCCTTATCTATTTAATTCCCATGCAATTTCTGTGTTTCATCGACAATAAGAAGGGCCAAGGGATACAGTAATCCCGAAGTGAATCATCGTAATATATAACTAGTGTCACAGGAATGGTTCAAAACATAGTCAATACGAAGAGTCAGTCTTCTTGTACTTAAGTCGGCATTGTGCCTTTGGTATTTAATTCCGATGCAATTTCTGTGTTTCATCGTCAAAAAGAAGGTCAGAGGGATACAGTAAACCTGAAGTGAAGCATCGGAATCCGTAACAAGTGTCACAGGAAGGGTTCAAAACAGCCAGTAAGAAGAGTCAATCTTCTTGTACTTAAGTCGGCATTGTGCCTTTTGTATTTAATTCCGAAGCTATTTATGCATTTCGTCGCCAATTAGAAGGTCCAAAGGATACAGTAAACCTGAAGTGAAGCATCGGAATCAATAACTAATGTCACAGGAATCGTTCAAAACATAGACAGTAGGAAGAGTGAGTCTTCTTCTACTTAAGTCGGCATTGTGCCTTTTGTATTTAATTCCGATGCAATTTCTGTTTTTCATCGTCAATAAGAAGGTCAGAGGGATACAGTAAACCTGAAGTGAAGCATCGGAATCTGTAACTACTGTCACAGGAATGGTTCAAACATAGACAGTAGGAAGAGTCAGTCTTCTTGTACTTAAGTCGGCATTGTGCCTTTTGTATTTAATTCCGATGCAATATCTGTGTTTCATCGTCAATAAGAAGTTGCAAGGGATACAGTAAACCTGAAGTGAAGCATCGGAATCCATAACTAGTGTCACAGGAATGGTTCAAATCATAGACAGTAAGAAGAGTCAGTCTTCTTGTACTTAAGTCGGCATTTTGCCTTTTGTATTTAATTCCGATGCAATTTTTGTGCTTCATCGTCAATAAGAAGGTCAGAGGGGTAGAGTGAACCTGAAGTGATGCATCGGAATCTATAACTAGTATCACAGGAATGGTTCGAAACAGTCAGTAAGAAGAGTCAATCTTCTTGTACTTAAGTCGGCATTGTGCCTTTTGTATTTCATTCCGATGCATTTTCTGTGTATCATCGTCAATAAGAAGGTCCAAGGGATACAGTAAACCTAAAGTGAAGCATCGGAATCTATAACTAGTGTCACAGGAATGGTTCAAAACATATACAGTAAGAAGAGTCAGTCTTCTTATATTTAAGTCGGCAATGTCCCTTTTCTATTTAATTCCAATGCAATTTCTGTATTTCGTCGCCAATAAGAAGGTCCAAAGGATATAGTAAACCTGAAGTGAAGCATCGGAATCTATAACCAATGTCACAGGAATCGTTCAAACATAGACAGTAGGAAGGGTCAGTCTTCTTGTACTTAAGTCGGCATTGTGCCTTTTGTATTTAGTTCCGATGCAATTTCTGTGTTTCATCGTCAATAAGAAGGTCCTAGGGATAGAGTAAACCTGAAGTGAAGCATCGGAATCTGTAACTAATGTCACAGGAATGGATCAAAACATAGTTAGTAAGAAGAGTCAGTCTTCTTGTACTTAAGTCGGCATTGTGCCTTTTGTATTTAATTCCGATGCAATTTCTGTGTTTCATCGTCAATGCGAAGGTCCAAGGGACACAGTGAACCTAAAATGAAGCATCGGAATCTATAAGTAGTGTCACGGGAATGGTTCAAAACATAGTCAGTAAGAAGAGTCAGTCTTCTTGTACTTATGTTGGCATTGTGCCTTTTGTATCTAATACCGATGCAATTTCTCTGTTTCATCGTCAATAAGAAGGTCAGAGGGGTAGAGTGAACCTGAAGTGATGCATCGGAATCTATAACTAGTGTCACAGGAATGGTTCAAAACATAGACAGTAAGAAGGGTCAGTCTTCTTGTACTTAAAACGGCATTGTGCCTTTTGTACTTAATACCGATGCAATATCTGTGTTTCATCGTCAATAAGAGGGTGCAAGGGATACAGTAAATCTGAAGTGAAGCATCGGAACCTATAACTAGTGTCATAGGAATGGTTCAAAACTTAGACAGTAAGAAGAGTCAGTCTTCTTGTACTTAAGTCGGCATTGTGCCTTTTATATTTAATTCCGATGCAATTTCTGTGTTTTATCGTCAATATGAAGGTCAGAGGGATACAGTAAACCTGAAGTGAAGGATCGGAATCTATAACTAGTGTCACAGGAATGGTTCAAAACAGTCAGTAAGAAGAGTCAATCTTCTTGTACTTAGGTCGGCATTGTGCCTTTTGTATTTAATTCCGATGCAATTTCTGTGTCTCATCGTCAATAAGAAGGTGAGAGGGATACAGTAAACCTGAAGTGAAGCATCGGAATCTATAACTTGTGTCACAGGAATGGTTCTAAACATAGACAGTAAGATCGGTCAGTCTTCTTGTACTTAAGTCGGCATTGTGCCTTTTGTATTTAATTCCGATGTAATATCTGTGTTTCATCGTCAATACGAAGGTGCAAGGGATACAGTAAACCTGAGTTGAAGCATCGGAATCTATAACTAGTGTCACAGGAATGGTTCAAATCATAGACAGTAAGAAGAGTCAGTCTTCTTGTACTTAAGTCGGCATTGTGCCTGTTGTATTTAATTCCGATGCAATTTCTGTGTCTCATCGTCAATAAGAAGGTGAGAGGGATACAGTAAACCTGAAGTGAAGCATCGGAATCTATAACTTGTGTCACTGGAATGGTTCTAAACATAGACAGTAAGATCGGTCAGTCTTCTTGTACTTAAGTCGGCATTGTGCCTTTTGTATTTAATTCCGATGTAATATCTGTGTTTCATCGTCAATACGAAGGTGCAAGGGATACAGTAAACCTGAAGGGAACCATCGGAATCTATAACTAGTGTCACAGGAATGGTTCAAAACATAGTGAGTAAGAAGAGTCAGTCTTCTTGTACTTAAGTCGGCATTGTGCCGTTTCTATTTAATTCCGATGCAATTTCTGTGTTTCATCGTCAATAAGAAGGTCCAAGGGATACAGTAAACCAGAAGTGAATCATCGTAATCTACAACAAGTGTCACAGGAATGGTTCAAAGCAGTCAGTAAGAAGAGTCAGTCTTCTTGTACTTAAGTCGGCATTGTGCCTTTTGTATTTAATTCCGAAGCTATTTCTGCATTTCGTCGCCAATTAAAGGCCCAAAGGATACAGTACACCTGATGTGAAGCATCGGAATCAATAACTAATGTCACAGGAATCGTTCAAAACATAGACAGTAGAAAGAGTCAGTCTTCTTGTACTTAAGTCGGCATTGTGCCTTTTGTATTTAATTCCGATGCAATTTCTGTGTTTTATCGTCAAAAAGAAGGTCAGAGGGATACGGTAAAGCTGAAGTGAAGCATCGGAATCTGTAAATAGTGTCACAGGAATGGATCAAAACATAGACAGTTGGAAGAGTCAGTCTTCTTGTACTTAAGTCGGCATTGTGCCTTTTGTATTTAATTCCGATGCAATATCTGTGTTTCATCGTCAATAAGGAGGTCAGAGGGATACAGTAAACCTGAAGTGAAGCATCGGAATCTACAACTAGTGTCACAGGAATGGTTCAAAACATAGTCAGTAAGAAGAGTCAGTCTTCTTGTACTTAAGTAGGCATTGTGCCTTTTCTATTTAATTCCGATGCAATATATGTGTTTCATCGTCAATAAGAAGGTCAGAGGGATAGAGTAAACCTGAAGTGAAGCATCGGAATCTATAACTAGTGTCACAGGAATGGTTCCAAACATAGTCAGTAAGAGGAGTCAGTCTTCTTGTACTTAAGTCGGCATTGTGCCCTTTGTATTTAATTCCGATGCAATTTCTGTGTCTCATCGTCAATAAGAAGGTCAGAGGGATACAGTAAACCTGAAGTAAAGCATCGGAATCTATAACTAGTGTCACAGGAATGGTTCTAAACATAGACAGTAAGATAGGTCAGTCTTCTTGTACTTAAGTCGGCATTGTGCCTTTTGTATTTAATTACGATGTAATATCTGTGTTTCATCGTCAATACGAAGGTCAGAGGGATACAGCAAACCTGAAGTGAAGCATCGGAATCTATAACTAGTGTCACAGGAATGGTTCAAAACATAGACAGTAAGAAGAGTCAGTTTTCTTGTACTTAAGTCGGCATTGTGCATTTTGTATTTAATTCCGATGCAACATCTGTGCTTCATCGTCAATAAGAAGTTCAGAGGGATACAGTAAACCTAAAGTGAAGCATCAGAATCAATAACTAGTGTCACAGGAATGGTTCAAACCATAGGCAGTAAGAAGAGTCAGTCTTCTTGTACTTAAGTCGGCATTGTGCCTTTTGTACTTAATTCCGATGCAATTTCTGTGTTTCATCGTCAATAAGAACGTCCAAGGGATACACTAAACCTGAAGTGAAGCATCGGAATCTATAACTAGTGTCACAGGAATGGTTCAAATCATAGACTGTAGGAAGAGTCAGTCTTCTTCTACTTAAATCGGCATTGTGCCTTTTCTATTTAATTCCGATGCAATTTCAGTGTTTCATCGTCAATAAGAATGTGAGAGGGATACAGCAACCCTGAAGTGAAGCATCGGAATCTGTAATTAGCGTCACAGGAATGGTTCAAAACATAGACAGAAAGAAAAGTCAGTCTTCTTGTACTTAAGTCGTCATTGTGCCTTTTGTATTTTATTCCGATGCAATATCTGTGTTTCATCGTCAATAAGAAGGTCCAAGGGATACAGTAAACCTGAAGTGAAGCATCGGAATCTATAACTAGTGTCACAGGAATGGTTCAAAACATAGACAGCAAGAAGAGTCAGTCTTCTTGTACTTAAGTCGGCATTTTCCCTTATCTATTTAATTCCGATGCAATTTCTGTGTTTCATCGTCAATAAGAAGGTCAGAGGGATACAATAAACCTGAAGTGAGGCATCGGAATCTATAACTAGTGTCACAGGAATTGTTCCAAACATAGTCAGTAAGAAGAGTCATGTTTCTTGTACTTAAGTCGGCATTGTGCCTTATCTATTTAATTCCCATGCAATTTCTGTGTTTCATCGACAATAAGAAGGGCCAAGGGATACAGTAATCCCGAAGTGAATCATCGTAATCTATAACTAGTGTCACAGGAATGGTTCAAAACATAGTCCATACGAAGAGTCAGTCTTCTTGTACTTAAGTCGGCATTGTGCCTTTGGTATTTAATTCCGATGCAATTTCTGTGTTTCATCGTCAAAAAGAAGGTCAGAGGGATACAGTAAACCTGAAGTGAAGCATCGGAATCCGTAACAAGTGTCACAGGAAGGGTTCAAAACAGCCAGTAAGAAGAGTCAATCTTCTTGTACTTAAGTCGGCATTGTGCCTTTTGTATTTAATTCCGAAGCTATTTATGCATTTCGTCGCCAATTAGAAGGTCCAAAGGATACAGTAAACCTGAAGTGAAGCATCGGAATCAATAACTAATGTCACAGGAATCGTTCAAAACATAGACAGTAGGAAGAGTGAGTCTTCTTCTACTTAAGTCGGCATTGTGCCTTTTGTATTTAATTCCGATGCAATTTCTGTGTTTCATCGTCAATAAGAAGGTCAGAGGGATACAGTAAACCTGAAGTGAAGCATCGGAATCTGTAACTACTGTCACAGGAATGGTTCAAACATAGACAGTAGGAAGAGTCAGTCTTCTTGTACTTAAGTCGGCATTGTACCTTTTGTATTTAATTCCGATGCAATATCTGTGTTTCATCGTCAATAAGAAGTTGCAAGGGATACAGTAAACCTGAAGTGAAGCATCGGAATCCATAACTAGTGTCACAGGAATGGTTCAAATCATAGACAGTAAGAAGAGTCAGTCTTCTTGTACTTAATTCGGCATTTTGCCTTTTGTATTTAATTCCGATGCAATTTTTTTGCTTCATCGTCAATAAGAAGGTCAGAGGGGTAGAGTGAACCTGAAGTGATGCATCGGAATCTATAACTAGTATCACAGGAATGGTTCGAAACAGTCAGTAAGAAGAGTCAATCTTCTTGTACTTAAGTCGGCATTGTGCCTTTTGTATTTAATTCCGATGCATTTTCTGTGTATCATCGTCAATAAGAAGGTCCAAGGGATACAGTAAACCTAAAGTGAAGCATCGGAATCTATAACTAGTGTCACAGGAATGGTTCAAAACATAGACAGTAAGAAGAGTCAGTCTTATTATATTTAAGTCGGCAATGTGCCTTTTCTATTTAATTCCAATGCAATTTCTGTATTTCGTCGCCAATAAGAAGGTCCAAAGGATATAGTAAACCTGAAGTGAAGCATCGGAATCTATAACCAATGTCACAGGAATCGTTCAAACATAGACAGTAGGAAGGGTCAGTCTTCTTGTACTTAAGTCGGCATTGTGCCTTTTGTATTTAGTTCCGATGCAATTTCTGTGTTTCATCGTCAATAAGAAGGTCCTAGGGATAGAGTAAACCTGAAGTGAAGCATCGGAATCTGTAACTAATGTCACAGGAATGGATCAAAACATAGTTAGTAAGAAGAGTCAGTCTTCTTGTACTTAAGTCGGCATTGTGCCTTTTGTATTTAATTCCGATGCAATTTCTGTGTTTCATCGTCAATGCGAAGGTCCAAGGGACACAGTGAACCTAAAATGAAGCATCGGAATCTATAAGTAGTGTCACAGGAATGGTTCAAAACATAGTCAGTAAGAAGAGTCAGTCTTCTTGTACTTATGTTGGCATTGTGCCTTTTGTATCTAATACCGATGCAATTTCTCTGTTTCATCGTCAATAAGAAGGTCAGAGGGGTAGAGTGAACCTGAAGTATTGCATCGGAATCTATAACTAGTGTCACAGGAATGGTTCAAAACATAGACAGTAAGAAGGGTCAGTCTTCTTGTACTTAAAACGGCATTGTGCCTTTTGTACTTAATACCGATGCAATATCTGTGTTTCATCGTCAATAAGAGGGTGCAAGGGATACAGTAAATCTGAAGTGAAGCATCGGAATCTATAACTAGTGTCATAGGAATGGTTCAAAACTTAGACAGTAAGAAGAGTCAGTCTTCTTGTACTTATGTCGGCATTGTGCCTTTTATATTTAATTCCGATGCAATTTCTGTGTTTTATCGTCAATATGAAGGTCAGAGGGATACAGTAAACCTGAAGTGAAGCATCGGAATCTATAACTAGTGTCACAGGAATGGTTCAAAACAGTCAGTAAGAAGAGTCAATCTTCTTGTACTTAGGTCGGCATTGTGCTTTTTGTATTTAATTCCGATGCATTTTCTGTGTTTCATCGTCAATAAGAAGGTCCAAAGGATACAGTAAACCTGAAGTGAAACATCGGAATTTATAATTAATGTCACAGGAATCGTTCAAAACATAGACAGTAGGAAGAGTCAGTCTTCTTGTACTTAAGTCGGCGTTGTGCCTTTTGAATCTAATTATGATGCAATTTCTGTGTTTCATCGTCAAAAAGAAGGTTAGAGGGGTACAGTAAACCTGAAGTGAAGCATCGGAATCTATAACAAGTGTCACAGGAATGGCTCAAAACAGACAGTAAGAAGAGTCAGTCTTCTTGTACTTAAGTCGGCATTGTGCTTTTTGTATTTAATTCCGAAGCTATTTCTGCATTTCGTCGCCAGTTAGAAGGTCCAAAGGATAAGGTAAACCTGAAGTGAAGCATCGGAATCAATAACTAATGTCACAGGAATCGTTCAAAACATAGACAGTAGGAAGAGTCAGTTTTCTTGTACTTAAGTCGGCATTGTGTCTTTTGTATTTAATTCCGATGCAATTTCTGTGTTTCATCGTTAAAAGAAGGTCAGAGGGATACCGTAAACCTGAAGTGAAGCATCGGAATTTGTACCTAGTGTCACAGGAATGGTTAAAAACATAGACAGTAGGAAGAGTCAGTCCTCTTGTACTTAAGTCGGCATTGTGCCTTTTGAATTTAATTCCAATGCAATATCTGTGTTTCATCGTCAACAAGAAGGTCCTAGGGATACAGTAAACCTGATGTGAAGCATCGGAATCTGTAACTAGCGTCACAGGAATGGTTCAAAACATAGGCAGTAAGAAGAGTCAGTCTTCTTGTTCTTAAGTCGGCATTGTGCTTTTTGTATTTAATTCCGATTCAATTTCTGTGTTTCATCGTCAATAAGAACGTCCAAGGGATACAGTAAACCTGAAGTGAAGCATCGGAATCTATAACTAGTGTCACAGGAATGGTTCAAAACATAGACAGTTGGAAGAGTCAGTCTTCTTGTACTTAAGTCGGCATTGTGTCTCTTTGTATTTAATTCCGATGCAATATCTGTGTATCATCGTCAATAAGGAGGTCAGAGGGATACAGTAAACCTGAAGTGAAACATCGGAAACTATAACTAGTGTCACAGGAATGGTTCAAAACATAGTCAGTAAGAAGAGTCAGTCTTCCTGTACTTAAGTAGGCATTGTGCCTTTTCTATTTAATTCCGATGCAATATCTGTGTTTCATCGTCAATAAGAAGGTCAGAGGGATAGAGTAAACCTGAAGTGAGGCATCGGAATCTATAACTAGTGTCACAGGAATGTTGCCAAACATAGTCAGTAAGAAGAGTCAGTCTTCTTGTACTTAAGTCGGCATTGTGCCTTTTGTATATATTTCCGATGCAATTTCTGCGTTTCATCATCAATAAGAAGGTCAGAGGGATACAGTAAACCAGAAGTGAAGCATCGGAATCTATTACTAGTCTCACAGGATGGTAAAAAATATAGACAGCAGAAGAGTCATTCTTCTTGTACCTAAGTTTGGCATTGTGTTTTGTCTATTTAATTCCGATGCAATTTCTGTGTTTCATCGTCAATAAGAAGGTCAGAGGGATACAGTAAACCTGAAGTGAAGCAACGGAATCTATAACTAGTGTCACTGGAATGGTTCAAAATATAGACAGTAGGAAGAGTCAGTCTTCTTGTTCTTAAGTCGGCATTGTGACTTTTCTATTTAATTCCGATGCCATTTCTGTGTTTCATCGTCCATACGAAGGTCAGAGGGATACAGTAAAACCTGAAGTGAAGCATCGGAATGTATAATTAGTGTCACAGGAATCGTTCAAAGCATAGACAGTAGGAAAAGTCAGTCTTCTTCTACTGGATTCGGCATTGTGCCTTTTGTATCTATTTCCGATGCAATTCCTGTGTTTCATCGTCAAAAAGAAGGTCAGAGGGATACAGTAAACCCTAAGTGAAGCATCGGAATCTATAACTAGTGTCACAGGAATGGTTCAAAACATAGACAGTAATCTGAGTCAGTCTTTTTGTACTTAAGTAGTCATTGTGCCTTTTGTATTTAATTCCGATGAAATTTCTGTGTTTCATCGTCCATACGAAGGTCAGAGGGATACAGTAAACCTGAAGTCAAGCATCGGAATCTATAACTAGTGTCACAGAAATGGTTCAAAACATAGACAGTAAGAAGAGTCAGTCTTCTTGTACTTAAGTCGGCATTGTGCCTTTTCTATTTAATTCCGATGCAATTTCTGTGTTTCATCGTCAATAAGAAGGTCGGAGGGTTACAGTAAATCTGAAGTTAAGCATCGGAATGTATAACTAGTGTCCAAGGAATGATTCAAAACATACACAGTAGGAAGAGTCAGTCTCCTTGTACTTGAGTCGGCATTGTGCCTTTTGTATTTACTTCCGATGCAATTTCTGTGTTTCATCATCAATAAGATGGTCAGAGGGATACAGTAAACCTGAAGTGAAGCATCGGATTCTATAACTAGTGTCACAGGAATGGTTCAAAACATAGACAGCAGGAAGAGTCATTCTTCTTGTACTTAAGTCGGCCTTGTGCCTTTTCTATTTAATTCCGATGCAATTTCTGTGTTTCATCATCAATAAGAAGGTCAGAGGGATACAGTAAACCTAAGAAGAATCATCGGAATCTATAACTAGTGTCACAGGAATGGTTCAAAACATAGACAGTAGGAAGAGTCAGTCTACATGTACTTAAGTCGCCATTGTGCCTTTTGTATTTAATTCCGATGAAATTTCTGTGTTTCATCGTCAATAAGACGGTCAGAGGGATACAGTAAACCTGAAGTGAAGCAACGGAATCTATAGCTAGTGTCACTGGAATGGTTCAAAATATAGACAGTATTAAGAGTCAGTCTTCTTGTTCTTAAGTCGGCATTGTGACTTTTCTATTTAATTCCGATGCCATTTCTGTGTTTCATCGTCAATACGAAGGTCAGAGGGATACAGTAAAACCTGAAGTAAAGCATCGGAACGTATAACTAGTGTCACAGGAATCGTTCAAAGCATAGACAGTAGGAAGGGTCAGTCTTCTTCCACTTGATTCGGCATTGTGCCTTTTGTATCTATTTCCGATGCAATTCCTGCGTTTCATCGTCAAAAAGAAGGTCAGAGGAATACAGTAAACCTGAAGTGAAGCATCGGAAACTATAACTAGTGTCACAGGAATGGTTCAAAACATAGACAGTAGGAAGAGTCAGTCTTTTTGTACTTAAGTAGTCATTGTCCCTTTTGTATTAATTTCCGATGCAATTTCTGTGTTTCATTGTCAATAAGAAGGTCAGAGGGATACAGTAAACCTGATGTGAGGCATCGGAATCTATAACTAGTGTTACAGGAATAATTCAAAGCGTAGACAGTAGGAAGAGTCAGTCTTCTTGTATTTAAGTCGGCATTGTGCCTTTTCTATTTAATTCAGATGCAATTTCTGTGTTTCATCGTCAATAAGAAGGTTAGATGGATACAGTAAACCTGAGACGAAGCATCGGAATCTATAACTAGTGTCACAGGAATGGTTCAAAACATTGTCAGTAAGTAGAGTCAGTCTTCTTTTACTTAATTCGGCATTGTGCCTTTTTATTTAATTCCGATGAAATTTCTGTGTTTTATCGTCTATAAGTAGGTGAGAGGGATACAGTAAATCTGAAGTCAAGCATCGGAATCTATAACTAGTGTCACAGAAATGATTCAAAACATAGACAGTAAGAACAGTCAGTCTTCTTGTACTTATGTCGGCATTGTGACTTTTCTATATAATTCCGATGCCATTTCTGTGTTTCATCGTCAATAAGAAGGTCAGAGGGATACAGTAAACCTGAAGTGATGCGTCGGAATCTATAACTAGTGTCACAGGAATCGTTCAAAGCATAGACAGTAGGAAGAGTCAGTCTTCTTCTACTTGATTCGGCATTGTGCCTTTTGTATTTATTTCCGATGCAATTTCTGTGTTTCATCGTCAATAAGAAGCTCAGAGGGATACAGTAAACATGAAGTGAAGCATCGGAATCTATAACTAGTGTCACAGGAATGGTTCAATACATAGACAGTAAGAAGAATCAGTCTTCTTGTACTTAGGTCGGCATTGTGCCTTTCTATTTAATTCCGATTCAATTTCTGTGTCTCGTCGTCAATAAGAAGGTCCAAGGGATACAGTAAACCTGAAGTGAAGCATCGGAATCTATAACTAGTGTCACAGGAATGTTTCAAAACATAGACAGTAAGAAGAGTCAGTCCTCTTGTACTTAAGTCGGCATTGTGCTTTTTGTATCTAATTCCGATGCAATTTCTGTGTTTCATCGTCAATAAGAAGGTCAGAGGGATACAGTAAACCTGAAGTGAAGCATCGGAATCTTTAACTAGTGTCACAGGAATGGTTCAAATCATAGTCAGTAAGAAGAATCAGTCTTCTTGAACTTAATTCGGCATTGCGCCTTTTTATTTAATTCCGATGCAATTTCTGTGTTTCATCGTCAATAAGAAGTTCAAAGGGATACAGTAAACCTGAAGCATCGGAATCTATAACTAGTGTCACAGAAATGGTTCAATACTTCGTCAGCCAGAAGAGTCAGTCTTCTTGTACTTAAATCGGCGTTGTGCCTTTTCTATTTAATTCCGACGCAATTTCTGTGTTTCGTCGTCAATAAGAAGGTCCAAGGGATACAGCAAACCTGAAGTGAAGCATCGGAATCTATAACTAGTGTCACAGGAATGGTTCAAAACATAGACAGTAAGAAGAGTCAGTCTTCTTGTACTTAGGTCGGCATTGTGCCTTTTCTATTTAATTCCGATTCAATTTCTGTGTTTCGTCGTCAATAAGAAGGTCCAAAGGATACAGTAAACCTGAAGTGAAGCATCGGAATCTATAAGTGGTGTCACAGGAATAGTTCAAACATAGTCATTAAGATGAGTCAGTCTTCTTGTACTTAGATCGGCATTGTGCCTTTCGTATTTAATTCCGATGCAACTTCGGTGTTTCATCGTCAATAAGAAGGTCCAAGGGATACAGTAAACCTGAAGTGAAGCATCGAAATCTATAACTAGTGTCACAGGAATGGTTCAATACATAGTCAGTAAGAAGAGTCAGTCTTCTTGTACTTAGGTCGGCATTGTGCCTTTTCTATTTAATTCCGATTCAGTTTCTGTGTTTCGTCAGTCAATAAGAAGGTCCAAGGGATACAGTAAACCTGAAGTGAAGCATCGGAATCTATAACTAGTGTCACAGGAATGGTTCAAAACATAGACAGTAGGAAGAGTCAGTCTTCTTGTACTTATGTCGGCATTGTGCCATTTCTATTCTATTCCGACGCAATTTCTGTGTTTCATCGTCAATAAGAAGGTGAGAGGGATACAGTAAACCTGAAGTGAAGCATCGGAATCTATAAGTGGTGTCACAGGAATAGTTCAAACATAGTCATTAAGATGAGTCAGTCTTCTTGTACTTAAGTCGGCATTGTGCCTTTCGTATTTATTTCCGATGCAACTTCGGTGTTTCATCGTCAATAAGAGGGTCCAAGGGATACAGTAAACCTGAAGTGAAGCATCGGAATCTATAACTAGTGTCACAGGAATGGTTTATAGCATTGAGAGTAGGAAGAGTCAGTCTTCTTGTACTTAAGTCGGCATTGTGCCATTTGTATAGTATTCCGATGCAATTTCTGTGTTTCATCGTCACTAAGAAGGTCAGAGGGATACAGTAAACCTGAAGTGAAGCATCGGAATCTATAACTAGTGTCACAGGAATGGTTCAAATCATAGTCAGTAAGAAGGATCAGTCTTCTTCTACTTAATTCGGCATTGTGCCTTTTTATTTAATCCCGATGCAATTTCTGTGTTTCATCGTCAATAAGAAGTTCAAAGGGATACAGTAAACCTGAAGCATCGGAATCTATAACTAGTGTCACAGGAATGGTTCAAAACATAGACAGTAGGTAGAGTCAGTCTACATGTACTTAAGTCGGCATTGTGCCTTTTGTGTTTAATTCGGATGCAATTTTTGTGTTTCATCGTCAATAAGAAGGTCCAAGGGATACAGTAAACCTGAAGTGAAGAATCGGAATGTATAACTAGTGTCACAGGAATGGTAGAAAACATAGACAGTAAGTATAGTCAGTCTACTTGTACTTAAGACGGCATTGTGCCTTTTGTATTTAATTCCGATGCAATTTCTGTGTTTCGTCGTCTATAAGAAGGTCCAAGGTATATAGTACACCTGAAGTGAAGCATCGGAATCTATAACTATTGACCCAGGAATGGTTCAAATCATAGACTGTAAGAAGAGTCAGTCTTCTTGTACTTAAGTCAGCATTGTGGTTTTTCTATTTAATTCCGATGCAATTTCTGTGTTTCATCGTCAATAAGAAGGTCAGATGGATACAGTAAACCTGAGGCGAAGCATCGGAATCAATAACTAGTGTCACAGGAATGGTTCAAATGATAGACAGTAGGAAGAGTCAGTCTTCGTATACTTAAATCGGCATTGTGCCTTTTGTATTTAATTCCGATGCAATTTCTGCGTTTCATCGTCGATAATAAGGTCAGAGGGATACAGTAAACCTGAAGTAAATCATCGGAATCTATAACTAGTGTCACAGGGTTGGTTCAAAACATTGTCAGTAAGAAGAGTCAGTCTCTTGTACTTAATTCGGCATTGTGCCTTTTTATTTAATACGATGAAATTTCTGTGTTTTATCGCCAATAAGAAGGTCAGAGGGATACAGTAAACCTGAAGTCAAGCATCGGAATCTATAACTAGTGTCACAGAAATGGTTCAAAACATAGTCAGTAAGAAGAGTCAGTCTTCTTGTACTTAAGTCGGCATTGTGACTTTTCTATATATTTCCGATGATATTTCTGTGTTTCATCGTCAACAAGAATGTCAGAGGGATACAGTAAACCTGAAGTGAAGCATCGGAATGTATAACTAGTGCCACAGGAATCTTTCAAAACTTAGACAGTAGGAGAGTCAGTCTTCTTCTACTTGATTCGGCATTGTGCCTTTTGTATTTATTTCCGATGCAACGTCGGTGTTTCATCGTCAATAAGAAGGTCCAAGGGATACAGTAAACCTGAAGTGAAGCATCGAAATCTATAACTAGTGTCACAGGAAAGATTCAAAACATAGTCAGTAAGAAGAATCAGTCTTCTTGTACTTAGGTCGGCATTGTGCCTTTTCTATTTGATTCCGATTCAGTTTCTGTGTTTCGTCGTCAATAAGAAGGTCCAAGGGATACAGTAAACCTGAAGTGAAGCATCGGAATCTATAACTAGTGTCACAGGAATGGTTCAAAACATAGACAATAGGTAGAGTCAGTCTACATGTACTTAAGTCGGCATTGTGCCTTTTGTATTTAATTCGGATGCAATTCTTGTGTTTCATCGTCAATAAGAAGGTCCAAGGGATACAGTAAACCTGAAGTGAAGAATCGGAATGTATAACTAGTGTCACAGGAATGGTAGAAAACATAGACAGTAAGAAGAGTCAGTCTACTTGTACTTAAGTCGGTATTGTGCCATTTGTATTTAATTCCGATGCAATTTCTGTGTTTCATCGTCTATAAGAAGGTCCAAGGTATATAGTACACCTGAAGTGAAGCATCAGAATCTATAACTATTGACCCAGGAATGCTTCAAATCATAGACAGTAAGAAGAGTCAGTCCTTCTTGTACTTAAGTCGGCATTGTGCCTTTTCTATTTAATTCCGATGCAATTTCTGTGTTTCATCGTCAATAAGAAGGTCGGAGGGATACAGTAAATCTGAAGTTAAGCATCGGAATGTATAACTAGTGTCCAAGGAACGATTCAAAACATAGACAGTAGGAAGAGTCAGTCTCCTTGTACTTGAGTCGGCATTGTGCCTTTTGTATTTACTTCCGATGCAATTTCTGTGTTTCATCATCAATAAGATGGTCAGAGGGATACAGTAAACCTGAAGTGAAGCATCGGATTCTATAACTAGTGTCACAGGAATGGTTCAAAACATAGACAGCAGGAAGAGTCATTCTTCTTGTACTTAAGTCGGCCTTGTGCCTTTTCTATTTAATTCCGATGCAATTTCTGTGTTTCATCATCAATAAGAAGGTCAGAGGGATACAGTAAACCTAAGGTGAATCATCGGAATCTATAACTAGTGTCACAGGAATGGTTCAAAACATAGACAGTAGGAAGAGTCAGTCTACATGTACTTAAGTCGCCATTGTGCCTTTTGTATTTAATTCCGATGACATTTCTGTGTTTCATCGTCAATAAGACGGTCAGAGGGATACAGTAAACCTGAAGTGAAGCAACGGAATCTATAACTAGTGTCACTGGAATGGTTCAAAATATAGACAGTATTAAGAGTCAGTCTTCTTGTTCTTAAGTCGGCATTGTGACTTTTCTATTTAATTCCGATGCCATTTCTGTGTTTCATCGTCAATACGAAGGTCAGAGGGATACAGTAAAACCTGAAGTGATGCATCGGAATGTATAACTAGTGTCACAGAATCGTTCAAAGCGTAGACAGTAGGAAGGGTCAGTCTTCTTCTACTTGATTCGGCATTGTGCCTTTTGTATCTATTTCCGATGCAATTCCTGCGTTTCATCGTCAAAAAGAAGGTCAGAGGGATACAGTAAACCTGAAGTGAAGCATCGGAATGTATAACTAGTGTCACAGGAATGATTCAAAACATAGACAGTTGGAAGAATCAGTCTTCATGTACTTAAGTCGGCATTGTGCCTTTTCTATTTAATTCCGATGTAATTTCTGTGTTTCATCGTCAATAAGATGGTCAGAGGGATACAGTAAACCTGAAGTGAAGCATCGGAAACTATAACTAGTGTCACAGGAATGGTTCAAAACATAGACAGTAGGAAGAGTCAGTCTTTTTGTACTTAAGTAGTTATTGTCCCTTTTGTATTAATTTCCGATGCAATTTCTGTGTTTCATCGTCAATAAGAAGGTCAGAGGGATACAGTAAACCTGATGTGAGGCATCGCAATCTATAACTAGTGTTACAGGAATAATTCAAAACGTAGACAGTAAGAAGAGTCAGTCTTCTTGTATTTAAGTCGGCATTGTGCCTTTTCTATTTAATTCCGATGCAATTTCTGTGTTTCATCGTCAATAAGAAGGTCAGATGGATACAGTAAACCTGAGACGAAGCATCGGAATCTATAACTAGTGTCACAGGAATGGTTCAAAACATTGTCAGTAAGTAGAGTCAGTCTTCTTTTACTTAATTCGGCATTGTGCCTTTTTATTTAATTCCGATGAAATTTCTGTGTATTATCGTCTATAAGTAGGTCAGAGGGATACAGTAAACCTGAAGTCAAGCATCGGAATCTATAACTAGTGTCACAGAAATGGTTCAAAACATAGACAGTAAGAACAGTCAGTCTTCTTGTACTTAAGTCGGCATTGTGACTTTTCTATATAATTCCGATGCCATTTCTGTGTTTCATCGTCAATAAGAAGGTCAGAGGGATACAGTAAACCTGAAGTGATGCGTCGGAATCTATAACTAGTGTCACAGGAATCGTTCAAAGCATAGACAGTAGGAAGAGTCAGTCTTCTTCTACTTGATTCCGCATTGTGCCTTTTGTATTTATTTCCGATGCAATTTCTGTGTTTCATCGTCAATAAGAAGCTCAGAGGGATTTAGTAAACATGAAGTGAAGCATCGGAATTTATAACTAGTGTCACAGGAATGGTTCAATACATAGACAGTAAGAAGAGTCAGTCTTCTTGTACTTAGGTCGGCATTGTGCCTTTTCTATTTAATTCCGACTCAATTTCTGTGTCTCGTCGTCAGTAAGAAGGTCCAAGGGATACAGTAAACCTGAAGTGAAGCATCGGAATCTATAACTAGTGTCACAGGAATGTTTCAAAACATAGACAGTAAGAAGAGTCAGTCCTCTTGTACTTAAGTCGGCATTGTGCTTTTTGTATCTAATTCCGATGCAATTTCTGTGTTTCATCGTCAATAAGGTCAGAGGGATACAGTAAACCTGAAGTGAAGCATCGGAATCTTTAACTAGTGTCACAGGAATGGTTCAAATCATAGTCAGTAAGAAGAATCAGTCTTCTTGAACTTAATTCGGCATTGCGCCTTTTTATTTAATTCCGATGCAATTTCTGTGTTTCATCGTCAATAAGAAGTTCAAAGGGATACAGTAAACCTGAAGCATCGGAATCTATAACTAGTGTCACAGAAATGGTTCAATACTTCGTCAGCCAGAAGAGTCAGTCTTCTTGTACTTAAATCGGCGTTGTGCCTTTTCTATTTAATTCCGACGCAATTTCTGTGTTTCGTCGTCAGTAAGAAGGTCCAAGGGATACAGTAAACCTGAAGTGAAGCATCGGAATCTATAACTAGTGTCACAGGAATGGTTCAAAACATAGACAGTAAGAAGAGTCAGTCTTCTTGTACTTAGGTTCGCATTGTGCCTTTTCTATTTAATTCCCATTCAATTTCTGTGTTTCGTCGTCAATAAGAAGGTCCAAGGGATACAGTAAACCTGAAGTGAAGCATCGGAATCTATAACTAGTGTCACAGGAATGGTTCAAAACACAGACAGTAGGAAGAGTCAGTCTTCTTGTACTTAAGTCGGCATTGTGCCTTTTGTATTTAATTCCGATGCAATTTCTGTGTTTCATCGTCAATAAGAAGGTCCAAGGAATACAATAAACCTGAAGTGAGGCATCGGAATATATGACTAGTGTCACAGGACGGGTTCAAAGCATAGTCAGTAGGGAGAGTCAGTCTTCTTGTACTTAAGTCGGCATTGTGCCTTTTCTATTTAATTCCGATGCAATTTCTGTGTTTCATCGTCAATAAGAAGGTCCAAGGGATGCAGGACACTTGAAGTGAAGCATCGGAATCCTTAACTAGTGTCACAGGAATGGTTCAAAACATAGACAGTAAGAAGAGTCAGTCTTCTTGTACTTAAGTCGGCATTGTGCCTTTCGTATTTAATTCCGATGCAACTTCGGTGTTTCATCGTCAATAAGAAGGTCCAAGGGATACAGTAAACCTGAAGTGAAGCATCGAAATCTATAACTAGTGTCACAGGAATGGTTCAATACATAGTCAGTAAGAAGAGTCAGTCTTCTTGTACTTAGGTCGGCATTGTGCCTTTTCTATTTAATTCCGATTCAGTTTCTGTGTTTCGTCGTCAATAAGAAGGTCCAAGGGATACAGTAAACCTGAAGTGAAGCATCGGAATCTATAACTAGTGTCACAGGAATGGTTCAAAACATAGACAGTAGGAAGAGTCAGTCTTCTTGTACTTAAGTCGGCATTGTGCCATTTCTATTCTATTCCGATGCAATTTCTGTGTTTCATCGTCACTAAGAAGGTCAGTGGGATACAGTAAACCTGAAGTGGAGCATCGGAATCTATAACTAGTGTCACAGGAATGGTTCAAATCATAGTCAGTAAGAAGGATCAGTCTTCTTGTACTTAATTCGGCATTGTGCCTTTTTATTTAATCGCGATGCAATTTCTGTGTTTCATCGTCAATAAGAAGTTCAAAGGGATACAGTAAACCTGATGCATCGGAATCTACAACTAGTGTCACAGGAATGGTAGAAAACATAGACAGTAAGAAGAGTCAGTCTACTTGTACTTAAGTCGGCCTTGTGCCATTTCTATTCTATTTCGACGCAATTTCTGTGTTTCATCGTCAATAAGAAGGTGAGAGGGATACAGTAAACCTGAAGTGAAGCATCGGAATCTATAAGTGGTGTCACAGGAATGGTTCAAACATTGTCATTAAGAAGAGTCAGACTTCTTGTACTTAAGTCGGCATTGTGCCTTTCGTATTTAATTCCGATGCAACTTCGGTCTTTCATCGTCAATAAGAGGGTCCAAGGTATACAGTAAACCTGAAGTGAAGCATCGGAATCTATAACTAGTGTCACAGGAATGGTTTATAGCATAGAGAGCAGGAAGAGTCAGTCATCTTGTACTTAAGTCGGCATTGTGCCATTTATATGGTATTCCGATGCAATTTCTGTGTTTCATAGTCAATAAGAAGGTCAGAGGGATACAGTAAACCTGAAGTAAATCATCGGAATCTATAACTAGTGTCACAGGAATGGTTCAAAACATTGTCAGTAAGAAGGGTCAGTCTTCTTGTACTTAATTTTGGCATTGTGCCTTTTTATTTAATTCCGATGAAATTTCTGTGTTTTATCGCCAATAAGAAGGTCAGAGGGATACAGTAAACCTGAAGTCAAGCATCGGATTCTACAACTAGTGTCACAGAAATGGTTCAAAACATAGTCAGTAAGAAGAGTCAGTCTTCTTGTACTTAAGTCGGCCTTGTGCCATTTCTATTCTATTTCGACGCAATTTCTGTGTTTCATCGTCAATAAGAAGGTGAGAGGGATACAGTAAACCTGAAGTGAAGCATCGGAATCTATAAGTGGTGTCACAGGAATGGTTCAAACATTGTCATTAAGAAGAGTCAGACTTCTTGTACTTAAGTCGGCATTGTGCCTTTCGTATTTAATTCCGATGCAACTTCGGTCTTTCATCGTCAATAAGAGGGTCCAAGGTATACAGTAAACCTGAAGTGAAGCATCGGAATCTATAACTAGTGTCACAGGAATGGTTTATAGCATAGAGAGCAGGAAGAGTCAGTCATCTTGTACTTAAGTCGGCATTGTGCCATTTATATGGTATTCCGATGCAATTTCTGTGTTTCATAGTCAATAAGAAGGTCAGAGGGATACAGTAAACCTGAAGTGAAGCATCGGAATCTATAACTAGTGTCACAGGAATGGTTCAAATCATAGTCAGTAAGAAGGATCAGTCTTCTTGTACTTAATTCGGCATTGTGCCTTTTTATTTAATTCCGATGCAATTTCTGTGTTTCATCGTCAATAAGAAGTTCAAAGGGATACAGTAAACCTGAAGCATCGGAATCTATAACTAGTGACACAGAAATGGTTCAAAACATAGTCAGCAAGAAGAGTCAGTCTTCTTGTACTTAAATCGGCGTTGTGCCTTTTCTATTTAATTCCGATGCAATTTCTGTGTTTCATCGTCAATAAGAAGGTCAGAGGGATACAGTAAACCTGAAGTGAAGCATCGGATTGTATAACTAGTGTCACAGGAATGGTTCAAAACATAGACAGTAGGTGGAGTCAGTCTTCTTGTACTTGAGTCGGCATTGTGCCTTTTGTATATATTTCTGATGCAATTTCTGCGTTTCATCATCGATAAGAAGGTCAGAGGGATGCAGTAAACCTGAAGTGAAGCATCGGAATCTATAACTAGTCTCACAGGATGGTAAAAAACATAGACAGCAGAAGAGTCATTCTTCTTGTACTTAAGTCGGCATTGTGCCTTGTCTATTTAATTCCGATGCAATTTCTGTGTTTCATCGTCAATAAGAAGGTCAGAGGGATACAGTAAACCTGAAGTGAATCATCGGAATCTATAACTAGTGTCACAGGAATGGTTCAAAACATAGACAGTAGGTAGAGTCAGTCTACATGTACTTAAGTCGGCATTGTGCCTTTTGTATTTAATTCGGATGCAATTTTTGTGTTTCATCGTCAATAAGAAGGTCCAAGGGATACAGTAAACCTGAAGTGAAGAATCCGAATGTATAACTAGTGTCACAGGAATGGTAGAAAACATAGACAGTAAGAAGAGTCAGTCTACTTGTACTTAAGTCGGTATTGTGCCTTTTGTATTTAATTCCGATGCAATTTCTGTGTTTCATCGTCTATAACAAGGTCCAAGGTATATAGTACACCTGAAGTGAAGCATCAGAATCTATAACTATTGACCCAGGAATGGTTCAAATCATAGACAGTAAGAAGAGTCAGTCTTCTTGTACTTAAGTCAGCACTGTGCCTTTTCTATTTAATTCCGATGCAATTTCTGTGTTTCATCGTCAATAAGAAGGTCAGAGGGATACAGTAAACCTAAAGTGAAGCATCGGAATCTATAACTAGTGTCACAGGAATGGTTGAAAACATAGACAGTAGGAAGAGTCAGTCTTTTTGTACTTAAGTAGTCATTGTGCCTTTTGTATTTAATTCCGATGTAATTTCTGTGTTTCATCGTCAATAAGAATTTCAGAGGGATACAGTAAACCTGATGTGAGGCATCGGAATCTATAACTAGTGTTACAGGAATGATTCAAAACGTAGACATTAGGAAGAGTCAGTCTTCTTGTATTTAAGTCGGCAATGTGCCTTTTCTATTTAATTCCGATGCAATTTCTGTGTTTCATCGTCAATAAGAAGGTCAGATGGACACAGTAAACCTGAGGCGAAGCATCGGAATCAATAACTAGTGTCACAGGATTGGTTCAAATGATAGACAGTAGGAAGAGTCAGTCTTCGTATACTTAAGTCGGCATTGTGCCTTTTGTATTTAATTCCGATGCAATTTCCGCGTTTCATCGTCAATAAGAAGGTCAGAGGGATACAGTAAACCTGAAGTGAATCATCGGAATCTAAAACTAGTGTCACAGGAATGGTTCAGAACATTGTCAGTAAGAAGAGTCAGTCTTCTTGTACTTAATTCGGCATTGTGCCTTTTTATTTAATTCCGATGAAATTTCTGTGTTTTATCGCCAATAAGAAGGTCAGAGGGATACAGTAATCCTGAAGTCAAGCATCGGAATCTATAACTAGTGTCACAGAAATGGTTCAAAACATAGTCAGTAAGAAGAGTCAGTCTTCTTGTACTTAAGTCGGCATTGTGATTTTTCTATATAATTCCGTCGCCATTTCTGTGTTTCATCGTCAACAAGAAGGTCAGAGGGATACAGGAAAACTTGAACTGATGCATCGGAATGTATAACTAGTGTCACAGGAACCTTTCAAAGCATAGACAGTAGGAAGAGTCAGTCTTCTTCTACTTGATTCGGCATTGTGCCTTTTGTATTTATTTCCGATGCAATTTCTGTGTTTCATCGTCAATAAGAAGCTCAGAGGGATACAGTAAACGTGAAGTGAAGCATCGGAATCTATAACTAGTGTCACAGGAATGGTTCAAAACATACACAGTAAGAAGAGTCAGTCTTCTTGTACTTAAGTCGGCATTGTGCCTTTTCTATTTAATTCCGATGCAATTTCTGTGTTTCATCGTCAATAAGAAGCTCAGAGGGATTTAGTAAACATGAAGTGAAGCATCGGAATCTATAACTAGTGTCACAGGAATTGTTGAAAACATAGACAGTAGGAAGAGTCAGTCTTTTTGTACTTAAGTAGTGATTGTGCCTTTTGTATTTAATTCCGATGCAATTTCTGTGTTTCATCGTCAATAAGAAGGTCAGAGGGTTACAGTAAACCTGATGTGAGGCATCGGATTCTATAACTAGTGTTACAGGAATGATTCAAAACGTAGACAGTAGGAAGGGTCAGTCTTCTTGTATTTAAGTCGGCATTGTGCCTTTTCTATTTAATTCCGATGCAATTTCTGTGTTTCATCGTCAATAAGAAGGTCAGATGGATACAGTAAACCATGAGGCGAAGCATCGGAATCAATAACTAGTGTCACAGGAATGGTTCAAATGATAGACAGTAGGAAGAGTCAGTCTTCGTATACTTAAGTCGGCATTGTGACTTTTCTGTATAATTCCGATGCTATTTCTGTGTTTCGTCGTCAACAAGAATGTCAGAGGGATACAGTAAACCTGAAGTGAAGCATCGGAATGTATAACTAGTGTCACAGGAATCTTTCAAAGCTTAGACAGTAGGAAGAGTCAGTCTTCTTCTACTTGATTCGGCATTGTGCCTTTTGTATTTATTTCCGATGCAACTTCGGTGTTTCATCGTCAATAAGCAGGTCCAAGGGATACAGTAAACCTGAAGTGAAGCATCGAAATCTATAACGAGTGTCACAGGAATGGTTCAATACATAGTCAGTAAGAAGAGTCAGTCTTCTTGTACTTAGGTCGGCATTGTGCCTTTTCTATTTAATTCCGATTCAGTTTCTGTGTTTCGTCGTCAATAAGAAGGTCCAAGGGATACAGTAAACCTGAAGTGAAGCATCGGAATCTATAACTAGTGTCACAGGAATGGTTCAAAACATAGACAGTACGAAGAGTCAGTCTTCTTGTACTTAAGTCGGCCTTGTGCCATTTCTATTCTATTTCGACGCAATTTCTGTGTTTAGTCGTCAATAAGAAGGTGAGAGGGATACAGTAAACCTGAAGTGAAGCATCGGAATCTCTAAGTGGTGTCACAGGAATGGTTCAAACATTGTCATTAAGAAGAGTCAGACTTCTTGTACTTAAGTCGGCATTGTGCCTTTCGTATTTAATTCTGATGCAACTTCGGTCTTTCATCGTCAATAAGAGGGTCCAAGGGATACAGTAAACCTGAAGTGAAGCATCGGAATCTATAACTAGTGTCACAGGAATGGTTTATAGCATAGAGAGCAGGAAGAGTCAGTCATCTTGTACTTAAGTCGGCATTGTGCCATTTATATGGTATTCCGATGCAATTTCTTTGTTTCATCGTCAATAAGAAGGTCAGAGGGATACAGTAAACCTGAAGTGAAGCATCGGAATCTATAACTAGTGTCACAGGAATGGTTCAAATCATAGTCAGTAAGAAGGGTCAGTGTTCTTGTACTTAATTCGGCATTGTGCCTTTTTATTTAATTCCGATACAATTTCTGTGTTTCATCGTCAATAAGAAGTTCAAAGGGATACAGTAAACCTGAAGCATCGGAATCTATAACTAGTGTCACAGAAATGGTTCAAAACATAGTCAGCAAGAAGAGTCAGTCTTCTTGTACTTAAATCGGCGTTGTGCCTTTTCTATTTAATTCCGATGCAATTTCTGTGTTTCATCGTCAATACGAAGGTCAGAGGGATACAGTAAACCTGAAGTGAAGCATCGGATTGTATAACTAGTGTCACAGGAATGGTTCAAAACATAGACAGTAGGTAGAGTCAGTCTTCTTGTACTTGAGTCGGCATTGTGCCTTTTGTATATATTTCTGATGCAATTTCTGCGTTTCATCATCGATAAGAAGGTCAGAGGGATGCAGTAAACCTGAAGTGAAGCATCGGAATCTATAACTAGTCTCACAGGATGGTAAAAAACATAGGCAGCAGAAGAGTCATTCTTCTTGTACTTAAGTCGGCATTGTGCCTTGTCTATTTAATTCCGATGCAATTTCTGTGTTTCATCGTCAATAAGAAGGTCAGAGGGATACAGTAAACCTGAAGTGAATCATCGGAATCTATAACTAGTGTCACAGAAATGGTTCAAAACATAGACAGTAGGTAGAGTCAGTCTACATGTACTTAAGTCGGCATTGTGCCTTTTGTATTTAATTCGGATGCAATTTTTGTGTTTCATCGTCAATAAGAAGGTCCAAGGGATACAGTAAACCTGAAGTGAAGAATCGGAATGTATAACTAGTGTCACAGGAATGGTAGAAAACATAGACAGTAAGAAGAGTCAGTCTACTTGTACTTAGGTCGGTATTGTGCCTTTTGAATTTAATTCCGATGCAATTTCTGTGTTTCATCGTCTATAAGAAGGTCCAAGGTATATAGTACACCTGAAGTGAATCATCAGAATCTATAACTATTGACCCAGGAATGGTTCAAATCATAGACAGTAAGAAGAGTCAGTCTTCTTGTACTTAAGTCAGCACTGTGCCTTTTCTATTTAATTCCGATGCAATTTCTGTGTTTCATCGTCAATAAGAAGGTCAGAGGGATACAGTAAACCTGAAGTGAAGCATCGGAATCTATAACTAGTGTCACAGGAATGGTTGAAAACATAGACAGTAGGAAGAGTCAGTCTTTTTGTACTTAAGTAGTCATTGTGCCTTTTGTATTTAATTCCGATGCAATTTCTGTGTTTCATCGTCAATAAGAATTTCAGAGGGATACAGTAAACCTGATGTGAGGCATCGGAATCTATAACTAGTGTTACAGGAATGATTCAAAACGTAGACATTAGGAAGAGTCAGTCTTCTTGTATTTAAGTCGGCAATGTGCCTTTTCTATTTAATTCCGATGCAATTTCTGTGTTTCATCGTCAATAAGAAGGTCAGATGGACACAGTAAACCTGAGGCGAAGCATCGGAATCAATAACTAGTGTCACAGGAATGGTTCAAATGATAGACAGTAGGAAGAGTCAGTCTTCGTATACTTAAGTCGGCATTGTGCCTTTTGTATTTAATTCCGATGCAATTTCCGCGTTTCATCGTCAATAAGAAGGTCAGAGGGATACAGTTAACCTAAGTGAATCATCGGAATCTAAAACTAGTGTCACAGGAATGGTTCAAAACATTGTCAGTAAGAAGAGTCAGTCTTCTTGTACTTAAGTCGGCATTGTGCCTTTTCTATTTAATTCCGACGCAATCTCTGTGTTTCATCGTCAATAAGAAGGTCAGAGGGATACAGTAAACCTGAAGTGAAGCATCGGAATCTATAACTAGTGTCACAGGAATGGTTGAAAACATAGACAGTAGGAAGAGTCAGTCTTTTTGTACTTAAGTAGTCATTGTGCCTTTTCTATTTAATTCCGATGCAATTTCTGTGTTTCATCGTCAATAAGAAGGTCAGATGGATACAGTAAACCATGAGGCGAAGCATCGGAATCAATAACTAGTGTCACAGGAATGGTTCAAATGGTAGACAGTAGGAAGAGTCAGTCTTCGTATACTTAAGTCGGCATTGTGAGTTTTGTATTTAATTCCGATGCAATTTCTGCGTTTCATCGTCGATAAGAAGGTCAGAGGGATACAGTAAACCTGAAGTCAAGCATCGGAATCTACAACTAGTGTCACAGAAATGGTTCAAAACATAGTCAGTAAGAAGAGTCAGTCTTCCTGTACTTAAGTCGGCATTGTGACTTTTCTATATAATTCCGATGCTATTTCTGTGTTTCATCGTCAACAAGAATGTCAGAGGGATACAGTAAACCTGAAGTGAAGCATCGGAATGTATAACTAGTGTCACAGGAATCTTTCAAAGCTTAGACAATAGGAAGAGTCAGTCTTCTTCTACTTGATTCGGCATTGTGCCTTTTGTATTTATTTCCGATGCAACTTCGGTGTTTCATCGTCAATAAGAAGGTCCAAGGGATACAGTAAACCTGAAGTGAAGCATCGAAATTTATAACTAGTGTCACAGGAATGGTTCAATACATAGTCAGTAAGAAGAGTCAGTCTTCTTGTACTTAGGTCGGCATAGTGCCTTTTCTATTTAATTCCGATTCAGTTTCTGTGTTTCGTCGTCAATAAGAAGGTCCAAGGGATACAGTAAACCTGAAGTGAAGCATCGGAATCTATAACTAGTGTCACAGGAATGGTTCAAAACATAGACAGTACGAAGAGTCAGTCTTCTTGTACTTAAGTCGGCCTTGTGCCATTTCTATTCTATTTCGACGCAATTTCTGTGTTTCATCGTCAATAAGAAGGTGAGAGGGATACAGTAAACCTGAAGTGAAGCATCGGAATCTATAAGTGGTGTCACAGGAATGGTTCAAACATTGTCATTAAGAAGAGTCAGACTTCTTGTACTTAAGTCGGCATTGTGCCTTTCGTATTTAATTCTGATGCAACTTCGGTCTTTCATCGTCAATAAGAGGGTCCAAGGGATACAGTAAACCTGAAGTGAAGCATCGGAATCTATAACTAGTGTCACAGGAATGGTTCAAATCGTAGTCAGTAAGAAGGATCAGTCTTCTTGTACTTAATTCGGCATTGTGCCTTTTTATTTAATTCCGATGCAATTTCTGTGTTTCATCGTCAATAAGGAGGTCAGAGGGATACAGTAAACCTGAAGTGAAGCATCGGATTGTATAACTAGTGTCACAGGAATGGTTCAAAACATAGACAGTAGGTAGAGTCAGTCTTCTTGTACTTGAGTCGGCATTGTGCCTTTTGTATATATTTCTGATGCAATTTCTGCGTTTCATCATCAATAAGAAGGTCAGAGGGATGCAGTAAACCTGAAGTGAAGCATCGGAATCTATAACTAGTCTCACAGGATGGTAAAAAACATAGACAGCAGAAGAGTCATTCTTCTTGTACTTAAGTCGGCATTGTGCCTTGTCTATTTAATTCCGATGCAATTTCTGTGTTTCATCGTCAATAATAAGGTCAGAGGGATACAGTAAACCTGAAGTGAATCATCGGAATCTATAACTAGTGTCACAGGAATGGTTCAAAACATAGACAGTAGGTAGAGTCAGTCTACATGTACTTAAGTCGGCATTGTGCCTTTTGTATTTAATTCGGATGCAATTTTTGTGTTTCATCGTCAATAAGAAGGTCCAAGGGATACAGTAAACCTGAAGTGAAGAATCGGAATGTATAACTAGTGTCACAGGAATGGTTCAAAACATAGACAGTAAGAAGAGTCAGTCTACTTGTACTTAAGTCGGTATTGTGCCTTTTGTATTTAATTCCGATGCAATTTCTGTATTTCATCGTCTATAAGAAGGTCCAAGGTATATAGTACACCTGAAGTGAAGCATCAGAATCCTTAACTATTGACCCAGGAATGGTTCAAATCATAGACAGTAAGAAGAGTCAGTCTTCTTGTACTTAAGTCAGCACTGTGCCTTTTCTATTTATTTCCGATGCAATTTCTGTGTTTCATCGTCAATAAGAAGGTCAGAGGGATACAGTAAACCTGAAGTGAAGCATCGGAATCTATAACTAGTGTCACAGGAATGGTTGAAAACATAGACAGTAGGAAGAGTCAGTCTTTTTGTACTTAAGTAGTCATTGTGCCTTTTGTATTTAATTCCGATGCAATTTCTGTGTTTCATCGTCAATAAGAATTTCAGAGGGATACAGTAAACCTGATGTGAGGCATCGGAATCTATAACTAGTGTTACAGGAATGATTCAAAACGTAGACATTAGGAAGAGTCAGTCTTCTTGTATTTAAGTCGGCAATGTGCCTTTTCTATTTAATTACGATGCAATTTCTGTGTTTCATCGTCAATAAGAAGGTCAGATGGACACAGTAAACCTGAGGCGAAGCATCGGAATCAATAACTAGTGTCACAGGAATGGTTCAAATGATAGACAGTAGGAAGAGTCAGTCTTCGTATACTTAAGTCGGCATTGTGCCTTTTGTATTTAATTCCGATGCAATTTCCGCGTTTCATCGTCAATAAGAAGGTCAGAGGGATACAGTAAACCTGAAGTGAATCATCGGAATCTAAAACTAGTGTCACAGGAATGGTTCAAAACATTGTCAGTAAGAAGAGTCAGTCTTCTTGTACTTAATTCGGCATTGTGCCTTTTTATTTAATTCCGATGAAATTTCTGTGTTTTATCGCCAATAAGAAGGTCAGAGGGATACAGTAAACCTGAAGTCAAGCATCGGAATCTATAACTAGTGTCACAGGAATGGTTCAAAACATAGACAGTAAGAAGAGTCAGTCTTCTTGTACTTAAGTCGGCATTGTGCCTTTTCTATTTAATTCCGACGCAATCTCTGTGTTTCATCGTCAATAAGAAGGTCAGAGGGATACAGTAAACCTGAAGTGAAGCATCGGACTCTATAAGTGGTGTCACAAGAATGGTTCAAACATAGTCAGTAAGTAGAGTCAGTTTTCTTGTACTTAAGTCGGCATTGTGCCTTTTCTATTTAATTCCGATGCAATTTCTGTGTTTCATCGTCAATAAGAAGGTCGGAGGGATACAGTAAATCTGAAGTGAAGCATCGTAATCTATAACTAGTGTCAAAGAAATGGGTCAAACGTAGTCAGTAAGAAGAGTCAGTCTTCTTGTACTTAAGGCGGCATTGTGCATTTTCTATTTAATTCCGATGCAATTTCTGTATTTTATCGACAATAAGAAGGTCCAAGGGATCCAGTACACCTGAAGTGCAGAATCGGAATCTATACCTAGTGTCACAGGAATGGTTCAAAACATAGTCAGTAGGAAGATTCAGTCTTCTTGTACTTAGGTCGCCATTGTGCCTTTTCTATTTATTTCCGATGCAATTTCTGTGTTTCATCCTCAATAAGAAGGTCAGAGGGATACAGTAAATCTGAAGTGAAGCAACGGAATCTATAACTAGTGTCACTGGAATGGTTCAAAATATAGACAGTAGGAAGAGTCAGTCTTCTTGTTCTTAAGTCGGCATTGTGACTTTTCTATTTAATTCCGATGCCATGTCTGTGTTTCATCGTCAATACGAAGGTCAGAGGGATACAGTAAAACCTGAAGTGAAGCATCGGAATGTATAACTAGTGTCACAGGAATCGTTCAAAGCATGGACAGTAGGAAGAGTCAGTCTTCTTCTACTTGATTCGCCATTGTGCCTTTTGTATCTATTTCCGATGCAATTCCTGCATTTCATCGTCAAAACGAAGGTCAGAGGGATACAGTAAACCTGAAGTGAAGCATCGGAATGTATAACTAGTGTCACAGGAATGATTCAAAACATAGACAGTTGGAAGAATCAGTCTTCATGTACTTAAGTCGGCATTGTGCCTTTTCTATTTAATTCCAATGCAATTTCTGTGTTTCATCGTCAATAAGAAGGTCAGAGGGATACAGTAAATCTGAAGTGAAGCAACGGAATCTATAACTAGTGTCACTGGAATGGTTCAAAATATAGACAGTAGGAAGAGTCAGTCTTCTTGTTCTTAAGTCGGCATTGTGACTTTTCTATTTAATTCCGATGCCATGTCTGTGTTTCATCGTCAATACGAAGGTCAGAGGGATACAGTAAAACCTGAAGTGAATCATCGGAATCTATAACTAGTGTCACAGAAATGGTTCAAAACATAGACAGTAGGTAGAGTCAGTCTACATGTACTTAAGTCGGCATTGTGCCTTTTGTATTTAATTCGGATGCAATTTTTGTGTTTCATCGTCAATAAGAAGGTCCAAGGGATACAGTAAACCTGAAGTGAAGAATCGGAATGTATAACTAGTGTCACAGGAATGGTAGAAAACATAGACAGTAAGAAGAGTCAGTCTACTTGTACTTAGGTCGGTATTGTGCCTTTTGTATTTAATTCCGATGCAATTTCTGTGTTTCATCGTCTATAAGAAGGTCCAAGGTATATAGTACACCTGAAGTGAAGCATCAGAATCTATAACTATTGACCCAGGAATGGTTCAAATCATAGACAGTAAGAAGAGTCAGTCTTCTTGTACTTAAGTCAGCACTGTGCCTTTTCTATTTAATTCCGATGCAATTTCTGTGTTTCATCGTCAATAAGAAGGTCAGAGGGATACAGTAAACCTGAAGTGAAGCATCGGAATCTATAACTAGTGTCACAGGAATGGTTGAAAACATTGACAGTAGGAAGAGTCAGTCTTTTTGTACTTAAGTAGTCATTGTGCCTTTTGTATTTAATTCCGATGCAATTTCTGTGTTTCATCGTCAATAAGAATTTCAGAGGGATACAGTAAACCTGATGTGAGGCATCGGAATCTATAACTAGTGTTACAGGAATGATTCAAAACGTAGACATTAGGAAGAGTCAGTCTTCTTGTATTTAAGTCGGCAATGTGAATTTTCTATTTAATTCCGATGCAATTTCTGTGTTTCATCGTCAATAAGAAGGTCAGATGGACACAGTAAACCTGAGGCGAAGCATCGGAATCAATAACTAGTGTCACAGGAATGGTTCAAATGATAGACAGTAGGAAGAGTCAGTCTTCGTATACTTAAGTCGGCATTGTGCCTTTTGTATTTAATTCCGATGCAATTTCCGCGTTTCATCGTCAATAAGAAGGTCAGAGGGATACAGTTAACCTGAAGTGAATCATCGGAATCTAAAACTAGTGTCACAGGAATGGTTCAAAACATTGTCAGTAAGAAGAGTCAGTCTTCTTGTACTTAAGTCGGCATTGTGCCTTTTCTATTTAATTCCGACGCAATCTCTGTGTTTCATCGTCAATAAGAAGGTCAGAGGGATACAGTAAACCTGAAGTGAAGCATCGGAATCTATAACTAGTGTCACAGGAATGGTTGAAAACATAGACAGTAGGAAGAGTCAGTCTTTTTGTACTTAAGTAGTCATTGTGCCTTTTGTATTTAATTCCGATGCAATTTCTGTGTTTCATCGTCAATAAGAAGGTCAGAGGGTTACAGTAAACCTGATGTGAGGCATCGGATTCTATAACTAGTGTTACAGGAATGATTCACAACGTAGACAGTAGGAAGGGTCAGTCTTCTTGTATTTAAGTCGGCATTGTGCCTTTTCTATTTAATTCCGATGCAATTTCTGTGTTTCATCGTCAATAAGAAGGTCAGATGGATACAGTAAACCATGAGGCGAAGCATCGGAATCAATAACTAGTGTCACAGGAATGGTTCAAATGGTAGACAGTAGGAAGAGTCAGTCTTCGTATACTTAAGTCGGCATTGTGCCTTTTGTATTTAATTCCGATGCAATTTCTGCGTTTCATCGTCGATAAGAAGGTCAGAGGGATACAGTAAACCTGAAGTAAATCATCGGAATCTATAACTAGTGTCACAGGAATGGTTCAAAACATTGTCAGTAAGAAGAGTCAGTCGTCTTGTACTTAATTCGGCATTGTGCCTTTTTATTTAATTCCGATGAAATTTCTCTGTTTTATCGCCAATAAGAAGGTCAGAGGGATACAGTAAACCTGAAGTCAAGCATCGGAATCTACAACTAGTGTCACAGAAATGGTTCAAAACATAGTCAGTAAGAAGAGTCAGTCTTCCTGTACTTAAGTCGGCATTGTGACTTTTCTATATAATTCCGATGCTATTTCTGTGTTTCATCGTCAACAAGAATGTCAGAGGGATACAGTAAACCTGAAGTGAAGCATCGGAATGTATAACTAGTGTCACAGGAATCTTTCAAAGCTTAGACAGTAGGAAGAGTCAGTCTTCTTCTACTTGATTCGGCATTGTGCCTTTTGTATTTATTTCCGATGCAACTTCGGTGTTTCATCGTCAATAAGAAGGTCCAAGGGATACAGTAAACCTGAAGTGAAGCATCGAAATTTATAACTAGTGTCACAGGAATGGTTCAATACATAGTCAGTAAGAAGAGTCAGTCTTCTTGTACTTAGGTCGGCATAGTGCCTTTTCTATTTAATTCCGATTCAGTTTCTGTGTTTCGTCGTCAATAAGAAGGTCCAAGGGATACAGTAAACCTGAAGTGAAGCATCGGAATCTATAACTAGTGTCACAGGAATGGTTCAAAACATAGACAGTACGAAGAGTCAGTCTTCTTGTACTTAAGTCGGCCTTGTGCCATTTCTATTCTATTTCGACGCAATTTCTGTGTTTCATCGTCAATAAGAAGGTGAGAGGGATACAGTAAACCTGAAGTGAAGCATCGGAATCTATAAGTGGTGTCACAGGAATGGTTCAAACATTGTCATTAAGAAGAGTCAGACTTCTTGTACTTAAGTCGGCATTGTGCCTTTCGTATTTAATTCTGATGCAACTTCGGTCTTTCATCGTCAATAAGAGGGTCCAAGGGATACAGTAAACCTGAAGTGAAGCATCGGAATCTATAACTAGTGTCACAGGAATGGTTTATAGCATAGAGAGCAGGAAGAGTCAGTCATCTTGTACTTAAGTCGGCATTGTGCCATTTATATGGTATTCCGATGCAATTTCTGTGTTTCATCGTCAATAAGAAGGTCAGAGGGATACAGTAAACCTGAAGTGAAGCATCGGAATCTATAACTAGTGTCACAGGAATGGTTCAAATCGTAGTCAGTAAGAAGGATCAGTCTTCTTGTACTTAATTCGGCATTGTGCCTTTTTATTTAATTCCGATGCAATTTCTGTGTTTCATCGTCAATAAGGAGGTCAGAGGGATACAGTAAACCTGAAGTGAAGCATCGGATTGTATAACTAGTGTCACAGGAATGGTTCAAAACATAGACAGTAGGTAGAGTCAGTCTTCTTGTACTTGAGTCGGCATTGTGCCTTTTGTATATATTTCTGATGCAATTTCTGCGTTTCATCATCGATAAGAAGGTCAGAGGGATGCAGTAAACCTGAAGTGAAGCATCGGAATCTATAACTAGTCTCACAGGATGGTAAAAAACATAGACAGCAGAAGAGTCATTCTTCTTGTACTTAAGTCGGCATTGTGCCTTGTCTATTTAATTCCGATGCAATTTCTGTGTTTCATCGTCAATAATAAGGTCAGAGGGATACAGTAAACCTGAAGTGAATCATCGGAATCTATAACTAGTGTCACAGGAATGGTTCAAAACATAGACAGTAGGTAGAGCCAGTCTACATGTACTTAAGTCGGCATTGTGCCTTTTGTATTTAATTCGGATGCAATTTTTGTGTTTCATCGTCAATAAGAAGGTCCAAGGGATACAGTAAACCTGAAGTGAAGAATCGGAATGTATAACTAGTGTCACAGGAATGGTTCAAAACATAGACAGTAAGAAGAGTCAGTCTACTTGTACTTAAGTCGGTATTGTGCCTTTTGTATTTAATTCCGATGCAATTTCTGTGTTTCATCGTCTATAAGAAGGTCCAAGGTATATAGTACACCTGAAGTGAAGCATCAGAATCCTTAACTATTGACCCAGGAATGGTTCAAATCATAGACAGTAAGAAGAGTCAGTCTTCTTGTACTTAAGTCAGCACTGTGCCTTTTCTATTTATTTCCGATGCAATTTCTGTGTTTCATCGTCAATAAGAAGGTCAGAGGGATACAGTAAACCTGAAGTGAAGCATCGGAATCTATAACTAGTGTCACAGGAATGGTTGAAAACATAGACAGTAGGAAGAGTCAGTCTTTTTGTACTTAAGTAGTCATTGTGCCTTTTGTATTTAATTCCGATGCAATTTCTGTGTTTCATCGTCAATAAGAATTTCAGAGGGATACAGTAAACCTGATGTGAGGCATCGGAATCTATAACTAGTGTTACAGGAATGATTCAAAACGTAGACATTAGGAAGAGTCAGTCTTCTTGTATTTAAGTCGGCAATGTGCCTTTTCTATTTAATTACGATGCAATTTCTGTGTTTCATCGTCAATAAGAAGGTCAGATGGACACAGTAAACCTGAGGCGAAGCATCGGAATCAATAACTAGTGTCACAGGAATGGTTCAAATGATAGACAGTAGGAAGAGTCAGTCTTCGTATACTTAAGTCGGCATTGTGCCTTTTGTATTTAATTCCGATGCAATTTCCGCGTTTCATCGTCAATAAGAAGGTCAGAGGGATACAGTAAACCTGAAGTGAATCATCGGAATCTAAAACTAGTGTCACAGGAATGGTTCAAAACATTGTCAGTAAGAAGAGTCAGTCTTCTTGTACTTAATTCGGCATTGTGCCTTTTTATTTAATTCCGATGAAATTTCTGTGTTTTATCGCCAATAAGAAGGTCAGAGGGATACAGTAAACCTGAAGTCAAGCATCGGAATCTATAACTAGTGTCACAGGAATGGTTCAAAACATAGACAGTAAGAAGAGTCAGTCTTCTTGTACATAAGTCGGCATTGTGCCTTTTCTATTTAATTCCGACGCAATCTCTGTGTTTCATCGTCAATAAGAAGGTCAGAGGGATACAGTAAACCTGAAGTGAAGCATCGGACTCTATAAGTGGTGTCACAAGAATGGTTCAAACATAGTCAGTAAGTAGAGTCAGTTTTCTTGTACTTAAGTCGGCATTGTGCCTTTTCTATTTAATTCCGATGCAATTTCTGTGTTTCATCGTCAATAAGAAGGTCGGAGGGATACAGTAAATCTGAAGTGAAGCATCGTAATCTATAACTAGTGTCAAAGAAATGGGTCAAACGTAGTCAGTAAGAAGAGTCAGTCTTCTTGTACTTAAGGCGGCATTGTGCATTTTCTATTTAATTCCGATGCAATTTCTGTGTTTCATCGTCAATAAGAAGGTCCAAGGGATACAGTAAACCTCAGGTGAAGCATCAGATTCTATAACTAGTGTCACAGGAATGGTTCAAAACATAGACAGCAGGAATAGTCATTCTTCTTGTACTTAAGTCGGCATTGTGCGTTTTCTATTTAATTCCGATGCAATTTCTGTGTTTCATCATCAATAAGAAGGGCAGAGGGATACAGTAAACCTAAAGTGAATCATCGGAATCTATAACTAGTGTCACAGGAATGGTTCAAAACATAGACAGTAGGAAGACTCAGTCTACATGTAATTAAGTCGACATTGTGCTTTTTGTATTTAATTCCGATGAAATTTCTGTTATTTATCGTCAATAAGAAGGTCCAAGGAATACAGTTAACCTGAAGTGAGGCATAGGAATCTATAACTAGTGTAACAGGAATGGTTCAAAACATAGTCAGTAAGAAGAGTCAATCTTCTTGTACTTAAGTCGGCATTGTGCCTTTTCTATTTAATTCCGATGCAATTTCTGTATTTTATCGACAATAAGAAGGTCCAAGGGATCCAGTACACCTGAAGTGCAGAATCGGAATCTATACCTAGTGTCACAGGAATGGTTCAAAACATAGTCAGTAGGAAGATTCAGTCTTCTTGTACTTAGGTCGCCATTGTGCCTTTTCTATTTATTTCCGATGCAATTTCTGTGTTTCATCCTCAATAAGAAGGTCAGAGGGATACAGTAAATCTGAAGTGAAGCAACGGAATCTATAACTAGTGTCACTGGAATGGTTCAAAATATAGACAGTAGGAAGAGTCAGTCTTCTTGTTCTTAAGTCGGCATTGTGACTTTTCTATTTAATTCCGATGTTATGTATGTGTTTCATCGTCAATACGAAGGTCAGAGGGATACAGTAAAACCTGAAGTGAAGCATCGGAATGTATAACTAGTGTCACAGGAATCGTTCAAAGCATGGACAGTAGGAAGAGTCAGTCTTCTTCTACTTGATTCGGCATTGTGCCTTTTGTATCTATTTCCGATGCAATTCCTGCATTTCATCGTCAAAACGAAGGTCAGAGGGATACAGTAAACCTGAAGTGAAGCATCGGAATGTATAACTAGTGTCACAGGAATGATTCAAAACATAGACAGTTGGAAGAATCAGTCTTCATGTACTTAAGTCGGCATTGTGCCTTTTCTATTTAATTCCAATGCAATTTCTGTGTTTCATCGTCAATAAGAAGGTCAGAGGGATACAGTAAACCTGAAGTGAAGCATCGGAATCTATAACTAGTGTCACAGGAATGAGTCAAAACATAGACAGTAGGAAGAGTCAGTCTTTTTGTACTTAAGTAGTCATTGTGCCTTTTGTATTTAATTTCGATGTAATTTCTGTGTTTCATCGTCAATAAAAAGGTCAGAGGGATGCAGTAAACCTGATGTGAGACATCGGAATCTATAACTAGTGTTACAGGAATGATTCAAAACGTAGACAGTAGGAAGAGTCAGTCTTCTTGTATTTAAGTCGGCATTGTGCCTTTTCTATGTAATTCCGATGCAATTTCTGTGTTTCATCGTCAATAAGAAGGTCAGATGGATACAGTAAACCTGAGGCGAAGCATCGGAATCTATAACTAGTGTCACAGGAATGGTTCAAATGATAGACAGTAGGAAGAGTCAGTCTTCTTGTACTTAAGTCGGCATTGGGCCTTTTGTATTTAATTCCGATGCAATTTCTGCGTTTCATCGTCAATAAGAAGGTCAGAGGGATACAGTAAAATTGAAGTGAATCATCGGAATCTATAACTAGTGTCACAGGAATGGTTCAAAACATTGTCAGTAGAAAGAGTCAGTTTTCTTTTACTTAATTCGGCATTGTGCCTTTTTATTTAATTCCGATTAAATTTCTGTGTTTTATCGTCTATAAGTAGGTCAGAGGGATACAGTAAACCTGAAGTCAAGCATCGGAATCTATAACTAGTGTCACAGAAATGGTTCAAAACATAGACAGTTGGAAGAGTCAGTCTACATGTACTTAAGTCTGCATTGTGCCTTTTGTATTTAATTCCAATGCAATTTTTGTGTTTCATCGTCAATAAGAAGGTCCAAGGGATACAGTAAACCTGAAGTGAAGAATCGGAATCTGTAACTAGTGTCACAGGAATTGTTAGAAACATAGTCAGTAAGAAGAGTCAGTCTTCTTGTACTTAAGTCGGCATTGTGCCTTTTCTATTTAATTCCGATGCAATTTCTGTGTTTCATCGTCAACAAGAAGGTCAGATGGATACAGTAAACCTGACGTGAAGCATCGGAATCCATAACTAGTGTCACACGACTGGTTCAAAGCATAGACAGTAGGAAGAGTCAGTCTTCTTGTCCTTAAGTCGACATTGTGCCTTTTGTATTTAATTCCGATGCAATTTCTGTGTTTTATCGTCAATAAGAAGGTCCAAGGAATACAGTAAACCTGAAGTGAGGCATCGGAATCTATAACTAGTGTCACAGGAATGGTTCAAAACATAGTCAGTAAGAAGAGTCAATCTTCTTGTACTTAAGTCGGCATTGTGACTTTTCTATTTAATTCCGATGCAATTTCTGTATTTTGTCGACAATACGAAGGTCCAAGGGATGCAGTAATCCTGAAGTGCAGAATCGGAATCTATAACTAGTGTCATAGGAATGGTTCAAACATAGTCAGTAAGAAGAGACAGTCTTCTTGTACTTAGGTCGCCATTGTGTCTTTTCTATTTATTTCCGATGCAATTTCTGTGTTTCATCGTCAATAAGAAGGTCAGAAAGATACAGTAAACCTGAAGTGAAGCAACGGAATCTATAACTAGTGTCACTGGAATGGTTCAAAATATAGACAGTAGGAAGAGTCAGTCTTCTTGTTCTTAAGCCGGCATTGTGACTTTTCTATTTAATTCCGATGCCATTCCTGTGTTTCATCGTCAATAAGAAGGTCAGAGGGATACAGTAAACCTGAAGTGAAGCATCGGGCTGTATAACTAATGTCACAGGAATCGTTCAAAGCATAGACTTTAGGAAGAGTCAGTCTTCTTCTACTGGATTCGGCATTGTGCCTTTTGTATTTATTTCCGATGCAATTCCTGTGTTTCATCGTCAAAAAGAAGGTCAGAGGGATACAGTAAACCTGAAGTGAAGCATCGGAATGTATAACTAGTGTCACAGGAATGATTCAAAACATAGCCAGTAGGAAGAATCAGTCTTCATGTACTTAAGTCGGCATTGTGCCTTTTCTATTTAATTCCCATGCATTTTCTGTGTTTTATCGGCACTAAGAAGGTCCAAGGGATGCAGTACACCTGAAGTGAAGCATCGGAATGTGTAACAAGTGTCAAAGGAATGGTTCAAAACATAGACAGTAGGAAGAGTCAGTCTACATGTACTTAAGTCTGCATTGTGCCTTTTGTATTTAATTCCGATGCATTTTTTGTGTTTCATCGTCAATAAGAAGGTCCAAGGGATACAGTAAACCTGAAGTGAAGAATCGGAATCTATAACTAGTGTCACTGGAATGGTTCATATCATAGACAGTAGGAAGAATCAGTCTTCTTGTTCTTAAGTCGGCTTTGTGACTTTTCTATTTAATTACGATGCAATTTCTGTGTTTCATCGTCAATACGAAGGCCAGAGGGATACAGTAAACCTGAAGTGAAGCATCGGAATGTATAACTACTGTCACAGGAATCGTTCAAAGCATAGACAGTAGGAAGACTCAGTCTTCTTCTACTTGATTCGGCATTGTGCCTTTTCTATTTATTTCCGATGCAATTCCTGTGTTTCATCGTCAATAAGAAGGTCAGAGGGATACAGTAAACCTGAAGTGAAGCAACGGAATCTATAACTAGTGTCACTGGAATGGTTCATATCATAGACAGTAGGAAGAATCAGTCTTCTTGTTCTTAAGTCGGCTTTGTGACTTTTCTATTTAATTACGATGCAATTTCTGTGTTTCTTCGTCAATACGAAGGCCAGAGGGATACAGTAAACCTGAAGTGAAGCATCGGAATGTATAACTACTGTCACAGGAATCGTTCAAAGCATAGACAGTAGGAAGACTCAGTCTTCTTCTACTTGATTCGGCATTGTGCCTTTTGTATTTATTTCCGATGCAATTCCTGTGTTTCATCGTCAAAAAGAAGGTCAGAGGGATACAGTAAACCTGAAGTGAAGCATCGGAATGTATAACTAGCGTCACAGGAATGATTCAAAACATAGACAATTGGAAGAATCAGTCTTCATGTACTTAAGTCGGCATTGTGCCTTTTCTATTTATTTCCGATGCAATTTCTGTGTTTCATCGTCAATAAGAAGGTCAGAGTGATACAGTAAACCTGAAGTGAAGCATCGGAATTCATAACTAGTGTCACAGGATTGGTTCAAAGCATAGAGAGTAGGAAGAGTCAGTCTTCTTGTACTTACGTCGGCATTCTGCCTTTTGTATTTAATTTCGATGCAATTTCTGTGTTTTGTCGGCAATAAGAAGGTCCAAGGGATGCAGTACACCTGAAGTGAAGCATCGGATTCTATAACTAGTGTCACAGGAATGGTTCATAACATAGACAGTAAGAAGAGTCAGTCTTCTTGTACTTAAGTCAGCATTGTGCCTTTTCTATTTAATTCCGACGCAATCTCTGTGTTTCATCGTCAATAAGAAGGTCAGAGGGATACAGTAAACCTGAAGTGAAGCATCGGAATCTATAAGTGGTGTCACAGGAATGGTTCAAAACATAGACAGTAGGAAGAGTCAGTCTCCTTGTACTTGAGTCGGCATTGTGCCTTTTGTATTTATTTCCGATGCAATTTCGACGTTTCATCATCAATAAGAAAGTCAGAGGGATACAGTAAACCTGAAGTGAATCATCGGAATGTATAACTAGTGTCACAGGAATGGTTCAGAACATAGACAGTAGGAAGAGTCAGTCTACATGTACTTAAGTCGGCATTGTGCCTTTTGTATTTAACTCCGATGCAATTTTTGTGTTTCATCGTCAATAAGAAGTTCCAAGGGATACAGTAAAGCTGAAGTGCAGAATCGGAATCTATAACTAGTGTCACAGGAATGGTTCAAAACACAGTCAGTAAGAAGAGTCAGTCTTCTTGTACTTAAGTCGCCATTGTGCCTTTTCTATTTATTTCCGATGCAATTTCTGTGTTTCATCGTCAGTAAGAAGGTCAGAGGGATTCAGTAAACCTGAAGTGAAGCAACGGAATCTATAACTAATGTCACTGGAATGGATCAAAACATAGACAGTAGGAAGAGTCAGTCTTCTTGTTCTTATGTCGGCATTGTGACTTTTCTATTTAATTCCGATGCCATTCCTGTGTTTCATCGTCAATATGAAGGTCAGAGGGATTCAGTAAACCTGAAGTGAAGCATCGGAATGTATAACTAGTGTCAAAGGAATGGTTCAAAACATAGACAGTAGGAAGAGTCAGTCTCCTTGTACTTGAGTCGGCATTGTGCCTTTTGTATTTATTTCCGATGCAATTTCGACGTTTCATCATCAATAAGAAAGTCAGAGGGATACAGTAAACCTGAAGTGAATCATCGGAATGTATAACTAGTGTCACAGGAATGGTTCAGAACATAGACAGTAGGAAGAGTCAGTCTACATGTACTTAAGTCGGCATTGTGCCTTTTGTATTTAACTCCGATGCAATTTTTGTGTTTCATCGTCAATAAGAAGTTCCAAGGGATACAGTAAAGCTGAAGTGCAGAATCGGAATCTATAACTAGTGTCACAGGAATGGTTCAAAACACAGTCAGTTAGAAGAGTCAGTCTTCTTGTACTTAAGTCGCCATTGTGCCTTTTGTATTTATTTCCGATGCAATTCCTGTGTTTCATCGCCAAAAAGAAGGTCAGAGGGATACAGTAAACCTGAAGTGAAGCATCGGAATGTATAACTAGTGTCACAGGAAAGGTTCAAAACATAGCCAGTTGGAAGAATCAGTCTTCATGTACTTAAGTCGGCATTGTGCCTTTTCTATTTATTTCCGATGCAATTTCTGTGTTTCATCGTCAATAAGACGGTGAGAGGGATACAGTAAACCTGAAGTGAAGCATCGGAATTCATAACTAGTGTCACAGGATTGGTTCAAAACATAGACAGTAGGAAGAGTCAGTCTTCTTGTTCTTAAGTCGGCATTGTGCCTTTTGTATTTAATTCCGATGCAATTTCTGTGTTTCATCGTCAATAAGAAGGTCCAAGGAATACAGTAAACCTGAAGTGAGGCATCGGAATCTATAACTAGTGACACAGGAATAGTTCAAAGCATAGTCAGTAGGAAGAGTCAGTCTTCTTGTACTTAAGTCGGCATTGCGCCTTTTCTATTTAATTCCGATGCAATTTCTGTGTTTTATCGGCAATAAGAAGGTCCAAGGGATGCAGTACACCTGAAGTGAAGCATCGGAATCTATAACTAGTGTCACAGGAAAGGGTCATAACATAGACAGTAAGAAGCGTCAGTCTTCTTGTACTTAAGTCGGCATTGTGCCTTTCCTATTTAATTCCGACGCAATCTCTGTGTTTCATCGTCAATAAGAAGGTCAGAGGGATACAGTAAACCTGAAGTGAAGCATCGTAATCTATAAGTGGTGTCACAGGAATGGTTCAAACATAGTCAGTAAGATGAGTCAGTCTTCTTGTACTTAAGTCGGCATTGTGTCTTTCGTATTTAATTCTGATGAAATTTCGGTTTTTCATCGTCAATAAGAAGGTCCAAGGGATACAATAAACCTGAAGTGAAGCATCGGAATCTATAACTAGTGTCACAGGAATGGTTCAAACATAGACAGTAGGAAGGGTCAGTCTACATGTACTTAAGTCGGCACTGTGCCTTTTGAATTTAATTCCGATGCATTTTTTGTGTTTCATCGTCAATAAGAAGGTCCAAGGGATACAGTAAACCTGAAGTGAAGAATCGGAATCCATAACTAGTGTCACAGGAATGGTTCAAAACATAGTCAGCAAGAAGAGTCAGTCCTTTTGTACTTAAGTCGGCATTGTGCCTTTTCAATTTACTTCCGATGCAATTTCAGTGTTTCATCGTCAATAAGAAGATCACAGGGATACAGTAAACCTGAAGTGTAGCATCGGAATCTATAACTAGAGTCATAGGAATGGTTCAAAACATAGACAGTAGAAAGAGTCAGTCTTCTTGTACTTAAGTCGGCATTGTGCCTTTTGTATTAAATTTCGATGCAATTTCTGTGTTTCATCGTCTATAAGAAGGTCAGAGGGATACAGTAAACCTGAAGTGAAGCATCAGGATCTATAACTAGTGTCACAGGAATGGTTCAAAACATAGACAGTAAGAAGAGTCAGTCTACTTGTACTTAAGTCGGCATTGTGTCTTTCGTATTTAATTCCGATTTAATTTCGGTGTTTCATCGTCAATAAGAAGGTCCAAGGGATACAATTAACCTGAAGTGAAGCATCGGAATCTATAACTAGTGTCACAGGAATTGTTCAAACGTAGTCAGTAAGAAGAGTCAGTCTTCTTGTACTTAAGTCGGCATTGTGCCTTTCCTATTTAATTCCGATGCAATTTCTGTGTTTCATCGTCAATAAGAAGGTCAGAGGGATACAGTAAATCTGAAGTGAAGCATCGGAATGTGTAACAAGTGTCAAAGGAATGGTTCAAAACATAGACAGTAGGAAGAGTCAGTCTACATGTACTTAAGTCTGCATTGTGCCTTTTGTATTTAATTCCGATGCATTTTTTGTGTTTCATCGTCAATAAGAAGGTCCAAGGGATACAGTATACCTGATGTGAAGAATCGGAATCTATAACTAGTGTCACAGGAATGGTTCACAACATAGTCAGTAAGAAGAGCCAGTCTTCTCGTACTTAAGTCGGCATTGTGCCTTTTCTATTTACTTCCGATGCAATTTCTGTGTTTCATCGTCAATAAGAAAGTCAGAGGGATACAGTAAACCTGAAGTGAAGCAACGGAATCTATAACTAGTGTCACAGGAATGGTTCAAAACATAGACAGTAGGAAGAGTCAGTCTTCTTGTACTTAATTCGGCATTGTGCCTTTTGTATTTATTTCCGATGCAATTCTTGTGTTTCATCGTCAAAAAGAAGGTCAGAGGGATACAGTAAACCTGAAGTGAAGCATCGGAATGTATAACTAGCGTCACAGGAATGATTCAAAACATAGACAGTTGGAAGAATCAGTCTTCATGTACTTAAGTCGTCATTGTGCCTTTTCTATCTAATTCCGATGCAATTTCTGTGTTTCATCGTCAATAAGAAGGTCAGAGGGATACAGTAAACCTGAAGTGAAGCATCGGAATTCATAACTAGTGTCACAGGATTGGTTCAAAGCATAGACAGTAGGAAGAGTCAGTCTTCTTGTACTTAAGTCGGCATTGTGCCTTTTCTATTTAATTCCGATGCAATTTCTGTGTTTTATCGGCAATAAGAAGGTCCAAGGGATGCAGTACACCTGAAGTGAAGCATCGGAATCTATAACTAGTGTCACAGGAATGGTTCAAAACATAGTCAGTAGGAAGAGTCAGTCTTATTGTACTTAGGTCGCCATTGTGCCTTTTCTATTTATTTCCGATGCAATTTCTGTGTTTCATCGTCAATAAGAAGGTCAGAGGGATACAGTAAATCTGAAGTGAAGCAACGGAATCTATAACTAGTGTCACTGGAATGGTTCAAAATATAGACAGTAGGAAGAGTCAGTCTTCTTGTTCTTAAGTCGGCATTGTGACTTTTCTATTTAATTCCGATGCCATTTCTGTGTTTCATCGTCAATACGAAGGTCGGAGGGATACAGTAAAACCTGAAGTGAAGCATCGGAATGTATAACTAGTGTCACAGGAATCGTTCAAAGCATAGACAGTAGGAAGAGTCAGTCTTCTTCTACTTGATTCGGCATTGTGCCTTTTGTATCTATTTCCGATGCAATTCCTGCATTTCATCGTCAAAACGACGGTCAGAGGGATACAGTAAACCTGAAGTGAAGCATCGGAATGTATAACTAGTGTCACAGGAATGATTCCAAACCTTGACAGTTGGAAGAATCAGTCTTCATGTACTTAAGTCGGCATTGTGCCTTTTCTATTTAATTCCAATGCAATTTCTGTGTTTCATCGTCAATAAGAAGATCAGAGGGATACAGTAAACCTGATGTGAGGCATCGGAATCTATAACTAGTGTTACAGGAATGATTCAAAACGTAGACAGTAGGAAGAGTCAGTCTTCTTGTATTTAAGTCGGCATTGTGCCTTTTGTATTTAATTCCGATGCAATTTCTGTGTTTCATCGTCAATAAGAAGGTCAGATGGATACAGTAAACCTGAGGCGAAGCATCGGAATCTATAACTAGTGTCACAGGAATGGTTCAAATGATAGACAGTAGGAAGAGTCAGTCTTCTTGTACTTAAGTCGGCATTGTGACTTTTCTATTTAATTCCGATGCCATTTCTGTGTTTCATCGTCAATACGAAGGTCAGAGGGATACAGTAAAACCTGAAGTGAAGCATCGGAATCTATAACTAGTGTCACAGGAATGAGTCAAAACATAGACAGTAGGAAGAGTCAGTCTTTTTGTACTTAAGTAGTCTTTGTGCCTTTTGTATTTCATTCCGATGCAATTTCTGTGTTTCATCGTCAATAAGAAGGTCAGAGGGATACAGTAAACCTGATATGAGACATCGGAATCTATAACTAGTGTCACAGGAATGATTCAAAACGTAGACAGTAGGAAGAGTCAGTCTTCTTGTATTTAAGTCGGCATTGTGCCTTTTGTATTTAATTCCGATGCAATTTCTGTGTTTCATCGTCAATAAGAAGGTCAGATGGATACAGTAAACCTGAGGCGAAGCATCGGAATCTATAACTAGTGTCACAGGAATGGTTCAAATGATAGACAGTAGGAAGAGTCAGTCTTCTTGTACTTAAGTCGGCATTGGGCCTTTTGTATTTAATTCCGATGCAATTTCTGCGTTTCATCGTCAATAAGAAGGTCAGAGGGATACAGTAAAATTGAAGTGAATCATCGGAATCTATAACTAGTGTCACAGGAATGGTTCAAAACATTGTCAGTAGAAAGAGTCAGTTTTCTTTTACTTAATTCTGCATTGTGCCTTTTTATTTAATTCCGATTAAATTTCTGTGTTTTATCGTCTATAAGTAGGTCAGAGGGATACAGTAAACCTGAAGTCAAGCATCGGAATCTATAACTAGTGTCACAGATATGGTTCAAAACATAGACAGTAAGAAGACTCAGTCTTCTTGTACTTAAGTCGGCATTGTGACTTTTCTATATAATTCCGATGCAATTTCTGTGTTTCATCGTCAATAAGAGGGTCAGAGGGATACAGTAAACCTGAAGTGAAGCATCGGAATGTATAACTAGTGTCACAGGAATCGTTCAAAGCATAGACAGTAGGAAGAGTCAGTCTTCTTCTACTTGATTCGGCATTGTGCCTTTTGTATTTATTTCCGATGCAATTTCTGTGTTTCATCGTCAATAAGAAGCTCAGAGGGATACAGTAAACATGAAGTGAAGGATCGGAATCTATAACTAGTGTCACAGGAATGGTTCAAAACATAGACAGTAAGAAGAGTCAGTCTTCTTGTACTTAAGTCGGCATTGTACCTTTTGTATTTATTTCCGATGAAATTTCTGTGTTTCATCATCAATAAGGTGGTCAGAGGGATACAGTAAACCTGACGTGAAGCAACGGATTGTATAACTAGTGTCACAGGAATGGTTCAAATCATAGACAGCAGGAAGAGTCATTCTTCATGTACTTAAGTCGGCATTGTGCCTTTTCTATTTAATTCCGATGCAATTTCTGTGTTTCATCATCAATAAGAAGGTCAGAGGGATACAGAAACCTAAAGTGAATCATCGGAATCTATAACTAGTGTCACAGGAATGGTTCAAAACATAGACAGTTGGAAGAGTCAGTCTACATGTACTTAAGTCTGCATTGTGCCTTTTGTATTTAATTCCGATGCAATTTTTGTGTTTCATCGTCAATAAGAAGGTCCAAGGGATACAGTAAACCTGAAGTGAAGAATCGGAATCTGTAACTAGTGTCACAGGAATGGTTCAAGACATAGACAGTAGGAAGAGTCAGTCTTCTCGTACTTAAGTCGGCATTGTGCCTTTTGTATTTAATTCCGATGCAATTTCTGTGCTTCATCGTCAATAAGAAGGTCAGAGGGATACAGCAAACCTGAAGTGAACCATCGGAATGTATAACTAGTGTCACAGGAATGATTCAAAACATACACTGTAGGAAGAATCAGTCTTCATGTACTTACGTCGGCATTGTGCCTTTTCTATTTAATTCCGATGCAATTTCTGTGTTTCATCGTCAACAAGTAGGTCAGAGGGATACAGTAAACCTGACGTGAAGCATCGGAATCCATAACTAGTGTCACACGACTGGTTCAAAACATAGACAGTAGGAAGAGTCAGTCTTCTTGTCCTTAAGTCGACATTGTGCCTTTTGTATTTAATTCCGATGCAATTTCTGTGTTTTATCGTCAATAAGAAGGTCCAAGGAATACAGTAAACCTGAAGTGAGGCATCGGAATCTATAACTAGTGTCACAGGAATGGTTCAAAACATAGTCAGTAAGAAGAGTCAATCTTCTTGTACTTAAGTCGGCATTGTGACTTTTCTATTTAATTCCGATGCAATTTCTGTATTTTGTCGACAATACGAAGGTCCAACGGATGCAGTACACCTGAAGTGTAGAATCGGAATCTATAACTAGAGTCATAGGAATGGTTCAAACATAGTCAGTAAGAAGAGTCAGTCTTCTTGTACTTAGGTCGCCATTGTGTCTTTTCTATTTATTTCCGATGCAATTTCTGTGTTTCATCGTCAATAAGAAGGTCAGAAAGATACAGTAAACCTGAAGTGAAGCAACGGAATCTATAACTAGTGTCACTGGAATGGTTCAAAATACAGACAGTAGGAAGAGTCAGTCTTCTTGTTCTTAAGCCGGCATTGTGACTTTTCTATTTAATTCCGATGCCATTCCTGTGTGTCATCGTCAATAAGAAAGTCAGAGGGATACAGTAAACCTGAAGTGAAGCATCGGAATGTATAACTAGTGTCACAGGAATCGTTCAAAGCATAGACAGTAGGAAGAGTCAGTCTTCTTCTACTGGATTCGGCATTGTGCCTTTTGTATTTATTTCCGATGCAATTCCTGTGTATCATCGTCAAAAAGAAGGTGAGAGGGATACAGTAAACCTGAAGTGAGGCATCGGAATGTATAACTAGTGTCACAGGAATGATTCAAAACATAGCCAGTTGGAAGAATCAGTCTTCATGTACTTAAGTCGGCATTGTGCCTTTTCTATTTAATTCCGATGCAATTTCTGTGTTTCATCGTCAATAAGAAGGTCAGAGGGATACAGTAAACCTGAAGTGAAGCATCGGAATTCATAACTAGTGTCACAGGATTGGTTCAAAACATACACAGTAGGAAGAGTCAGTCTTCTTGTACTTAAGTCGGCATTGTGCCTTTTGTATTTAATTCCGATGCAATTTCTATGTTTCATCGTCAATAAGAAGGTCCAAGGAATACAGTAAACCTGAAGTGAGGCACCGGAATCTATAACTAGTGTCACATTAATGGTTCAAAACATAGTCAGTAAGAAGAGTCAATCTTCTTGTACTTAAGTCGGCATTGTGCCTTTTCTATTTAATTCCCATGCATTTTCTGTGTTTTATCGGCAATAAGAAATTCCAAGGGATGCAGTACACCTGAAGTGAAGCATCGGAATCTATAACTAGTGTCACAGGAATGGTTCATAACATAGACAGTAAGAAGAGTTAGTCTTCTTCTACTTAAGTCGGCATTGTGCCTTTTCTATTTAATTCCGACGCAATCTCTGTGTTTCATCGTCAATAAGAAGGTCAGAGGGATACAGTAAACCTGAAGTGAAGCATCGGAATCTATAAGTGGTGTCACAGGAATGGTTCAAACGTAGTCAGTAAGAAGAGTCAGTCTTCTTGTACTTAGGTCGGCATTGTGTCTTTCGTATTTAATTCTGATGAAATATCGGTTTTTCATCGTCAATAAGAAGGTCCAAGGGATACAATAAACCTGAAGTGAAGCATCGGAATCTATAACTAGTGTCACAGGAATGGTTCAAACATAAACAGTAGGAAGGGTCAGTCTACATGTACTTAAGTCGGCACTGTGCCTTTTGAATTTAATTCCGATGCATTTTTTGTGTTTCATCGTCAATAAGAAGGTCCAAGGGATACAGTAAACCTGAAGTGAAGAATCCGAATCCATAACTAGTGTCACTGGAATGGTTCAAAACGTAGTCAGCAAGAAGAGTCAGTCCTTTTGTACTTAAGTCGGCATTGTGCCCTTTCAATTTACTTCCGATGCAATTTCAGTGTTTCATCGTCAATAAGAAAGTCAGAGGGATACAGTAAACCTGAAGTGAAGCATCAGGATCTATAACTAGTGTCACAGGAATGGTTCAAAACATAGACAGTAGGAAGAGTCAGTCTTATTGTACTTAGGTCGCCATTGTGCCTTTTCTATTTATTTCCGATGCAATTTCTGTGTTTCATCGTCAATAAGAAGGTCAGAGGGATACAGTAAATCTGAAGTGAAGCAACGGAATCTATAACTAGTGTCACTGGAATGGTTCAAAATATAGACAGTAGGAAGAGTCAGTCTTCTTGTTCTTAAGTCGGCATTGTGACTTTTCTATTTAATTCCGATGCCATTTCTGTGTTTCATCGTCAATACGAAGGTCGGAGGGATACAGTAAAACCTGAAGTGAAGCATCGGAATGTATAACTAGTGTCACAGGAATCGTTCAAAGCATAGACAGTAGGAAGAGTCAGTCTTCTTCTACTTGATTCGGCATTGTGCCTTTTGTATCTATTTCCGATGCAATTCCTGCATTTCATCGTCAAAACGACGGTCAGAGGGATACAGTAAACCTGAAGTGAAGCATCGGAATGTATAACTAGTGTCACAGGAATGATTCCAAACCTTGACAGTTGGAAGAATCAGTCTTCACGTACTTAAGTCGGCATTGTGCCTTTTCTATTTAATTCCAATGCAATTTCTGTGTTTCATCGTCAATAAGAAGATCAGAGGGATACAGTAAACCTGATGTGAGACATCGGAATCTATAACTAGTGTTACAGGAATGATTCAAAACGTAGACAGTAGGAAGAGTCAGTCTTCTTGTATTTAAGTCGGCATTGTGCCTTTTGTATTTAATTCCGATGCAATTTCTGTGTTTCATCGTCAATAAGAAGGTCAGATGGATACAGTAAACCTGAGGCGAAGCATCGGAATCTATAACTAGTGTCACAGGAATGGTTCAAATGATAGACAGTAGGAAGAGTCAGTCTTCTTGTACTTAAGTCGGCATTGTGACTTTTCTATTTCATTCCGATGCCATTTCTGAGTTTCATCGTCAATACGAAGGTCAGAGGGATACAGTAAAACCTGAAGTGAAGCATCGGAATCTATAACTAGTGTCACAGGAATGAGTCAAAACATAGACAGTAGGAAGAGTCAGTCTTTTTGTACTTAAGTAGTCTTTGTGCCTTTTGTATTTCATTCCGATGCAATTTCTGTGTTTCATCGTCAATAAGAAGGTCAGAGGGATACAGTAAACCTGATATGAGACATCGGAATCTATAACTAGTGTCACAGGAATGATTCAAAACGTAGACAGTAGGAAGAGTCAGTCTTCTTGTATTTAAGTCGGCATTGTGCCTTTTGTATTTAATTCCGATGCAATTTCTGTGTTTCATCGTCAATAAGAAGGTCAGATGGATACAGTAAACCTGAGGCGAAGCATCGGAATCTATAACTAGTGTCACAGGAATGGTTCAAATGATAGACAGTAGGAAGAGTCAGTCTTCTTGTACTTAAGTCGGCATTGGGCCTTTTGTATTTAATTCCGATGCAATTTCTGCGTTTCATCGTCAATAAGAAGGTCAGAGGGATACAGTAAAATTGAAGTGAATCATCGGAATCTATAACTAGTGTCACAGGAATGGTTCAAAACATTGTCAGTAGAAAGAGTCAGTTTTCTTTTACTTAATTCGGCATTGTGCCTTTTTATTTAATTCCGATTAAATTTCTGTGTTTTATCGTCTATAAGTAGGTCAGAGGGATACAGTAAACCTGAAGTCAAGCATCGGAATCTATAACTAGTGTCACAGATATGGTTCAAAACATAGACAGTAAGAAGACTCAGTCTTCTTGTACTTCAGTCGGCATTGTGACTTTTCTATATAATTCCGATGCAATTTCTGTGTTTCATCGTCAATAAGAGGGTCAGAGGGATACAGTAAACCTGAAGTGAAGCATCGGAATGTATAACTAGTGTCACAGGAATCGTTCAAAGCATAGACAGTAGGAAGAGTCAGTCTTCTTCTACTTGATTCGGCATTGTGCCTTTTGTATTTATTTCCGATGCAATTTCTGTGTTTCATCGTCAATAAGAAGCTCAGAGGGATACAGTAAACATGAAGTGAAGGATCGGAATCTATAACTAGTGTCACAGGAATGGTTCAAAACATAGACAGTAAGAAGAGTCAGTCTTCTTGTACTTAAGTCGGCATTGTACCTTTTGTATTTATTTCCGATGAAATTTCTGTGTTTCATCATCAATAAGGTGGTCAGAGGGATACAGTAAACCTGACGTGAAGCAACGGATTGTATAACTAGTGTCACAGGAATGGTTCAAATCATAGACAGCAGGAAGAGTCATTCTTCATGTACTTAAGTCGGCATTGTGCCTTTTCTATTTAATTCCGATGCAATTTCTGTGTTTCATCATCAATAAGAAGGTCAGAGGGATACAGAAACCTAAAGTGAATCATCGGAATCTATAACTAGTGTCACAGGAATGGTTCAAAACATAGACAGTTGGAAGAGTCAGTCTACATGTACTTAAGTCTGCATTGTGCCTTTTGTATTTAATTCCGATGCAATTTTTGTGTTTCATCGTCAATAAGAAGGTCCAAGGGATACAGTAAACCTGAAGTGAAGAATCGGAATCTGTAACTAGTGTCACAGGAATGGTTCAAGACATAGACAGTAGGAAGAGTCAGTCTTCTCGTACTTAAGTCGGCATTGTGCCTTTTGTATTTAATTCCGATGCAATTTCTGTGCTTCATCGTCAATAAGAAGGTCAGAGGGATACAGCAAACCTGAAGTGAACCAACGGAATGTATAACTAGTGTCACAGGAATGATTCAAAACATACACTGTAGGAAGAATCAGTCTTCATGTACTTACGTCGGCATTGTGCCTTTTCTATTTAATTCAGATGCAATTTCTGTGTTTCATCGTCAACAAGTAGGTCAGAGGGATACAGTAAACCCGACGTGAAGCATCGGAATCCATACTAGTGTCACACGACTGGTTCAAAACATAGACAGTAGGAAGAGTCAGTCTTCTTGTCCTTAAGTCGACATTGTGCCTTTTGTATTTAATTCCGATGCAATTTCTGTGTTTTATCGTCAATAAGAAGGTCCAAGGAATACAGTAAACCTGAAGTGAGGCATCGGAATCTATAACTAGTGTCACAGGAATGGTTCAAAACATAGTCAGTAAGAAGAGTCAATCTTCTTGTACTTAAGTCGGCATTGTGACTTTTCTATTTAATTCCGATGCAATTTCTGTATTTTGTCGACAATACGAAGGTCCAACGGATGCAGTACACCTGAAGTGCAGAATCGGAATCTATAACTAGAGTCATAGGAATGGTTCAAACATAGTCAGTAAGAAGAGTCAGTCTTCTTGTACTTAGGTCGCCATTGTGTCTTTTCTATTTATTTCCGATGCAATTTCTGTGTTTCATCGTCAATAAGAAGGTCAGAAAGATACAGTAAACCTGAAGTGAAGCAACGGAATCTATAACTAGTGTCACTGGAATGGTTCAAAATACAGACAGTAGGAAGAGTCAGTCTTCTTGTCCTTAAGCCGGCATTGTGACTTTTCTATTTAATTCCGATACCATTCCTGTGTGTCATCGTCAATAAGAAAGTCAGAGGGATACAGTAAACCTGAAGTGAAGCATCGGAATGTATAACTAGTGTCACAGGAATCGTTCAAAGCATAGACAGTAGGAAGAGTCAGTCTTCTTCTACTGGATTCGGCATTGTGCCTTTTGTATTCATTTCCGATGCAATTCCTGTGTATCATCGTCAAAAAGAAGGTCAGAGGGATACAGTAAACCTGAAGTGAGGCATCGGAATGTATAACTAGTGTCACAGGAATGGTTCATAACATAGACAGTAAGAAGAGTTAGTCTTCTTCTACTTAAGTCGGCATTGTGCCTTTTCTATTTAATTCCGACGCAATCTCTGTGTTTCATCGTCAATAAGAAGGTCAGAGGGATACAGTAAACCTGAAGTGAAGCATCGGAATCTATAAGTGGTGTCACAGGAATGGTTCAAACGTAGTCAGTAAGAAGAGTCAGTCTTCTTGTACTTAGGTCGGCATTGTGTCTTTCGTATTTAATTCTGATGAAATATCGGTTTTTCATCGTCAATAAGAAGGTCCAAGGGATACAATAAACCTGAAGTGAAGCGTCGGAATCTATAACTAGTGTCACAGGAATGGTTCAAACATAAACAGTAGGAAGGGTCAGTCTACATGTACTTAAGTCGGCACTGTGCCTTTTGAATTTAATTCCGATGCATTTTTTGTGTTTCATCGTCAATAAGAAGGTCCAAGGGATACAGTAAACCTGAAGTGAAGAATCCGAATCCATAACTAGTGTCACTGGAATGGTTCAAAACGTAGTCAGCAAGAAGAGTCAGTCCTTTTGTACTTAAGTCGGCATTGTGCCCTTTCAATTTACTTCCGATGCAATTTCAGTGTTTCATCGTCAATAAGAAAGTCAGAGGGATACAGTAAACCTGAAGTGAAGCATCAGGATCTATAACTAGTGTCACAGGAATGGTTCAAAACATAGACAGTAGGAAGAGTCAGTCTACATGTACTTAAGTCTGCATTGTGCCTTTTGTATTTAATTCCGATGCATTTTTTGTGTTTCATCATCAATAAGAAGGTCCAAGGGATACAGTAAACCTGATGTGAAGAATCGGAATCTATAACTAGTGTCACAGGAATGGTTCACAACATAGTCAGTAAGAAGAGCCAGTCTTCTCGTACTTAAGTCGGCATTGTGCCTTTTCTATTTACTTCCGATGCAATTTCTGTGTTTCATCGTCAATAAGAAAGTCAGAGGGATACAGTAAACCTGAAGTGAAGCAACGGAATCTATAACTAGTGTCACAGGAATGGTTCAAAACATAGACAGTAGGAAGAGTCAATCTTCTTGTACTTAAGTCGCCATTGTGCCTTTTCTATTTATTTCCGATGCAATTTCTGTGTTTCATCGTCAATAAGAAGGTCAGAGGGATACAGTAAACCTGAAGTGAAGCAACGGAATTTATAACTAGTGTCACTGGAATGGTTCATATCATAGACAGTAGGAAGAGTCAGTGTTCTTGTTCTTAAGTCGGCTTTGTGACTTTTCTATTTAATTCCGATGCAATTTCTGTGTTTCATCGTCAATACGAAGGCCAGAGGGATACAGTAAACCTGAAGTGAAGCATCGGAATGTATAAATAGTGTCACAGGAATCGTTCAAAGCATAGACAGTAGGAAGAGTCAGTCTTCTTCTACTTGATTCGGCATTGTGCCTTTTGTATTTATTTCCGATGCAATTCCTGTGTTTCATCGTCAAAAAGAAGGTCAGAGGGATACAGTAAACCTGAAGTGAAGCATCGGAATGTATAACTAGCGTCACAGGAATGATTCAAAACATAGACAGTTGGAAGAATCAGTCTTCATGTACTTAAGTCGGCATTGTGCCTTTTCTATTTAATTCCGATGCAATTTCTGTGTTTCATCGTCAATAAGAAGGTCAGAGGGATACAGTAAACCTGAAGTGAAGCATCGGAATTCATAACTAGTGTCACAGGATTGGTTCAAAGCATAGACAGTAGGAAGAGTCAGTCTTCTTGTACTTACGTCGGCATTCTGCCTTTTGTATTTAATTTCGATGCAATTTTTGTGGTTCATCGTCAGTAAGAAGTTCCAAGGGATACAGTAAAGCTGAAGTGCAGAATCGGAATCTATAACTAGTGTCACAGGAATGGTTCAAAACACAGTCAGTAAGAAGAGTCAGTCTTCTTGTACTTAAGTCGCCATTGTGCCTTTTCTATTTATTTCCGATGCAATTTCTGTGTTTCATCGTCAATAAGAAGGTCAGAGGGATTCAGTAAACCTGAAGTGAAGCAACGGTATCTATAACTAATGTCACTGGAATGGATCAAAACATAGACAGTAGGAAGAGTCAGTCTTCTTGTTCTTATGTCGGCATTGTGACTTTTCTATTTAATTCCGATGCCATTCCTGTGTTTCATCGTCAATAAGAAGGTCAGAGGGACACACTACACCTGAAGTGAAGCATCGGAATCTATTACTAGTGTCACAGGAATGGTTCAAATCATAGACAGTAGGAAGAGTCAGTCTTCTTGTACTTAAGTCGGCATTGTGCATTTTGTATTTAATTCCGATGCAATTTCTGTGTTTCATCGTCAATAAGAAGGTCCAAGGGATACAGTAAACCTGAAGTGAGGCATCGGAATCTATAACTAGTGTCACAGGAATGGTTCAAACATAGACAGTAGGAAGGGTCAGTCTACATGTACTTAAGTCGCCACTGTGCCTTTTGAATATAATTCCGATGCATTTTTTGTGTTTGATCGTCAATAAGAAGGTCCAAGGCATACAGTAAACCTGAAGTGAAGAATAGGAATCCATAACTAGTGTCACAGGAATGGTTCAAAACATAGTCAGCAAGAAGAGTCATTCCTTTTGTACTTAAGTCGGCATTGTGCCTTTCAATTTACTTCCGATGCAATTTCAGTGTTTCATCGTCAATAAGAAGATCACAGGGATACAGTAAACCTGAAGTGTAGCATCCGAATCTATAACTAGTGTCATAGGAATGGTTCAAAACATAGATAGTAGAAAGAGTTAGTCTTCTTGTACTTAAGTCGGCATTGTGCCTTTTGTATTTAATTCCGATGAAATTTTTGTGTTTCATCGTCAATACGTAGTTCCAAAGGATATAGTACACCTGAAGTGAGGCATCGGAATCTATAACTAGTGTCACAGGAATGGTTCAAATCATAGACAGAAAGAAGAGTCAGTCTTCTTGTACTTAAGTCAGCATTGTGCCTTTTCTATTTAATTCCGATGCAATTTCTGTGTTTCATTGTCAATAAGAAGGTCAGAGGGATACACCACACCTGAAGTGAAGCATCGGAATCTATTACTAGTGTCACAGGAATGGTTCAAATCATAGACAGTAGGAAGAGTCAGTCTTCTTGTACTTAAGTCGGCATTGTGCATTTTGTATTTAATTCCGATGCAATTTCTGTGTTTCATCGTCAATGAGAAGGTCCAAGGGATATAGTAAACCTGAAGTGAGGCATCCTAATCTATAACTAGTGTCACAGGAATGGTTAAAAACATAGTCGGTATGAAGAGTCAGTCTTCTTGTACTGAAGTTGGCATTGTGCCTTTTCAATGTAATTCCGAAGCAATTTATGTGTTTCATCGTCAATAAGAAAATCCTAGCGATGCAGTACACCTGAAGTGAAGCATCGGAATCTATAACTAGCGTCACAGGAATGGTTCAAAACATAGACAGTAAGAAGAGTCAGTCTTCTTGTACATAAGTTGGCTATGTGCCTCTTCTATTTAATTCCGATGCTATTACTGTGTTTCATCGTCAATAAGAAGGTCCAAGGGTTACAGTAAACCTGAAGTGAAGCATCGGAATCTATAACTAGTGTCACAGGAATGGTTCAAAACATAGACAGTAAGAAGAGTCAGTCTTCTTGTACTTAGATCGGCATTGTGCCTTTTCTATTTAATTCCGATTCAATTTCTGTGTTTCGTCGTCAATAAGAAGGTCCAAGGGATTCAGTAAACCTGAAGTGAAGCATCGGAATCTATAACTAGTGTCACAGGATCGGTTCAAAACATAGACAGTAAGAAGAGTCAGTCTTCTTGTACTTAAGTTGGCATTGTGCCTTTCCTATTTAATTCCGATGCAATTTCTGTGTTTCATCGTCAATAAGAAGGTCAGGGGGATACAGTAAATCTGAAGTGAAGCATCGGAATGTGTAACAAGTGTCAAAGGAATGGTTCAAAACATAGACAGTAGGAAGAGTCAGTCTACATGTACTTAAGTTTGCATTGTGCCTTTTGTATTTAATTCCGATGCATTTTTTGTGTTTCATCGTCAATAAGAAGGTCCAAGGTATACAGTAAACCTGAAGTGAAGAATCGGAATCTATAACTAGTGTCACAGGAATGGTTCACAACATAGTCAGTAAGAAGAGCCAGTCTTCTCGTACTTAAGTCGGCATTGTGCCTTTTCTATTTACTTCCGATGCAATTTCTGTGTTTCATCGTCAATAAGAAAGTCAGAGGGATACAGTAAACCTGAAGTGAAGCAACGGAATCTATAACTAGTGTCACAGGAATGGTTCAAAACATAGACAGTAGGAAGAGTCAGTCTTCATGTACTTAAGTCGCCATTGTGCCTTTTCTATTTATTTCCGATGCAATTTCTGTGTTTCATCGTCAATAAGAAGGTGAGAGGGATACAGTAAACCTGAAGTGAAGCAACGGAATCTATAACTAGTGTCACTGGAATGGTTCATATCATAGACAGTAGGAAGAGTCAGTCTTCTTGTACTTAAGTCGGCTTTGTGACTTTTCTATTTAATTCCGATGCAATTTCTGTGTTTCATCGTCAATACGAAGGTCAGAGGGATACAGTAAACCTGAAGTGAAGCATCGGAATGTATAACTAGTGTCACAGGAATCGTTCAAATCATAGACAGTAGGAAGAGTCAGTCTTCTTCTACTTGATTCGGCATTGTGCCTTTTGTATTTATTTCCGATGCAATTCCTGTGTTTTATCGTCAAAAAGAAGGTCAGAGGGATACAGTAAACCTGAAGTGAAGCATCAGAATGTATAACTAGCGTCACAGGAATGATTCAAAACATAGACAGTTGGAAGAATCAGTCTTCATGTACTTAAGTCGGCATTGTGCCTTTTCTATTTAATTCCGATGCAATTTCTGTGTTTCATCGTCAATAAGAAGGGCAGAGGGATACAGTAAACCTGAAGTGAAGCATCGGAATTCATAACTAGTGTCACAGGATTGGTTCAAAGCATAGACAGTAGGAAGAGTCAGTCTTCTTGTACTTACGTCGGCATTCTGCCTTTTGTATTTAATTTCGATGCAATTTCTGTGTTTTATCGGCAATAAGAAGGTCCAAGGGATGCAGTACACCTGAAGTGAAGCATCGGAATCTATAACTAGTGTCACAGGAATGGTTCATAACATAGACAGTAAGAAGAGTCAGTCTTCTTGTACTTAAGTCGGCATTGTGCCTTTTCTATTTAATTCCGACGCAATCTCTGTGTTTCATCGTCAATAAGAAGGTCAGAGGAATACAGTAAACCTGAAGTGAAGCATCGGAATCTATAAGTGGTGTCACAGGAATGGTTCAAACATAGTCAGTAAGAAGAGTCAGTCTTCTTGTACTTAAGTCGGCATTGTGTCTTACGTATTTCATTCCGATGAAATTTCGGTGTTTCATCGTCAATAAGAAGGTCCAAGGGATACAATAAATCTGAAGTGAAGCATCGGAATCTATAACTAGTGTGACAGGAATGGTTCAAACATAGTCAGTAAAAAGAGTCAGTCTTCTTGTACTTAAGTCGGCATTGTGCCTTTTCTATTTATTTCCGATGCAATTTCTGTGTTTCATCGTCAATAAGAAGGTCAGAGGGATTCAGTAAACCTGAAGTGAAGCAACGGAATCTATAACTAATGTCACTGGAATGGATCAAAGCATAGACAGTAGGAAGAGTCAGTCTTCTTGTTCTTATGTCGGCATTGTGACTTTTCTATTTAATTCCGATGCCATTCCTGTGTTTCATCGTCAATAAGAAGGTCAGAGGGATACAGTAAACCTGAAGTGAAGCATCGGAATGTGTAACTAGTGTCACAGGAATCGTTCAAAGCATAGACAGTAGGAAGAGTCAGTCTTCTTCTACTGGATTCGGGATTGTGCCTTTTGTATTTATTTCCGATGCAATTCCTGTGTTTCATCGTCAAAAAGTAGGTCAGAGGGATACAGTAAACCTGAAGTGAAGCATCGGAATGTATAACTAGTGTCACAGGAATGGTTCAAAACATAGCCAGTTGGAAGAATCAGTCTTCATGTACTTAAGTCGGCATTGTGCCTTTTCTACTTAATTCCGATGCAATTTCTGTGTTTCATCGTCAATAAGACGGTGAGAGGGATACAGTAAACCTGATGTGAAGCATCGGAATTCATAACTAGTGTCACAGGATTGGTTCAAAACATAGACAGTAGGAAGAGTCAGTCTTCTTGTTCTTAAGTCGGCATTGTGCCTTTTGTATTTAATTCCGATGCAATTTCTGTAATTCATCGTCAATAAGAAGGTCCAAGGAATACAGTAAAACTGAAGTGAGGCATCGGAATCTACAACTAGTGACACAGGAATGGTTCAAAGTATAGTCAGTAGGAAGAGTCAGTCTTCTTGTACTTAAGTCGGCATTGTTCCTTTTCTATTTAATTCCGATGCAATTTCTGTGTTTTATCGGCAATAAGAAGGTCCAAGGGATGCAGTACACCTGAAGTGAAGCATCGGAATCTATAACTAGTGTCACAGGAAAGGGTCATAACATAGACAGTAAGAAGAGTCAGTCTTCTTGTACTTAAGTCGGCATAGTGCCTTTCCTATTTAATTCCGACGCAATCTCTGTGTTTCATCGTCAATAAGAAGGTCAGAGGGATACAGTAAAAATGAAGTGAAGCATCGTAATCTATAAGTGGTGTCACAGGAATGGTTCAAACATAGTCAGTAAGATGAGTCAGTCTTCTTGTACTTAAGTCGGCATTGTGTCTTTCGTATTTAATTCTGATGAAATTTCGGTTTTTCATCGTCAATAAGAAGGTCCAAGGGATACAATAAACCTGAAGTGAAGCATCGGAATCTATAACTAGTGTCACAGGAATGGTTCAAACATAGACAGTAGGAAGGGTCAGTCTACATGTACTTAAGTCGGCACTGTGCCTTTTGAATTTAATTCCGATGCATTTTTTGTGTTTCATCGTCAATAAGAAGGTCCAAGGGATACAGTAAACCTGAAGTGAAGAATCGGAATCCATAACTAGTGTCACAGTAATGGTTGAAAACATAGTCAGCAAGGAGAGTCAGTCCTTTTGTACATAAGTCGGCATTGTGCCTTTTCAATTTACTTCCGATGCAATTTCAGTGTTTCATCGTCAATAAGAAGATCACAGGGATACAGTAAACCTGAAGTGTAGCATCGGAATCTATAACTAGTGTCACAGGAATGGTTCAAATCATAGACAGTAGGAAGAGTCAGTCTTCTTGTACTTAAGTTGGCATTGTGCCTTTTTAATGTAATTCCGAAGCAATTTATGTGTTTCATCGTCAATAAGAAGGTCCTAGCGATGCAGTACACCTGACGTGGAGCATCGGAATCTATAACTAGTGTCACAGGAATGGTTCAAAACATAGACAGTAAGAAGAGTCAGTCTTCTTGTACATAAGTCGGCTATGTGCCTCTTCTATTTAATTCCGATGCTATTACTGTGTTTCATCGTCAATAAGAAGGTCCAAGGGATACAGTAAACCTGAAGTGAAGCATCGGAATCTATAACTAGTGTCACAGGAATGGTTCAAAACATAGACAGTAAGAAGAGTCAGTCTTCTTGTACTTAGATCGGCATTGTGCCTTTTCTATTTAATTCCGATTCAATTTCTGTGTTTCGTCGTCAATAAGAAGGTCCAAGGGATACAGTAAACCTGAAGTGAAGCATCGGAATCTATAACTAGTGTCACAGGATCGGTTCAAAACATAGACAGTAAGAAGAGTCAGTCTTCTTGTACTTAAGTCGGCATTGTGCCTTTTCTATTTCATTCCGATGCAATTTCTGTGTTTCATCATCAATAAGAAGGTCAAAGGGATACAGTAAACCTGAAGTGAGACATCGGAGTCTATATCTAGTGTCACAGGAATGGTTCAAATCATAGACAGTAAGAAGAGTCAGTCTTCTTGTACTTAAGTCGGCATTGTGCCTTTTCTATTTAATTCTGATGAAATTTCTGTGTTTCATTGACAATAAGAAGGTCAAAGGAATACAGCAAACCTGAAGTGAAGCATCGGAATGTATAACTAGTGTCACAGGAAAGATTCAAACATAGACTGTTGGAAAAATCAGTCTTCATGTACTTAAGTCGGCATTGGGCCTTTTCCATTTAATTCTGATGCAATTTCTGTGTTTCATCGTCAATAAGAAGGTCAGAGGGATACAGTAAATCTGAAGTGAAGCATCGGAATCTATAACTAGTGTCACAGGAATGGTTCACAACATAGACAGTAAGAAGAGTCAGTCTACTTGTACTTAAGTCGGCATTGTGCCTTTTGTATTTAATTCCGATGCAATTTCTGTATTTCACGTCAATAAGAAGGTCAGAGGGATACAGTAAATCTGAAGTGAAGCATCGGAATATATAACTAGTGTCAAAGGAATGGTTCAAAACATAGACAGTAGGAAGAGTCAGTCTCCTTGTACTTGAGTCGGCATTGTGCCTTTTGTATTTATTTCCGATGCAATTTCGGTGTTTCATCATCAATAAGAAGGTCAGAGGGATACAGTAAACCTGAAGTGAAGCATCGGAATCTATAACTAGTGTCACAGGAATGGTTCAAGACATACACAGCAGCAAGAGTCATTCTTCTTGTACTTAAGTCCGCATTGCGCCTTTTCTATTTAATTCCGATGCAATTTCGATGTTTCATCGTCTCTAAGAAAGTCAGAGGGATACTGTAAACCTGAAGTGAATCATTGGAATCTATAACTAGTGTCACAGGAATGGTTCAAACATAGACAGTAGGAAGAGTCAGTCTACATGTACTTAAGTCGGCATTGTGCCTTTTGTATTTAATTCCGATGCAATTTCTGTGTTTCATCGTCAATAAGAAGTTCCAAGGGATATAGTACACCTGAAGTGAAGAATCGGAATCTATAACTAGTGTCACAGGAATGGTTCAAATTATAGACAGTAAGAAGAGTGCGTCTTATTGTACTTAAGTTGGCATTGTGCCTTTTCTATTTAATTCCGAAGCAATTTATGTGTTTCATCGTCAATAAGAAAGTCCTAGGGGTGCAGTACACCTGAAGTGAAGCATCGGATTCTATAACTAGTGTCACAGGAATGGTTCAAAACGTAGACAGTTAGAAGAGTCAGTCTTCTTGTACTTAAGTCGGCTATGTGCCTTTTCTATTTAATTCCGATGCAATTTCTGAGTTTCATCGTCAATAAGAAGGTCAGAGGGATACAGTAAACCTGAAGTGAATCACCGGAATCTATAAGTGGTGTCACAGGAATGGTTCCAAACATAGTCAGTGAGAAGAGTCAGTCTTCTTGTAGTTATGTCGGCATTGTGCCTTTCGTATTTAATTCCGATGCAATCTCTGTGTTTCATCGTCAATAAGAAGGTTAGAGGGATACAGTAAACCTGAAGTGAAGCATCAGAATCTATAACTAGCGTCACAGGAATGGTTCAAAACATAGACAGTAAGAAGAGTCAGTCTACTTGTACTTAAGTCGGCATTGTGCCTTTTGTATTTAATTCCGATGCAATTTCTGTGTTTCATCGTCAATAAGAAGTTCCAAGGGATATAGTACACCTGAAGTGAAGAATCGGAATCTATAACTAGTGTCACAGGAATGGTTCAAATCGTAGACAGTAAGAAGAGTGAGTCTTATTGTACTTAAGTTGGCATTGTGCCTTTTCTATTTAATTCCGAAGCAATTTATGTGTTTCATCGTCAATAAGAAAGTCCTAGGGGTGCAGTACACCTGAAGTGAAGCATCGGATTCTATAACTAGTGTCTTAGGAATGGTTCAAAACGTAGACAGTAAGAAGAGTCAGTCTTCTTGTACTTAGGTCGGCTATGTGCCTTTTCTATTTAATTCCGATGCAATTTCTGAGTTTCATCGTCAATAAGAAGGTCAGAGGGATACAGTAAACCTGAAGTGAATCACCGGAATCTATAAGTGGTGTCACAGGAATGGTTCCAAACATAGTCAGTGAGAAGAGTCAGTCTTCTTGTAGTTATGTCGGCATTGTGCCTTTCGTATTTAATTCCGATGCAATTTCGGTATTTCATCGTCGATAAGAAGGTCCAAGGGATACAGTAAACCTGAAGTGAAGCATCGGAATCTATAACTAGTGTCACAGGATCGGTTCAAAACATAGACAGTAAGAAGAGTCAGTCTTCTTGTACTTAAGTCGGCATTGTGCCTTTTCTATTTAATTCCGATGCAATTTCTGTGTTTCATCATCAATAAGAATATCAAAGGGATACAATAAACCTGAATTGAGGCATCGGAGTCTATATCTAGTGTCACAGGAATGAATCAAAACATAGTCAGTAAGAAGAGTCAGTCTTATTGTACTTAAGTCGGCATTGTGCCTTTTGTATTTAATTCCGATGCAATTTCTGTGTTTCATCGTCAATAAGAAGGTCCAACTAATACAGTAAACCTGAAGTGAAGAATCGGAATCCATAACTAGTGTCACAGGAATGGTTCAAAACATAGTCAGCAAGAAGAGTCAGTCCTTTTGTACTTAAGTCGCCATTGTGCCTTTTCAATTTACTTCCGATGCAATTTCAGTGTTTCATCGTCAATAAGAAGATCACAGGGATACAGTAAACCTGAAGTGTAGCATCGGAATCTATAACTAGTGTCATAGGAATGGATCAAAACATAGACAGTAGAAAGAGTCAGTCTTCTTGTACTTTAGTCGGCATTGTGCCTTTTGTATTAAATTCCGATGCAATTTCTGTGTTTCATCGTCTATAAGAAGGTCAGAGGGATACAGTAAACCTGAAGTGAAGCATCAGGATCTATAACTAGTGTCACAGGAATGGTTCAAAACATAGACAGTAAGAAGAGTCTGTCTACTTGTACTTAAGTCGGCATTGTGCCTTTTGTATTTAATTCCGATGCAATTTTTGTGTTTCATCGTCAGTAAGTAGTTCCAAAGGATATAGTACACCTGAAGTGAGGCATCGGAATCTATAACTAGTGTCACAGGAATGGTTCAAATCATAGACAGTAAGAAGAGTCAGTCTTCTTGTACTTAAGTCAGCATTGTGCCTTTTCTATTTAATTCCGATGCAATTTCTGTGTTTCATTGTCAATAAGAAGGTCAGAGGGATACACTACACCTGAAGTGAAGCATCGGAATCTATTACTAGTGTCACAGGAATGGTTCAAATCATAGACAGTAGGAAGAGTCAGTCTTCTTGTACTTAAGTCGGCATTGTGCATTTTGTATTTAATTCCGAAGCAATTTATGTGTTTCATCGTCAATAAGAAGGTCCTAGCGATGCAGTACACCTGAAGTGAAGCATCGGAATCTATAACTAGTGTCACACGAATGGTTCAAAACATAGACAGTAAGAAGAGTCAGTCTTCTTGTACATAAGTCGGCTATGTGCCTCTTCTATTTAATTCCGATGCTATTACTGTGTTTCATCGTCAACAAGAAGGTCCAAGGGATACAGTAAACCTGAAGTGAAGCATCGGAATCTATAACTAGTGTCACAGGATCGGTTCAAAACATAGACAGTAAGAAGAGTCAGTCTTCTTGTACTTAAGTCGGCATTGTGCCTTTTCTATTTAATTCCGATGCAATTTCTGTATTTCATCATCAATAAGAAGGTCAAAGGGATACAATAAACCTGAAGTGAGGCATCGGTGTCTATATCTAGTGTCACAGGAATGGTTCAAAACATAGTCAGTAAGAAGAGTCAGTCTTATTGTACTTAAGTCGGCATTGTGCCTTTTGTATTTAATTCCGATGCACTTTCTGTGTTTCATCGTCAATAAGAAGGTCCAACTAATACAGTAAGCCTGAAGTGAAAAATCGGAATCCATAACTAGTGTCACAGGAATGGTTCAAAACATAGTCAGCAAGAAGAGTCAGTCCTTTTGTACTTAAGTCACCATTGTGCCTTTTCAATTTACTTCCGATGCAATTTCAGTGTTTCATCGTCAATAAGAAGATCACAGGGATACAGTAAACCTGAAGTGTAGCATCGGAATCTATAACTAGTGTCATAGGAATGTATCAAAACATAGACAGTAGAAAGAGTAAGTCTTCTTGTACTTAAGTCGGCATTATGCCTTTTGTATTAAATTCCGATGCAATTTCTGTGTTTCATCGTCTATAAGAAGGTCAGAGGGATACAGTAAACCTGAAGTGAAGCATCAGGATCTATAACTAGTGTCACAGGAATGGTTCAATGCATAGACGGTAAGAAGAGTCTGTCTACTTGTACTTAAGTAGGCATTGTGCCTTTTGTATTTAATTCCAATGCAATTTTTGTGTTTCATCGTCAATAAGTAGTTCCAAAGGATATAGTACACCTGAAGTGAGGCATCGGAATCTATAACTAGTGTCACAGGAATGGTTCAAATCATAGACAGTAAGAAGAGTCAGTCTTCTTGTACTTAAGTCGGCATTGTGCCTTTTCTATTTAATTCTGATGCAATTTCTGTGTTTCATTGACAATAAGAAGGGCAGAGGAATACAGCAAACCTGAAGTGAAGCATCGGAATGTATAACTAGTGTCACAGGAAAGATTCAAACATAGACTGTTGGAAGAATCAGTCTTCATGTACTTAAGTCGGCATTGGGCCTTTTCCATTTAATTCCGATGCAATTTCTGTGTTTCATCGTCAACAACAAGGTCAGAGGGATACAGTAAACCTGAAGTGAAGCATCGGAATCCATAACTAGTTTCACACGATTGGTTCAAAACATAGACAGTAGGAAGAGTCAGTCTTCTTGTTCTTAAGTCGGCATTGTGCCTTTTGTATTTAATTCCGATGCAATTTCTGTGTTTTATCGTCAATATGAAGGTCCAAGGAATACAGTAAACCTGAAGTGAGGCATCGGAATCTATAACTAGTGTCACAGGAATTGTTCAAAACATAGTCAGTAAGAAGAGTCAGTCTTCTTGTACTTAAGTCGGCATTGTGCCTTTTGTATTTAATTCCGATGCAATTTCTGTGTTTCATCGTCAATAGGAAGGTCCAAGGAATACAGTAAATATGATGTGAGGCATCGGAATCTATAACTAATGTCACAGGAATGGTTCATAACATAGACAGTATGAAGAGTCAGTCTTCTTGTACTTAAGTCGGCATTGTGCATTTTCTATTTAATTGCGACGTAATCTCTGTGTTTCATCGTCAATAAGAAGGTCAGAGGGATACAGTAAATCTGAAGTGAAGCATCGGAATCTATGACTAGTGTCACAGGAATGGTTCAAAACATAGACAGTAAGAAGAGTCAGTCTACTTGTACTTAAGTCGGCATTGTGCCTTTTGTATTCAATTCCGATGCAATTTCTGTATTTCACGTCAATAAGAAGGTCAGAGGGATAGAGTAAATCTGAAGTGAAGCATCGGAATATATAACTAGTGTCAAAGGAATGGTTCAAAACATACACAGTACGAAGAGTCAGTCCTCTTGTACTTAAGTCGGCATTGTGCCTTTTCTATTTACTTCCGATGCAATTTCAGTGTTTCATCTTCAATAAGAAGGTCACAGGGATACAGTAAACCTGAAGTGTAGCATCGGAATCTATAACTAGTGTCACAGGAATGGTTCAAAACATAGACAGTAGAAAAAGTCAGTCTTCTTGTACTTAAGTCGGCATTGTGCATTTTCTATTTAATTGCGACGTAATCTCTGTGTTTCATCGTCAATAAGAAGGTCAGAGGGATACAGTAAACCTGAAGTGAAGCATCAGAATCTATAACTAGTGTCACAGGAATGGTACAAAACATAGACAGTAAGAAAAGTCAGTCTACTTGTACTTAAGTCGGCATTGTGCCTTTTGTATTTAATTCCGATGCAATTTCTGTGTTTCATCGTCAATAAGAAGTTCCAAGGGATATAGTACGCCTGAAGTGAAGAATCGGAATCTATAACTAGTGTCACAGGAATGGTTCAAATCATAGACAGTAAGAAGAGTGAGTCTTTTTGTACTTAAGTTGGCATTGTGCCTTTTCTATTTAATTCCGAAGCAATTTATGTGTTTCATCGTCAATAAGAAAGTCCTAGGGGTGCAGTACACCTGAAGTGAAGCATCGGAATCTATAACTAGTGTCACAGGAATGGTTCAAAACGTAGACAGTAAGAAGAGTCAGTCTTCTTGTACTTAAGTCGGCTATGTGCCTTTTCTATTTAATTCCGATGCAATTTCTGAGTTTCATCGTCAATAAGAAGGTCGGAGGGATACAGTAAACCTGACGTGAATCACCGGAATCTATAAGTGGTGTCACAGGAATGGTTCCAAACATAGTCAGTGAGAAGAGTCAGTCTTCTTGTAGTTATGTCGGCATTGTGCCTTTCGTATTTAATTCCGATGCAATTTCGGTGTTTCATCGTCGATACGAAGGTCCAAGGGATACAGTAAACCAGAAGTGAAGCATCGGAATCTATAACTAGTGTCACAGGATCGGTTCAAAACATAGACAGTAAGAAGAGTCAGTCTTCTTGTACTTAAGTCGGCATTGTGCCTTTACTATTTAATTCCGATGCAATTTCTGTGTTTCATCATCAATAAGAAGGTCAAAGGGATACAATAAACCTGAAGTGAGGCATCGGAGTCTATATCTAGTGTCACAGGAATGGTTCAAAACATAGTCAGTAAGAAGAGTCAGTCTTATTGTACTTAAGTCGGCATTGTGCCTTTTGTATTTAATTCCGATGCAATTTCTGTGGTTCATCGTCAATAAGAAGGTCCAACTAATACAGTAAATATGAAGTGAGGCATCGGAATCTATAACTAGTGTCACAGGAATGGTTCAAAACATAGTCAGTAAGAAGAGTCAGTCCTCTTGTACTTAAGTCGGCATTGTGCCTTTTCTATTTACTTCCGATGCAATTTCAGTGTTTCATCGTCAATAAGAAGGTCACAGGGATACAGTAAACCTGAAGTGAAGCATCGGAATCTGTAACTAGTGTCACAGGAATGGTTCAAAACATAGACAGTAGAAAAAGGCAGTCTTCTTGTACTTAAGTCGGCATTGTGCCTTTTCTATTTAATTCCGATGCAATCTCTGTGTTTCATCGTCAATAAGAAGATTAGAGGGATACAGTAAACCTGAAGTGAAGCATCAGAATCTATAACTAGTGTCACAGGAATGGTTCAAAACATAGACAGTAAGAAGAGTCAGTCTACTTGTACTTAAGTCGGCATTGTGCCTTTTGTATTTAATTCCGATGCCATTTCTGTGTTTCATCGTCAATAAGAAGTTCCAAGGGATATAGTACACCTGAAGTGAAGAATCGGAATCTATAACTAGTGTCACAGGAATGGTTCAAATCATAGACAGTAAGAAGAGTCAGTCTTATTGTACTTATGTTGGCATTGTGATTTTTCTATTTAATTCCGAAGCTATTTATGTGTTTCATATCAATAAGAAGGTCCTAGGGATGCAGTACACCTGAAGTGAAGCATCGGAATCTATAACTAGTGTCACAGGAAGGGTTCAAAACGTAGACATTAAGAAGAGTCAGTCTTCTTGTACTTAAGTCGGCTATGTGCCTTTTCTATTTAATTCCGAAGCAATTTCTCAGTTTCATCGTCAATAAGAAGGTCAGAGGGATACAGTAAACCTGAAGTGAATCACCGGAATCTATAAGTGGTGTCACAGGAATGGTTCCAAACATAGTCAGTAAGAAGAGTCAGTCTTCTTGTAGTTAAGTCGGCATTGTGCCTTTCGTATTTAATTCCGATGCAATTTCGGTGTTTCATCGTCGATAAGAAGGTCCACGGGATACAGTAAACCTGAAGTGAAGCATCGGAATCTATAAGTAGTGTCACAGGATCGATTCAAAGCATAGACAGTACGAAGAGTCAGTCTTCTTGTACTTAAGTCGGCATTGTGCCTTTTCTATTTAATTCCGATGCAATTTCTGTGTTTCATCATCAATAAGAAGGTCAAAGGGATACAATATACCTGAAGTGAGGCATCGGAGTCTATATCTAGTGTTACAGGAATTTTTCAAAACATAGTCAGTAAGATGAGTCAGTCTTTTTGTACTTGAGTCGGCTTTGTGCCTTTTGTATTTAATTCCGATGCAATTTCTGTGTTTCATCGTCAATAGGAAGGTCAGAGGGATACAGTAAACCTGAAGTGACGCATCGGAATCTATAACTAGTGTCACAGGATCGGTTCAAAACATAGACAGCAGGAAGAGTCAGTCTCCTTGTACTTGAGTCGGCATTGTGACTTTTGTATTTATTTCCGATGCAATTTCGGTGTTTCATCATCAATAAGAAGGTCAGAGGGATACAGTAAACCTGAAGTGAAGCATCGGAATCCATAACTAGTTTCACACGATTGGTTCAAAACATAGACAGTAGGAAGAGTCAGTCTTCTTGTTCTTAAGTCGGCATTGTGCCTTTTGTATTTAATTCCGATGCAATTTCTGTGTTTTATCGTCAATATGAAGGTCCAAGGAATACAGTAAACCTGAAGTGAGGCATCGGAATCTATAACTAGTGTCACAGGAATTGTTCAAAACATAGTCAGTAAGAAGAGTCAGTCTTCTTGTACTTAAGTCGGCATTGTGCCTTTTGTATTTAATTCCGATGCAATTTCTGTGCTTCATCGTCAATAGGAAGGTCCAAGGAATACAGTAAATATGATGTGAGGCATCGGAATCTATAACTAATGTCACAGGAGTGGTTCATAACATAGACAGTATGAAGAGTCAGTCTTCTTGCACTTAAGTCGGCATTGTGCATTTTCTATTTAATTGCGACGTAATCTCTGTGTTTCATCGTCAATAAGAAGGTCAGAGGGATACAGTAAATCTGAAGTGAAGCATCGGAATCTATGACTAGTGTCACAGGAATGGTTCAAAACATAGACAGTAGGAAGAGTCAGTCTACTTGTACTTAAGTCGGCATTGTGCCTTTTGTATTCAATTCCGATGCAATTTCTGTATTTCACGTCAATAAGAAGGTCAGAGGGATACAGTAAATCTGAAGTGAAGCATCGGAATATATAACTAGTGTCAAAGGAATGGTTCAAAACATAGACAGTAGGAAGAGTCAGTCCTCTTGTACTTAAGTCGGCATTGTGCCTTTTCTATTTACTTCCGATGCAATTTCAGTGTTTCATCGTCAATAAGAAGGTCACAGGGATACAGTAAACCTGAAGTGTAGCATCGGAATCTATAACTAGTGTCACAGGAATGGTTCAAAACAAAGACAGTAGAAAAAGTCAGTCTTCTTGTACTTAAGTCGGCATTGCGCCTTTTGTATTTAATTCCGATGCAATCTCTGTGTTTCATCGTCAATAAGAAGGTTAGAGGGATACAGTAAACCTGAAGTGAAGCATCAGAATCTATAACTAGTGTCACAGGAATGGTACAAAACATAGACAGTAAGAAAAGTCAGTCTACTTGTACTTAAGTCGGCATTGTGCCTTTTGTATTTAATTCCGATGCAATTTCTGTGTTTCATCGTCAATAAGAAGTTCCAAGGGATATAGTACACCTGAAGTGAAGAATCGGAATCTATAACTAGTGTCACAGGAATGGTTCAAATCATAGACAGTAAGAAGAGTGAGTCTTTTTGTACTTAAGTTGGCATTGTGCCTTTTCTATTTAATTCCGAAGCAATTTATGTGTTTCATCGTCAATAAGAAAGTCCTAGGGGTGCAGTACACCTGAAGTGAAGCATCGGAATCTATAACTAGTGTCACAGGAATGGTTCAAAACGTAGACAGTAAGAAGAGTCAGTCTTCTTGTACTTAAGTCGGCTATGTGCCTTTTCTATTTAATTCCGATGCAATTTCTGAGTTTCATCGTCAATAAGAAGGTCGGAGGGATACAGTAAACCTGACGTGAATCACCGGAATCTATAAGTGGTGTCACAGGAATGGTTCCAAACATAGTCAGTGAGAAGAGTCAGTCTTCTTGTAGTTATGTCGGCATTGTGCCTTTCGTATTTAATTCCGATGCAATTTCGGTGTTTCATCGTCGATACGAAGGTCCAAGGGATACAGTAAACCAGAAGTGAAGCATCGGAATCTATAACTAGTGTCACAGGATCGGTTCAAAACATAGACAGTAAGAAGAGTCAGTCTTCTTGTACTTAAGTCGGCATTGTGCCTTTACTATTTAATTCCGATGCAATTTCTGTGTTTCATCATCAATAAGAAGGTCAAAGGGATACAATAAACCTGAAGTGAGGCATCGGAGTCTATATCTAGTGTCACAGGAATGGTTCAAAGCATAGTCAGTAAGAAGAGTCAGTCTTATTGTACTTAAGTCGGCATTGTGCCTTTTGTATTTAATTCCGATGCAATTTCTGTGTTTCATCGTCAATAAGAAGGTCCAACTAATACAGTAAATATGAAGTGAGGCATCGGAATCTATAACTAGTGTCACAGGAATGGTTCAAAACATAGTCAGTAAGAAGAGTCAGTCCTCTTGTACTTAAGTCGGCATTGTGCCTTTTCTATTTACTTCCGATGCAATTTCAGTGTTTCATCGTCAATAAGAAGGTCACAGGGATACAGTAAACCTGAAGTGAAGCATCGGAATCTGTAACTAGTGTCACAGGAATGGTTCAAAACATAGACAGTAGAAAAAGTCAGTCTTCTTGTACTTAAGTCGGCATTGTGCCTTTTCTATTTAATTCCGATGCAATCTCTGTGTTTCATCGTCAATAAGAAGGTTAGAGGGATACAGTAAACCTGAAGTGAAGCATCAGAATCTATAACTAGTGTCACAGGAATGGTTCAAAACATAGACAGTAAGAAGAGTCAGTCTACTTGTACTTAAGTCGGCATTGTGCCTTTTGTATTTAATTCCGATGCCATTTCTGTGTTTCATCGTCAATAAGAAGTTCCAAGGGATATAGTACACCTGAAGTGAAGAATCGGAATCTATAACTAGTGTCACAGGAATGGTTCAAATCATAGACAGTAAGAAGAGTCAGTCTTATTGTACTTATGTTGGCATTGTGATTTTTCTATTTAATTCCGAAGCTATTTATGTGTTTCATATCAATAAGAAGGTCCTAGGGATGCAGTACACCTGAAGTGAAGCATCGGAATCTATAACTAGTGTCACAGGAAGGGTTCAAAACGTAGACATTAAGAAGAGTCAGTCTTCTTGTACTTAAGTCGGCTATGTGCCTTTTCTATTTAATTCCGAAGCAATTTCTCAGTTTCATCGTCAATACGAAGGTCAGAGGGATACAGTAAACCTGAAGTGAATCACCGGAATCTATAAGTGGTGTCACAGGAATGGTTCCAAACATAGTCAGTAAGAAGAGTCAGTCTTCTTGTAGTTAAGTCGGCATTGTGCCTTTCGTATTTAATTCCGATGCAATTTCGGTGTTTCATCGTCGATAAGAAGGTCCACGGGATACAGTAAACCTGAAGTGAAGCATCGGAATCTATAAGTAGTGTCACAGGATCGATTCAAAGCATAGACAGTACGAAGAGTCAGTCTTCTTGTACTTAAGTCGGCATTGTGCCTTTTCTATTTAATTCCGATGCAATTTCTGTGTTTCATCATCAATAAGAAGGTCAAAGGGATACAATATACCTGAAGTGAGGCATCGGAGTCTATATCTAGTGTTACAGGAATTTTTCAAAACATAGTCAGTAAGATGAGTCAGTCTTTTTGTACTTGAGTCGGCTTTGTGCCTTTTGTATTTAATTCCGATGCAATTTCTGTGTTTCATCGTCAATAGGAAGGTCAGAGGGATACAGTAAACCTGAAGTGACGCATCGGAATCTATAACTAGTGTCACAGGATCGGTTCAAAACATAGACAGCAGGAAGAGTCAGTCTCCTTGTACTTGAGTCGGCATTGTGACTTTTGTATTTATTTCCGATGCAATTTCGGTGTTTCATCATCAATAAGAAGGTCAGAGGGATACAGTAAACCTGAAGTGAAGCATCGGAATCTATAACTAGTGTCACAGGAATGGTTCAAGACATAGACAGCAGGAAGAGTCATTCATCTTGTACTTAAGTCGCCATTGTGCCTTTTCTATTTAATTCCGATGCAATTTCTATGTTTCATCGTCTCTAAGAAAGTCAGAGGGATACTGTAAACCTGAAGTGAATCATTGGAATCTATAACTAGTGTCACAGGAATGGTTCAAACATAGACAGTAGGAAGAGTCAGTCTACTTGTACTTAAGTCGGCATTGTGCCTTTTGAATTTAATTCCGATGCAATTTTTGTGTTTCATCGTTAATACGAGGGTCTTAGGGATACAGTAAACCTGAAGTGAAGAATCGGAATCTATAACTAGTGTCACAGGAATGGTTCCAAACATAGTCAGTAAGAAGAGTCAGTCCTCTTGTACTTAAGTCGGCATTGTGCCTTTTCTATTTACTTCCGATACAATTTCAGTGTTTCACCGTCAATAAGAAGGTCACAGGGATACAGCAAACCTGAAGTGTAGCATCGGAATCTGTAACTAGTGTCACAGGAATGGTTCAAAACATAGACAGTAGAGAAAGTCAGTCTTCTTGTACTTAAGTCGGCATTGTGCCTTTTTAATTTAATTCCGATGCAATCTCTGTGTTTCATCGTCAATAAGAAGGTTAGAGGGATACAGTAAACCTGAAGTGAAACATCAGAATCTATAACTAGTGTCACAGGAATGGTTCAAAACATAGTCAGTAAGAAGAGTCAGTCTTCTTGTAGTTAAGTGGGCATTGTGCCTCTCGTATTTAATTCCGATGCAATTTCGGTGTTTCATCGTCGATAAGAAGGTCCAAGGGACACAGTAAACCTGAAGTGAAGCATTGGAATCTATAACTAGTGTCACAGGAATGGTTCAAAACATAGACAGTAGGAATAGACAGTCTTCTTGTACTTAAGTCGGCATTGTGCCTTTTGTATTTAATTCCGATGCAATTTCTGTGTTTCATCATCAACAAGAAGGTCCAAGGGATACAGTAAGTCTGAAGTGAGAATTCGGAATCGATAACTAGTGTCACAGGAATGGTTAAAAACATAGTCAGTAAACAGAGTCAGTCTTCTTGTACTTAAGTCAGCATTGTGCCTTTTGTATTTAATTCCGATGCAATTTCTGTGTTTTATCGTCAATTAGAAGGTCAGAGGGATACAGTAAACCTGAAGTGAAGCATCGGAATCTATAACTAGTGTCACAGGGATGGTTCAAAACATAGACAGTAGGTAGAGTCAGTCTTCTTGTTCTTAGGTCGGCATTGTGCCTTTTGTATTTAATTCCGATGCAATTTCTGTGTTTCATCGTCAATAAGAAAGTCCAAGGGATACAGTAAACCTGAAGTGAGGCATCGGAATCTATATTTAGTGTCACAGGAATGGTTCAAAGCAGAGACAGTAAGAAGAGTAAGTCTTCTTGTACTTAAGTCGGCATTGTGCTTTTCTATTTAATTCCGATGCAATTTCTGTTTTTCATGGTCAATAAGAAGGTCAGAGGGATACAGAAAACCTGAAGTGAAGCATCGGAATCAATAAGTGGTGTAACAGAAATGGTTCAAAGCATAGTCAGTAAGAAGGGTCAGTCTTCTTGTACTTAAGTCGGTATTGTGTATTTCGTATTCAATTCCGATGCAATTTCGGTGTTTCATCGTCAATAAGAAGGTCCAAGGGATACAGTAAACCTGAAGTGAAGCATCGGAATCTATAAATAGTGTCACAGGATCGGTTCAAAACATAGACAGCAGGAAGAGTCAGTCTCCTTGTACTTGAGTCGGCATTGTGACTTTTGTATTTATTTCCGATGCAATTTCGGTGTTTCATCATCAATAAGAAGGTCAGAGGGATACAGTAAACCTGAAGTGAAGCATCGGAATCTATAACTAGTGTCACAGGAATGGTTCAAGACATAGACAGCAGGAAGAGTCATTCTTCTTGTACTTAAGTCGCCATTGTGCCTTTTCTATTTAATTCCGATGCAATTTCTATGTTTCATCGTCTCTAAGAAAGTCAGAGGGATACTGTAAACCTGAAGTGAATCATTGGAATCTATAACTAGTGTCACAGGAATGGTTCAAACATAGACAGTAGGAAGAGTCAGTCTACTTGTACTTAAGTCGGCATTGTGCCTTTTGAATTTAATTCCGATGCAATTTTAGTGTTTCATCGTTAATACGAGGGTCTTAGGGATAAGGTAAACCTGAAGTGAAGAATCGGAATCTATAACTAGTGTCACAGGAATTTTTCAAAACATAGTCAGTAAGGTGAGTCAGTCTTTTTGTACTTGAGTCGGCTTTGTGCCTTTTGTATTTAATTCCGATGCAATTTCTGTGTTTCATCGTCAATAGGAAGGTCAGAGGGATACAGTAAACCTGAAGTGACGCATCGGAATCTATAACTAGTGTCACAGGATCGGTTCAAACATAGACAGCAGGAAGAGTCAGTCTCCTTGTACTTGAGTCGGCATTGTGACTTTTGTATTTATTTCCGATGCAATTTCGGTGTTTCATCATCAATAAGAAGGTCAGAGGGATACAGTAAACCTGAAGTGAAGCATCGGAATCTATAACTAGTGTCACAGGAATGGTTCAAGACATAGACAGCAGGAAGAGTCATTCTTCTTGTACTTAAGTCGCCATTGTGCCTTTTCTATTTAATTCCGATGCAATTTCTATGTTTCATCGTCTCTAAGAAAGTCAGAGGGATACTGTAAACCTGAAGTGAATCATTGGAATCTATAACTAGTGTCACAGGAATGGTTCAAACTTAGACAGTAGGAAGAGTCAGTCTACTTGTACTTAAGTCGGCATTGTGCCTTTTTAATTTAATTCCGATGCAATTTTTGTGTTTCATCGTTAATACGAGGGTCTTAGGGATACAGTAAACCTGAAGTGAAGAATCGGAATCTATAACTAGTGTCACAGGAATGGTTCCAAACATAGTCAGTAAGAAGAGTCAGTCCTCTTGTACTTAAGTCGGCATTGTGCCTTTTCTATTTACTTCCGATACAATTTCAGTGTTTCACCGTCAATAAGAAGGTCACAGGGATACAGCAAACCTGAAGTGTAGCATCGGAATCTGTAACTAGTGTCACAGGAATGGTTCAAAACATAGACAGTAGAGAAAGTCAGTCTTCTTGTACTTAAGTCGGTATTGTGCCTTTTTAATTTAATTCCGATGCAATCTCTGTGTTTCATCGTCAATAAGAAGGTTAGAGGGATACAGTAAACCTGAAGTGAAACATCAGAATCTATAACTAGTGTCACAGGAATGGTTCAAAACATAGTCAGTAAGAAGAGTCAGTCTTCTTGTAGTTAAGTGGGCATTGTGCCTTTCGTATTTAATTCCGATGCAATTTCGGTGTTTCATCGTCGATAAGAAGGTCCAAGGGACACAGTAAACCTGAAGTGAAGCATCGGAATCAATAAGTGGTGTAACAGAAATGGTTCAAAGCATAGTCAGTAAGAAGGGTCAGTCTTCTTGTACTTAAGTCGGTATTGTGTATTTCGTATTCAATTCCGATGCAATTTCGGTGTTTCATCGTCAATAAGAAGGTCCAAGGGATACAGTAAACCTGAAGTGAAGCATCGGCATCTATAACTAGTGTCACAGGAATGGTTCAAAACATAGTCAGTAAGAAGAGTCAGTCATTTTTTACTTGAGTCGGCATTGTGCCTTTTGTATTTAATTCCGATGCAATTTCTGTGTTTCATCGTCAATAAGAAGGTCAGATTGATACAGTAAACCTGAAGTGAAGCATCGGAATCTATAACTAGTGTCACAGGAATGGTTCAAAACATAGCCAGTAGGAGGAGTCAGTCTTCTTATGCTTAAGTCGGCATTGTGCTTTTTCTATTTACTTCCGATGCAATTTCTGTGTTTTATCATCAATAAGAAGGTCAGAGGGATACAGTAAACCTGAAGTGAAGCATCGGAATCTATAACTAGTGTCACAGGAATGGTTCAAAACATAGTCAGTAAGAAGAGTCAGTCCTCTTGTACTTAAGTCGGCATTGTGCCTTTTCTATTTACTTCCGATGCAATTTCAGTGTTTCATCGTCAATAAGAAGGTCACAGGGATACAGTAAACCTGAAGTGTAGCATCGGAATCTGTAACTAGTGTCACAGGAATGGTTCAAAACATAGACAGTAGAAAAAGTCAGTCTTCTTGTACTTAAGTCGGCATTGTGCCTTTTCTATTTAATTCCGATGCAATCTCTGTGTTTCATCGTCAATAAGAAGGTTAGAGGGATACAGTAAACCTGAAGTGAAGCATCAGAATCTATAACTAGTGTCACAGGAAAGTTTCAAAACATAGTCAGTAAGAAGAGTCAGTCATTTTTTACTTGAGTCGGCATTGTGCCTTTTGTATTTAATTCCGATGCAATTTCTGTATTTCACGTCAATAAGAAGGTCAGAGGGATACAGTTAATCTGAAGTGAAGCATCGGAATGTATAAATTGTGTCAAAGGAATGGTTCAAAACATAGACAGTAGGAAGAGTCAGTCTCCTTGTACTTGAGTCGGCATTGTGCCTTTTGTATTCCTTTCCGATGGAATTTCGGTGTTTCATCATCAATAAGAAGGTCAGAGGGATACAGTAAACCCGAAGTGAAGCATCGGAATCTATAACTAGTGTCACAGGAATGGTTCAAAACATAGCCAGTAGGAGGAGTCAGTCTTCTTATGCTTAAGTCGGCATTGTGCTTTTTCTATTTACTTCCGATGCAATTTCTGTGGTTTATCATCAATAAGAAGGTCAGAGGGATACAGTAAACCTGAAGTGAAGCATCGGAATCTATAACTAGTGTCACAGGAATGGTTCAAAACATAGTCAGTAAGAAGAGTCAGTCTCCTTGTACTTAAGTCGGCATTGTGCCTTTTGTATTTAATTCCGATGCCATTTCTGTGTTTCATCGTCAATAAGAAGTTCCAAGGGATATAGTACACCTGAAGTGAAGAATCGGAATCTATAACTAGTGTCACAGGAATGGTTCAAATCATAGACAGTAAGAAGAGTCAGTCTTATTGTACTTAAGTTGGCATTGTGATTTTTCTATTTAATTCCGAAGCAATTTATGTGTTTCATCGTCAATAAGAAAGTCCTAGGGATGCAGTACACCTGAAGTGAAGCATCGGAATCTATAACTAGTGTCACAGGAAGGGTTCAAAACGTAGACATTAAGAAGAGTCAGTCTTCTTGTACTTAAGTCGGCTATGTGCCATTTCTATTTAATTCCGATGCAATTTCTGAGTTTCATCGTCAATAAGAAGGTCAGAGGGATACAGTAAACCTGAAGTGAATCACCGGAATCTATAAGTGGTGTCACAGGAATGGTTCCAAACATAGTCAGTAAGAAGAGTCAGTCTTCTTGTAGTTAAGTCGGCATTGTGCCTTTCGTATTTAATTCCGATGCAATTTCGGTGTTTCATCGTCGATAAGAAGGTCCAAGGGATACAGTAAACCTGAAGTGGAGCATCGGAATCTATAAGTAGTGTCACAGGATCGATTCAAAACATAGACAGTACGAAGAGTCAGTCTTCTTGTACTTAAGTCGGCATTGTGCCTTTTCTATTTAATTCCGATGCAATTTCTGTGTTTCATCATCAATAAGAAGGTCAAAGGGATACAATATACCTGAAGTGAGGCATCGGAGTCTATATCTAGTGTTACAGGAATTTTTCAAAACATAGTCAGTAAGATGAGTCAGTCTTTTTGTACTTGAGTCGGCTTTGTGCCTTTTGTATTTAATTCCGATGCAATTTCTGTGTTTCATCGTCAATAGGAAGTTCAGAGGGATACAGTAAACCTGAAGTGAAGCATCGGAATCTATAACTAGTGTCACAGGATCGGTTCAAAACATAGACAGTAGGAAGAGTCAGTCTCCTTGTACTTGAGTCGGCATTGTGGCTTTTGTATTTATTTCCGATGCAATTTCGGTGTTTCATCATCAATAAGAACGTCAGAGGGATACAGTAAACCTGAAGTGAAGCATCGGAATCTATAACTAGTGTCACAGGAATGGTTCAAGACATAGACAGCAGGAAGAGTCGTTCTTCTTGTACTTAAGTCGACATTGTGCCTTTTCTATTTAATTGCGATGCAATTTCTATGTTTCATCGTCTCTAAGAAAGTCAGAGGGATACTGTAAACCTGAAGTGAATCATTGGAATCTATAACTAGTGTCACAGGAATGGTTCAAACATAGACAGTAGGAAGAGTCAGTCTACTTGTACTTAAGTCGGCATTGTGCCTTTTGAATTTAATTCCGATGCAATTTTTGTGTTTCATCGTTAATACGAGGGTCTTAGGGATACAGTAAACCTGAAGTGAAGAATCGGAATCTATAACTAGTGTCACAGGAATGGTTCCAAACATAGTCAGTAAGAAGAGTCAGTCCTCTTGTACTTAAGTCGGCATTGTGCCTTTTCTATTTACTTCCGATGCAATTTCAGTGTTTCACCGTCAATAAGAAGGTCACAGGGATACAGTAAACCTGAAGTGTAGCATCTGAATCTGTAACTAGTGTCACAGGAATGGTTCAAAACATAGACAGTAGAAAAAGTCAGTCTTCTTGTACTTAAGTCGGCATTGTGCCTTTTGTATTTAATTCCGATGCAATCTCTGTGTTTCATCGTCAATAAGAAGGTTAGAGGGATACAGTAAACCTGAAGTGAAACATCAGAATCTATAACTAGTGTCACAGGAATGGTTCAAAACATAGTCAGTAAGAAGAGTCAGTCTTCTTGTAGTTAAGTGGGCATTGTGCCTTTCGTATTTAATTCCGATGCAATTTCGGTGTTTCATCGTCGATAAGAAGGTCCAAGGGATACAGTAAACCTGAAGTGAAGCATCGGAATCTATAACTAGTGTCACATGAATGGTTCAAAACATAGACAGTAGGAAGAGACAGTCTTCTTATACTTAAGTCGGCATTGTGCCTTTTGTATTTAATTCCGATGCAATTTCTGTGTTTCATCATCAATAAGAAGGTCCAAGGGATACAGTAAACCTGAAGTGAGAATTCGGAATCGATAACTAGTGTCACAGGAATGGTTCAAAACATAGTCAGTAAACAGAGTCAGTCTTCTTGTACTTAAGTCAGCATTGTGCCTTTTGTATTTAATTCCGATGCAATTTCTGTGTTTTATCGTCAATTAGAAGGTCAGAGGGATACAGTAAACCTGAAGTGAAGCATCGGAATCTATAACTAGTGTCACAGGGATGGTTCAAAACATAGACAGTAGGTAGAGTCAGTCTTCTTGTTCTTAGGTCGGCATTGTGCCTTTTGTATTTAATTCCGATGCAATTTCTGTGTTTCATCGTCAATAAGAAAGTCCAAGGGATACAGTAAACCTGCAGTGAGGCATCGGAATCTATATTTAGTGTCACAGGATGGTTCAAAACAGAGACAGTAATAAGAGTAAGTCTTCTTGTACTTAAGTCGGCATTGTGCCTTTTCTATTTAATTCCGATGCAATTTCTGTTTTTCATGGTCAATAAGAAGGTCAGAGGGATACAGAAAACCTGAAGTGAAGCATCGGAATCAATAAGTGGTGTCACAGAAATAATTCAAAGCATAGTCAGTAAGAAGGGTCAGTCTTCTTGTACTTAAGTTGGTATTGTGTATTTCGTATTCAATTCCGATGCAATTTCGGTGTTTCATCGTCAATAAGAAGGTCCAAGGGATACAGTAAACCTGAAGTGAAGCATCGGAATCTGTAACTAGTGTCACAGGAATGGTTCAAAACATAGACAGTAAGAAGAGTCAGTCTTCTTGTACTTAAGTCGGCATTGTGCCATTTCTATTTAATTCCGATGCATTTTCTGTGCTTCATCATCAATAAGAAGGTCAGAGGGATACAGCAAACCAGAAGTGTAGCATCGCAGGCTATAACTAGTGTCACAGGAATGGTTCAAAGCATAGTCAGTAAGAAGAGTCCGTCTTCTTGTACTTAAGTCGGCATTGTGCTTTTTCTATTTAATTCCGATGCAATTTCTGTGTTTCATCGTCAATAAGAAGGTCAGAGGGATACAGTAAACTTGAAGTGAAGCATCGGAATCTATAACTAGTGTCACAGGAATGGTTCAAAACATAGTCAGTAAGAAGAGTCAGTCATTTTTTACTTGAGTCGGCATTGTGCCTTTTGTATTTAATTCCGATGCAATTTCTGTGTTTCATCGTCAATAAGAAGGTCAGATTGATACAGAAAACCTGAAGTGAAGCATCGGAATCTATAACTAGTGTCACAGGAACGGTTCAAAACATAGCCAGTAGGAGGAGTCAGTCTTCTTATGCTTATGTCGGCATTGTGCTTTTTCTATTTACTTCCGATGCAATTTCTGTGTTTTATCATCAATAATAAGGTCAGATGGATACAGTAAACCTGAAGTGAGGAATTGGAATCTATAACTAGAGTCACAGGAATGGTTCAAAACATAGACACTAAGAAGAGTCAGTCTACTTGTACTTAAGTCGGCATTGTGCCTTTTGTATTTAATTCCGATGCAATTTCTGTGTTTCATCGTCAATAAAAAGTTCCAATGGATATAGTACACCTGAAGTGAAGCATCGGAATCTATAACTAGTGTCACAGGAATGGTTCAAATCATAGACAGTAAGAAGAGTCAGTCTTCTTGTACTTAAGTCAGCATTGTGCCTTTTCTATTTAATTTCGATGCAATTTCTGTGTTTCATCGTCAATAAGAAGGTCAGAGGGATACACTAAACCGTAAGTGAAGCATCGGAATCTATTACTAGTGTCACAGGAATGGTTCAAAACATAGACAGTAGGAAGAGTCAGTCTTCTTGTACTTAAGTCGGCATTGTGCATTTTGTATTTAATTCCGATGCAATTTCTGTGTTTCGTCGTGAATAAGAAGCCAAGGGATTCAGTAAACCTGAAGTGAAGCATCGGAATCTATAACTAGTGTCACAGGAATGGTTCAAGACATAGACAGCAGGAAGAGTCATTCTTCTTGTACTTAAGTCGGCATTGTGCCTTTTCTATTTAATTCCGATGCAATTTCTATGTTTCATCGTCTCTAAGAAAGTCAGAGGGATACTGTAAACCTGAAGTGAATCAATGGAATCTATAACTAGTGTCACAGGAATGGTTCAAACATAGCCAGTAGGAAGAGTCAGTCTACATGTACTTAAGTCGGCATTGTGCCATTTGAATTTAATTCCGATGCAATCTCTGTGTTTCATCGTCAATAAGAAGGTCAGAGGGATACAGTAAACCTGAAGAGAAGCATCAGAATCTATAACTAGTGTCACAGGAATGGTTCAAAACATAGACAGTAAGAAGAGTCAGTCTACTTGTACTTAAGTCGGCATTGTGCCTTTTGTATTTAATTCTGATGCAAATTCTGTGTTTCATCGTCAATAAGAAGTTCCAAGGGATATAGTACACCTGAAGTGAAGAATCGGAATCTATAACTAGTGTCACAGGAATGGTTCAAAACATAGACAGTAAGAAGAGTCAGTCTTCTGGTACTTAAGTCAGCATTGTGCCTTTTCTATTTAGTTCCGATGCAATTTCTGTGTTTCATCGCCAATAAGAAGGCCAAGGGTACTGTAAACCTGAAGTGAAGCATCGGAATCTATAACTAGTGTCACAGGAATGGTTCAAAACATAGTCAGTAAGAAGAGTCAGTCTTCTTGTACTTAAGTTGGCATTGTGCATTTTCTATTTAATTACGAAACAATTTATGTGTTTCATCGTCAATAAGAAAGTCCTAGGGATGCAGTACACCTGAAGTGAAGCATCGGAATCTATAACTAGTGTCACAGGAATGGTTCAAAACGTAGACAGTAAGAAGAGTCAGTCTTCTTGTACTTAAGTCGGCTATGTGCCATTTCTATTTAATTCCGATGCAATTTCTGAGTTTCATCGTCAATAAGAAGGTCAGAGGGATACAGTAAACCTGAAGTGAATCACCGGAATCTATAAGTGGTGTCACAGGAATGGTTCCAAACATAGTCAGTAAGAAGAGTCAGTCTTCTTGTAGTTAAGTCGGCATTGTGCCTTTCGTATTTAATTCCGATGCAATTTCGGTGTTTCATCGTCGATAAGAAGGTCCAAGGGATACAGTAAACCTGAAGTGGAGCATCGGAATCTATAAGTAGTGTCACAGGATCGATTCAAAACATAGACAGTACGAAGAGTCAGTCTTCTTGTACTTAAGTCGGCATTGTGCCTTTTCTATTTAATTCCGATGCAATTTCTGTGTTTCATCATCAATAAGAAGGTCAAAGGGATACAATATACCTGAAGTGAGGCATCGGAGTCTATATCTAGTGTTACAGGAATTTTTCAAAACATAGTCAGTAAGATGAGTCAGTCTTTTTGTACTTGAGTCGGCTTTGTGCCTTTTGTATTTAATTCCGATGCAATTTCTGTGTTTCATCGTCAATAGGAAGTTCAGAGGGATACAGTAAACCTGAAGTGAAGCATCGGAATCTATAACTAGTGTCACAGGATCGGTTCAAAACATAGACAGTAGGAAGAGTCAGTCTCCTTGTACTTGAGTCGGCATTGTGGCTTTTGTATTTATTTCCGATGCAATTTCGGTGTTTCATCATCAATAAGAACGTCAGAGGGATACAGTAAACCTGAAGTGAAGCATCGGAATCTATAACTAGTGTCACAGGAATGGTTCAAGACATAGACAGCAGGAAGAGTCGTTCTTCTTGTACTTAAGTCGACATTGTGCCTTTTCTATTTAATTGCGATGCAATTTCTATGTTTCATCGTCTCTAAGAAAGTCAGAGGGATACTGTAAACCTGAAGTGAATCATTGGAATCTATAACTAGTGTCACAGGAATGGTTCAAACATAGACAGTAGGAAGAGTCAGTCTACTTGTACTTAAGTCGGCATTGTGCCTTTTGAATTTAATTCCGATGCAATTTTTGTGTTTCATCGTTAATACGAGGGTCTTAGGGATACAGTAAACCTGAAGTGAAGAATCGGAATCTATAACTAGTGTCACAGGAATGGTTCCAAACATAGTCAGTAAGAAGAGTCAGTCCTCTTGTACTTAAGTCGGCATTGTGCCTTTTCTATTTACTTCCGATGCAATTTCAGTGTTTCACCGTCAATAAGAAGGTCACAGGGATACAGTAAACCTGAAGTGTAGCATCTGAATCTGTAACTAGTGTCACAGGAATGGTTCAAAACATAGACAGTAGAAAAAGTCAGTCTTCTTGTACTTAAGTCGGCATTGTGCCTTTTGTATTTAATTCCGATGCAATCTCTGTGTTTCATCGTCAATAAGAAGGTTAGAGGGATACAGTAAACCTGAAGTGAAACATCAGAATCTATAACTAGTGTCACAGGAATGGTTCAAAACATAGTCAGTAAGAAGAGTCAGTCTTCTTGTAGTTAAGTGGGCATTGTGCCTTTCGTATTTAATTCCGATGCAATTTCGGTGTTTCATCGTCGATAAGAAGGTCCAAGGGATACAGTAAACCTGAAGTGAAGCATCGGAATCTATAACTAGTGTCACATGAATGGTTCAAAACATAGACAGTAGGAAGAGACAGTCTTCTTATACTTAAGTCGGCATTGTGCCTTTTGTATTTAATTCCGATGCAATTTCTGTGTTTCATCATCAATAAGAAGGTCCAAGGGATACAGTAAACCTGAAGTGAGAATTCGGAATCGATAACTAGTGTCACAGGAATGGTTCAAAACATAGTCAGTAAACAGAGTCAGTCTTCTTGTACTTAAGTCAGCATTGTGCCTTTTGTATTTAATTCCGATGCAATTTCTGTGTTTTATCGTCAATTAGAAGGTCAGAGGGATACAGTAAACCTGAAGTGAAGCATCGGAATCTATAACTAGTGTCACAGGGATGGTTCAAAACATAGACAGTAGGTAGAGTCAGTCTTCTTGTTCTTAGGTCGGCATTGTGCCTTTTGTATTTAATTCCGATGCAATTTCTGTGTTTCATCGTCAATAAGAAAGTCCAAGGGATACAGTAAACCTGCAGTGAGGCATCGGAATCTATATTTAGTGTCACAGGATGGTTCAAAACAGAGACAGTAATAAGAGTAAGTCTTCTTGTACTTAAGTCGGCATTGTGCCTTTTCTATTTAATTCCGATGCAATTTCTGTTTTTCATGGTCAATAAGAAGGTCAGAGGGATACAGAAAACCTGAAGTGAAGCATCGGAATCAATAAGTGGTGTCACAGAAATAATTCAAAGCATAGTCAGTAAGAAGGGTCAGTCTTCTTGTACTTAAGTTGGTATTGTGTATTTCGTATTCAATTCCGATGCAATTTCGGTGTTTCATCGTCAATAAGAAGGTCCAAGGGATACAGTAAACCTGAAGTGAAGCATCGGAATCTGTAACTAGTGTCACAGGAATGGTTCAAAACATAGACAGTAAGAAGAGTCAGTCTTCTTGTACTTAAGTCGGCATTGTGCCATTTCTATTTAATTCCGATGCATTTTCTGTGCTTCATCATCAATAAGAAGGTCAGAGGGATACAGCAAACCAGAAGTGTAGCATCGCAGGCTATAACTAGTGTCACAGGAATGGTTCAAAGCATAGTCAGTAAGAAGAGTCCGTCTTCTTGTACTTAAGTCGGCATTGTGCTTTTTCTATTTAATTCCGATGCAATTTCTGTGTTTCATCGTCAATAAGAAGGTCAGAGGGATACAGTAAACTTGAAGTGAAGCATCGGAATCTATAACTAGTGTCACAGGAATGGTTCAAAACATAGTCAGTAAGAAGAGTCAGTCATTTTTTACTTGAGTCGGCATTGTGCCTTTTGTATTTAATTCCGATGCAATTTCTGTGTTTCATCGTCAATAAGAAGGTCAGATTGATACAGAAAACCTGAAGTGAAGCATCGGAATCTATAACTAGTGTCACAGGAATGGTTCAAAACATAGCCAGTAGGAGGAGTCAGTCTTCTTATGCTTATGTCGGCATTGTGCTTTTTCTATTTACTTCCGATGCAATTTCTGTGTTTTATCATCAATAATAAGGTCAGATGGATACAGTAAACCTGAAGTGAGGAATTGGAATCTATAACTAGAGTCACAGGAATGGTTCAAAACATTGACACTAAGAAGAGTCAGTCTACTTGTACTTAAGTCGGCATTGTGCCTTTTGTATTTAATTCCGATGCAATTTCTGTGTTTCATCGTCAATAAAAAGTTCCAATGGATATAGTACACCTGAAGTGAAGCATCGGAATCTATAACTAGTGTCACAGGAATGGTTCAAATCATAGACAGTAAGAAGAGTCAGTCTTCTTGTACTTAAGTCAGCATTGTGCCTTTTCTATTTAATTTCGATGCAATTTCTGTGTTTCATCGTCAATAAGAAGGTCAGAGGGATACACTAAACCGTAAGTGAAGCATCGGAATCTATTACTAGTGTCACAGGAATGGTTCAAAACATAGACAGTAGGAAGAGTCAGTCTTCTTGTACTTAAGTCGGCATTGTGCATTTTGTATTTAATTCCGATGCAATTTCTGTGTTTCGTCGTGAATAAGAAGCCAAGGGATTCAGTAAACCTGAAGTGAAGCATCGGAATCTATAACTAGTGTCACAGGAATGGTTCAAGACATAGACAGCAGGAAGAGTCATTCTTCTTGTACTTAAGTCGGCATTGTGCCTTTTCTATTTAATTCCGATGCAATTTCTATGTTTCATCGTCTCTAAGAAAGTCAGAGGGATACTGTAAACCTGAAGTGAATCAATGGAATCTATAACTAGTGTCACAGGAATGGTTCAAACATAGCCAGTAGGAAGAGTCAGTCTACATGTACTTAAGTCGGCATTGTGCCATTTGAATTTAATTCCGATGCAATCTCTGTGTTTCATCGTCAATAAGAAGGTCAGAGGGATACAGTAAACCTGAAGAGAAGCATCAGAATCTATAACTAGTGTCACAGGAATGGTTCAAAACATAGACAGTAAGAAGAGTCAGTCTACTTGTACTTAAGTCGGCATTGTGCCTTTTGTATTTAATTCTGATGCAAATTCTGTGTTTCATCGTCAATAAGAAGTTCCAAGGGATATAGTACACCTGAAGTGAAGAATCGGAATCTATAACTAGTGTCACAGGAATGGTTCAAAACATAGACAGTAAGAAGAGTCAGTCTTCTGGTACTTAAGTCAGCATTGTGCCTTTTCTATTTAGTTCCGATGCAATTTCTGTGTTTCATCGCCAATAAGAAGGCCAAGGGTACTGTAAACCTGAAGTGAAGCATCGGAATCTATAACTAGTGTCACAGGAATGGTTCAAAACATAGTCAGTAAGAAGAGTCAGTCTTCTTGTACTTAAGTTGGCATTGTGCATTTTCTATTTAATTACGAAACAATTTATGTGTTTCATCGTCAATAAGAAAGTCCTAGGGATGCAGTACACCTGAAGTGAAGCATCGGAATCTATAACTAGTGTCACAGGAATGGTTCAAAACGTAGACAGTAAGAAGAGTCAGTCTTCTTGTACTTAAGTCGGCTATGTGCCTTTTGTATTTAATTCCGATGCAATTTCTGAGTTTCATCGTCAATAAGAAGGTCAGAATGATACAGTAAACCTGAAGTGAATCACCGGAATCTATAAGTGGTGTCACAGGAATGGTTCCAAACATAGTCAGTAAGAAGAGTCAGTCTTCTTGTAGTTAAGTCGGCATTGTGCCTTTCGTATTCCATTCCGATGCAATTTCGGTGTTTCATCGTCGATAAGAAGGTCCAAGGGATACAGTGAACCTGAAGTGAAGCATCGGAATCTATAACTAGTGTCACAGGATCGGTTCAAAACATAGACAGTAAGAAGAGTCAATCTTCTTGTACTTAAGTCGGCATTGTGCCTTTTCTATTTAATTCCGATGCAATTTCTGTGTTTCATCATCAATAAGAAGGTCAAAGGGATACAGTAAACCTGAAGTGAGGCATCGGAGTCTATAAGTAGTGTTACAGGAATTTTTCATAACATAGTCAGTAAGAAGAGTCAGTCTTTTTGTACTTGAGTCGGCTTTGTGCTTTCGTATTTAATTCCGATGCAATTTCTGTGTTTCATCGTCAATAGGAAGGTCAGAGGGATACAGTAAACCTGAAGTGAAGCATCGGAATCTATAACTAGTGTCACAGGAATGGTTCAAATCATAGACAGTAGGAAAAGTCAGTCTACATGTACTTAAGTCGGCACTGTGCCTTTTGAATTTAATTCCGATGCAATTTTTGTGCTTCGTCGTCAATACGAAGGTCCAAGGGATACAGTAAACCTGAAGTGAGGCATCGGAATCTATACTTAGTGTCACTGGAATGGTTCAAAACAGAGACAGTAAGAAGAGTCAGGCTTCTTGTACTTAAGTTTGCATTGTGCCTTTTCTATTTAATTCCGAAGCAATTTATGTGTTTCAACGTCAGTAAGAAGGTCCTAGGGATGCAGTACACCTGAAGTGAAACATCGGAATCTATAACTAGTGTCACAGGAATGGTTCAAAACATAGACAGTAAGAAGAGTCAGTCTACTTGTACTTAAGTCGGCTATGTGCCATTTCTATTTAATTCCGATGCAATTTCTGTGTTTCATCGTCAATAAGAAGGTCAGAGGGATACAGTAAACCTGAAGTGAAGCATCGGAATCTATAAGTGGTGTCACAGGAATGGTTCCAAACATAGTCAGTAAGAAAAGTCAGTCTTCTTGTAGATAAGTGGGCATTGTGCCTTTCGTATTTAATTTCGATGCAATTTCGGTGTTTCATCGTCGACAAGAAGGTCCAAGGGATACAGTAAACCTGAAGTGAAGCATCGGAATCTATAACTAGTGTCACAGGATCGGTTCAAAACATAGACAGTAAGAAGAGTCAGTCTTCTTGTACTTAAGTCGGCATTGTGCCTTTTCTATCTCATTCCG